>NC_090336.1:1607225-1924714 GCF_035084215.1 Heptranchias perlo | reverse complement strand
AGTGTGAGAGAGTGAGGAGAGTGTGAGAGAGTGAGTGGAGTATAAGAGAGTGAGTAGAGTGTGAGAGAGTGAGTAGAGTGTGAGAGAGTGAGTCGAGTGTGAGAGAGTGAGTCGAGTGTGAGAGAGTGAGTCGAGTGTGAGAGAGTGAGTAGAGTGTGAGAGAGTGAGTAGAGTGTGAGAGAGTGAGTAGAGTGTGAGAGAGTGAGTAGAGTGTGAGAGAGTGAGGAGAGTGTGAGAGAGTGAGTAGAGTAAAAGTATGAGAGAGTGAGTAGAGTGTGAGAGAGTGAGGAGAGTGTGAGAGAGTGAGTAGAGTATGAGAGAGTGAGTAGAGTATGAGAGAGTGAGTAGAGTGTGAGAGAGTGAGTAGAGTGTGAGAGAGTGAGTAGAGTGTGAGAGAGTGAGTAGAGTGTGAGAGAGTGAGTAGAGTGTGAGAGAGTGAGTAGAGTGTGAGAGAGTGAGGAGAGTGTGAGAGAGTGAGTAGAGTATGAGAGAGGGAGTAGAGTAAAAGTATGAGAGAGTGAGTAGAGTGTGAGAGAGTGAGGAGAGTGTGAGAGAGTGAGTAGAGTGTGAGAGAGTGAGTAGAGTGTGAGAGAGTGAGTAGAGTGTGAGAGAGGGAGTAGAGTATGAGAGAGGGAGTAGAGTATAAGTATGAGAGAGTGAGGAGAGTGTGAGAGAGTGAGTAGAGTATGAGAGAGGGAGTAGAGTATGAGAGAGGGAGTAGAGTGTGAGAGAGTGAGTAGAGTGTGAGAGAGTGAGTAGAGTGTGAGAGAGTGAGTAGAGTGTGAGAGAGGGAGTAGAGTAAAAGTATGAGAGAGGGAGTAGAGTGTGAGAGAGGGAGTAGAGTGTGAGAGAGGGAGTAGAGTGTGAGAGAGTGAGTAGAGTGTGAGAGAGGGAGTAGAGTGTGAGAGAGTGAGTAGAGTGTGAGAGAGGGAGTAGAGTGTGAGAGAGTGAGTAGAGTATGAGAGAGTGAGTAGAGTGTGAGAGAGTGAGTAGAGTGTGAGAGAGGGAGTAGAGTATGAGAGAGGGAGTAGAGTGTGAGAGAGTGAGCAGAGTATGAGAGAGGGAGTAGAGTGTGAGAGAGTGAGTAGCGTGTGAGAGAGTGAGTAGAGTGTGAGAGAGGGAGTAGAGTGTGAGAGAGTGAGTAGAGTGTGAGAGAGTGAGTAGAGTGTGAGAGAGGGAGTAGAGTAAAAGTATGAGAGAGGGAGTAGAGTGTGAGAGAGGGAGTAGAGTGTGAGAGAGGGAGTAGAGTATGAGAGAGTGAGTAGAGTATGAGAGAGGGAGTAGAGTGTGAGAGAGTGAGTAGAGTGTGAGAGAGTGAGTAGAGTGTGAGAGAGTGAGTAGAGTGTGAGAGAGGGAGTAGAGTGTGAGAGAGTGAGTAGAGTGTGAGAGAGTGAGTAGAGTGTGAGAGAGTGTGTAGAGTATGAGAGAGGGAGTAGAGTGTGAGAGAGTGAGTAGAGTGTGAGAGAGTGAGTAGAGTGTGAGAGAGTGAGTAGAGTGTGAGAGAGGGAGTAGAGTGTGAGAGAGTGAGTAGAGTATGAGAGAGGGAGTAGAGTATGAGAGAGGGAGTAGAGTGTGAGAGAGTGAGTAGAGTGTGAGAGAGTGAGTAGAGTGTGAGAGAGTGAGTAGAGTGTGAGAGAGGGAGTAGAGTGTGAGAGAGTGAGTAGAGTGTGAGAGAGGGAGTAGAGTGTGAGAGAGTGAGTAGAGTATGAGAGAGGGAGTAGAGTATGAGAGAGGGAGTAGAGTGTGAGAGAGTGAGTAGAGTGTGAGAGAGTGAGTAGAGTATGAGAGAGGGAGTAGAGTGTGAGAGAGTGAGTAGAGTGTGAGAGAGTGAGTAGAGTGTGAGAGAGTGAGTAGAGTATAAGTATGAGAGAGTGAGTAGAGTGTGAGAGAGTGAGGAGAGTGTGAGAGAGTGAGTAGAGTGTGAGAGAGTGAGTAGAGTGTGAGAGAGGGAGTAGAGTATAAGTATGAGAGAGTGAGTAGAGTAAAAGTATGAGAGAGGGAGTAGAGTGTGAGAGAGTGAGTAGAGTGTGAGAGAGGGAGTAGAGTGTGAGAGAGGGAGTAGAGTGTGAGAGAGTGAGTAGAGTGTGAGAGAGGGACGAGAGTGTGAGAGACGGAGTAGAGTGTGAGAGAGGGAGTAGAGTGTGAGAGCGTGAGGAGAGTGTGAGAGAGTGAGTAGAGTGTGAGAGAGTGAGTAGAGTGTGAGAGAGTGAGTAGAGTGTGAGAGAGGGAGTAGAGTGTGAGAGAGTGAGTAGAGTGTGAGAGAGTGAGTAGAGTGTGGGAGAGTGAGTAGAGTGTGAGAGAGTGAGTAGAGTGTGAGAGAGTGAGTAGAGTGTGAGAGAGTGAGTAGAGTATGAGAGAGGGAGTAGAGTGTGAGAGAGTGAGTAGAGTGTGAGAGAGGGAGTAGAGTGTGAGAGAGGGAGTAGAATGTGAGAGAGTGAGTAGAGTGTGAGAGAGTGAGGAGAGTGTGAGAGAGTGAGTAGAGTGTGAGAGAGTGAGTAGAGTATGAGAGAGGGAGTAGAGTGTGAGAGAGGGAGTAGAGTGTGAGAGAGTGAGTAGAGTGTGAGAGAGTGAGTAGAGTGTGAGAGAGTGAGTAGAGTGTGAGAGAGGGAGTAGAGTGTGAGAGAGTGAGTAGAGTGTGAGAGAGGGAGTAGAGTGTGAGAGTGAGTAGAGTGTGAGAGAGTGAGTAGAGTGTGAGAGAGTGAGTAGAGTATGAGAGAGGGAGTAGAGTGTGAGAGAGTGAGTAGAGTGTGAGAGAGTGAGTAGAGTAAAGTATGAGAGAGTGAGTAGAGTGTGAGAGAGTGAGTAGAGTGTGAGAGAGTGAGGAGAGTGTGAGAGAGTGAGTAGAGTGTGAGAGAGTGAGTAGAGTGTGAGAGAGTGAGTAGAGTAAAAGTATGAGAGAGTGAGTAGAGTGTGAGAGAGTGAGCAGAGTGTGAGAGAGTGAGTAGAGTGTGAGAGAGTGAGTAGAGTGTGAGAGAGTGAGTAGAGTATGAGAGAGGGAGTAGAGTGTGAGAGAGTGAGTAGAGTGTGAGAGAGGGAGTAGAGTATGAGAGAGGGAGTAGAGTGTGAGAGAGTGAGTAGAGTGTGAGAGAGTGAGTAGAGTGTGAGAGAGTGAGTAGAGTGTGAGAGAGGGAGTAGAGTATAAGAGAGTGAGTAGAGTATGAGAGAGG
Source organism: Heptranchias perlo (assembly GCF_035084215.1). Classification (NCBI taxonomy): domain Eukaryota; kingdom Metazoa; phylum Chordata; class Chondrichthyes; order Hexanchiformes; family Hexanchidae; genus Heptranchias; species Heptranchias perlo. Next base: position 1,921,547 of record NC_090336.1, on the reverse strand, counting down.
GAGTAGAGTGTGTGAGAGAGTGAGTAGAGTGTGAGAGAGTGAGTAGAGTGTGAGAGAGTGAGTAGAGTGTGAGAGAGTGAGTAGAGTATGAGAGAGGGAGTAGAGTATGAGAGAGGGAGTAGAGTGTGAGAGAGTGAGTAGAGTGTGAGAGAGTGAGTAGAGTGTGAGAGAGTGAGTAGAGTGTGAGAGAGGGAGTAGAGTGTGAGAGAGTGAGTAGAGTGTGAGAGAGGGAGTAGAGTGTGAGAGAGTGAGTAGAGTATGAGAGAGGGAGTAGAGTATGAGAGAGGGAGTAGAGTGTGAGAGAGTGAGTAGAGTGTGAGAGAGTGAGTAGAGTGTGAGAGAGTGAGTAGAGTATAAGTATGAGAGAGTGAGTCGAGTGTGAGAGAGTGAGGAGAGTGTGAGAGAGTGAGTAGAGTGTGAGAGAGTGAGTAGAGTGTGAGAGAGGGAGTAGAGTATAAGTATGAGAGAGTGAGTAGAGTAAAGTATGAGAGAGGGAGTAGAGTGTGAGAGAGGGAGTAGAGTGTGAGAGAGTGAGTAGAGTGTGAGAGAGTGAGTAGAGTGTGAGAGAGTGAGTAGAGTAAAGTATGAGAGAGTGAGTAGAGTGTGAGAGAGTGAGTAGAGTGTGAGAGAGTGAGTAGAGTGTGAGAGAGTGAGTAGAGTGTGAGAGAGTGAGTAGAGTGTGAGAGAGTGAGTAGAGTAAGTATGAGAGAGTGAGTAGAGTGTGAGAGAGTGAGTAGAGTGTGAGAGAGTGAGTAAAGTGTGAGAGAGTGAGTAGAGTGTGAGAGAGTGAGTAGAGTATGAGAGAGGGAGTAGAGTGTGAGAGAGTGAGTAGAGTGTGAGAGAGGGAGTAGAGTGTGAGAGAGGGAGTAGAGTATAAGAGAGTGAGTAGAGTATGAGAGAGGGAGTAGAGTGTGAGAGAGTGAGTAGAGTGTGAGAGAGTGAGTAGAGTAAAAGTATGAGAGAGTGAGTAGAGTGTGAGAGAGTGAGTAGAGTGTGAGAGAGTGAGTAGAGTGTGAGAGAGTGAGTAGAGTGGAGAGAGTGAGTAGAGTATGAGAGAGGGAGTAGAGTGTGAGAGAGTGAGTAGAGTGTGAGAGAGGGAGTAGAGTGTGAGAGAGGGAGTAGAGTATAAGAGAGTGAGTAGAGTATGAGAGAGGGAGTAGAGTGTGAGAGAGTGAGTAGAGTGTGAGAGAGTGAGTAGGTGTGAGAGAGTGAGTAGAGTGTGAGAGAGTGAGTAGAGTGTGAGAGAGTGAGTAGAGTATGAGAGAGGGAGTAGAGTATGAGAGAGGGAGTAGAGTGTGAGAGAGTGAGTAGAGTGTGAGAGAGTGAGTAGAGTAAAAGTATGAGAGAGTGAGTAGAGTGTGAGAGAGTGAGTAGAGTGTGAGAGAGTGAGTAGAGTGTGAGAGAGTGAGTAGAGTGTGAGAGAGTGAGTAGAGTGTGAGAGAGGGAGTAGAGTGTGAGAGAGTGAGTAGAGTGTGAGAGAGGGAGTAGAGTGTGAGAGAGGGAGTAGAGTATAAGAGAGTGAGTAGAGTATGAGAGAGGGAGTAGAGTGTGAGAGAGTGAGTAGAGTGTGAGAGAGGGAGTAGAGTGTGAGAGAGTGAGTAGAGTGTGAGAGAGTGAGTAGAGTGTGAGAGAGGTGAGTAGAGTGTGAGAGAGGAGTAGAGTATGAGAGAGTGAGTAGAGTATGAGAGAGGGAGTAGAGTGTGAGAGAGTGAGTAGAGTGTGAGAGAGTGAGTAGAGTGTGAGAGAGGGAGTAGAGTGTGAGAGAGTGAGTAGAGTATGAGAGAGTGAGTAGAGTATGAGAGAGGGAGTAGAGTATGAGAGAGGGAGTAGAGTGTGAGAGAGTGAGTAGAGTGTGAGAGAGTGTGTAGAGTGTGAGAGAGTGAGTAGAGTGTGAGAGAGGGAGTAGAGTGTGAGAGAGGGAGTAGAGTATGAGAGAGGGAGTAGAGTGTGAGAGAGTGAGTAGAGTGTGAGAGAGTGAGTAGAGTGTGAGAGAGTGAGTAGAGTATAAGTATGAGAGAGTGAGTAGAGTGTGAGAGAGTGAGGAGAGTGTGAGAGAGTGAGTAGAGTGTGAGAGAGTGAGTAGAGTATAAGTATGAGAGAGTGAGTAGAGTAAAAGTATGAGAGAGGGAGTAGAGTGTGAGAGAGTGAGTAGAGTGTGAGAGGGTGAGTAGAGTGTGAGAGAGGGAGTGAGTGTGAGAGAGTGAGTAGAGTGTGAGAGAGGAGAGAGTGTGAGAGAGGGAGTAGAGTGAGAGAGTGAGTGTGAGTGAGTGTGTGAGAGGGGAGTAGAGTGTGAGAGGTGAGTAGAGTGTGAGAGAGTGAGTAGAGTGTGAGAGAGTGAGTAGAGTTGTGAGGAGGGAGTAGAGTGTGAGAGAGTGAGTAGAGTGTGAGAGAGGGAGTAGAGTGTGAGAGAGGAGTAGAGTGTGAGAGAGTGAGTAGAGTGTGAGAGTGGGAGTAGAGTTGTGTGAGAGAGGAGTAGAGTGTGAGAGAGTGAGGAGAGTGTGAGAGAGTGAGTAGAGTGTGAGAGAGGGAGTAGAGTGTGAGAGAGTGAGTAGAGTGTGAGAGAGTGAGTAGAGTGTGAGAGAGTGAGTAGAGTGTGAGAGAGGGAGTAGAGTGTGAGAGAGGGAGTAGAGTGTGAGAGAGGGAGTAGAGTGTGAGAGAGTGAGTAGAGTGTGAGAGAGTGAGTAGAGTGTGAGAGAGTGAGTAGAGTGTGAGAGAGTGAGTAGAGTGTGAGAGAGGGAGTAGAATGTGAGAGAGTGAGTAGAGTGTGAGAGAGTGAGGAGAGTGTGAGAGAGTGAGTAGAGTGTGAGAGAGGGAGTAGAGTGTGAGAGAGTGAGTAGAGTGTGAGAGAGTGAGTAGAGTGTGAGAGAGTGAGTAGAGTGTGAGAGAGGGAGTAGAGTGTGAGAGAGGGAGTAGAGTGTGAGAGAGGGAGTAGAGTGTGAGAGAGGGAGTAGAGTGTGAGAGAGGGAGTAGAGTGTGAGAGAGTGAGTAGAGTGTGAGAGAGTGAGTAGAGTGTGAGAGAGTGAGTAGAGTGTGAGAGAGTGAGTAGAGTATGAGAGAGGGAGTAGAGTGTGAGAGAGTGAGTAGAGTGTGAGAGAGGGAGTAGAGTGTGAGAGAGGGAGTAGAGTGTGAGAGAGGGAGTAGAATGTGAGAGAGTGAGTAGAGTGTGAGAGAGTGAGGAGAGTGTGAGAGAGTGAGTAGAGTGTGAGAGAGGGAGTAGAGTGTGAGAGAGTGAGTAGAGTGTGAGAGAGTGAGTAGAGTGTGAGAGAGTGAGTAGAGTGTGAGAGAGTGAGTAGAGTGTGAGAGAGGGAGTAGAGTGTGAGAGAGGGAGTAGAGTGTGAGAGAGGGAGTAGAGTGTGAGAGAGTGAGTAGAGTGTGAGAGAGTGAGTAGAGTGTGAGAGAGGGAGTAGAGTGTGAGAGAGTGAGTAGAGTGTGAGAGAGTGAGTAGAGTAAAAGTATGAGAGAGTGAGTAGAGTGTGAGAGAGTGAGGAGAGTGTGAGAGAGTGAGTAGAGTGTGAGAGAGTGAGTAGAGTGTGAGAGAGTGAGTAGAGTAAAGTATGAGAGAGTGAGTAGAGTGTGAGAGAGTGAGTAGAGTGTGAGAGAGTGAGTAGAGTGTGAGAGAGTGAGTAGAGTGTGAGAGAGTGAGTAGAGTGTGAGAGAGTGAGTAGAGTGTGAGAGAGTGAGGAGAGTGTGAGAGAGTGAGGAGAGTGTGAGAGAGTGAGTAGAGTGTGAGAGAGTGAGTAGAGTGTGAGAGAGTGAGTAGAGTGTGAGAGAGGGAGTAGAGTGTGAGAGAGGGAGTAGAGTGTGAGAGAGTGAGTAGAGTATGAGAGAGGGAGTAGAGTGTGAGAGAGTGAGTAGAGTATGAGAGAGTGAGTAGAGTGTGAGAGAGGGAGTAGAGTGTGAGAGAGGGAGTAGAGTGTGAGAGAGTGAGTAGAGTATGAGAGAGTGAGTAGAGTGTGAGAGAGTGAGTAGAGTGTGAGAGAGGGAGTAGAGTGTGAGAGAGGGAGTAGAGTGTGAGAGAGTGAGTAGAGTATGAGAGAGGGAGTAGAGTGTGAGAGAGGGAGTAGAGTGTGAGAGAGTGAGTAGAGTGTGAGAGAGTGAGTAGAGTGTGAGAGAGGGAGTAGAGTGTGAGAGAGTGAGTAGAGTGTGAGAGAGTGAGTAGAGTGTGAGAGAGTGAGTAGAGTGTGAGAGAGTGAGTAGAGTGTGAGAGAGTGAGTAGAGTGTGAGAGAGTGAGGAGAGTGTGAGAGAGTGAGTAGAGTGTGAGAGAGTGAGTAGAGTGTGAGAGAGTGAGTAGAGTGTGAGAGAGTGAGGAGAGTGTGAGAGAGTGAGTAGAGTGTGAGAGAGTGAGTAGAGTATGAGAGAGGGAGTAGAGTGTGAGAGAGTGAGTAGAGTGTGAGAGAGTGAGTAGAGTGTGAGAGAGTGAGTAGAGTGTGAGAGAGTGAGTAGAGTGTGAGAGAGGGAGTAGAGTGTGAGAGAGGGAGTAGAGAGTGAGTAGAGTGTGAGAGAGTGAGTAGAGTAAAGTATGAGAGAGTGAGTAGAGTGTGAGAGAGTGAGTAGAGTGTGAGAGAGTGAGTAGAGTGTGAGAGAGTGAGTAGAGTGTGAGAGAGTGAGGAGAGTGTGAGAGAGTGAGTAGAGTATGAGAGAGGGAGTAGAGTGTGAGAGAGTGAGTAGAGTGTGAGAGAGTGAGTAGAGTGTGAGAGAGTGAGGAGAGTGTGAGAGAGTGAGTAGAGTATGAGAGAGGGAGTCGAGTGTGAGAGAGTGAGTAGAGTGTGAGAGAGTGAGTAGAGTGTGAGAGAGTGAGTAGAGTGTGAGAGAGTGAGTAGAGTATGAGAGAGGGAGTAGAGTGTGAGAGAGTGAGTAGAGTGTGAGAGAGTGAGTAGAGTAAAAGTATGAGAGAGTGAGTAGAGTGTGAGAGAGTGAGGAGAGTGTGAGAGAGTGAGTAGAGTGTGAGAGAGTGAGTAGAGTGTGAGAGAGTGAGTAGAGTAAAGTGTGAGAGAGTGAGTAGAGTGTGAGAGAGTGAGTAGAGTGTGAGAGAGTGAGTAGAGTGTGAGAGAGTGAGGAGAGTGTGAGAGAGTGAGTAGAGTATGAGAGAGTGAGTAGAGTGTGAGAGAGTGAGGAGAGTGTGAGAGAGTGAGTAGAGTATGAGAGAGGGAGTAGAGTGTGAGAGAGTGAGGAGAGTGTGAGAGAGTGAGTAGAGTATGAGAGAGTGAGTAGAGTATGAGAGAGTGAGTAGAGTGTGAGAGAGTGAGGAGAGTGTGAGAGAGTGAGTAGAGTGTGAGAGAGTGAGTAGAGTGTGAGAGAGTGAGTAGAGTGTGAGAGAGGGAGTAGAGTGTGAGAGAGGGAGTAGAGTGTGAGAGAGTGAGTAGAGTATGAGAGAGGGAGTAGAGTGTGAGAGAGTGAGTAGAGTATGAGAGAGTGAGTAGAGTGTGAGAGAGGGAGTAGAGTGTGAGAGAGGGAGTAGAGTGTGAGAGAGTGAGTAGAGTATGAGAGAGTGAGTAGAGTGTGAGAGAGTGAGTAGAGTGTGAGAGAGGGAGTAGAGTGTGAGAGAGGGAGTAGAGTGTGAGAGAGTGAGTAGAGTATGAGAGAGGAGTAGAGTGTGAGAGAGGGAGTAGAGTGTGAGAGAGTGAGTAGAGTGTGAGAGAGTGAGTAGAGTGTGAGAGAGGGAGTAGAGTGTGAGAGAGTGAGTAGAGTGTGAGAGAGTGAGTAGAGTGTGAGAGAGTGAGGAGAGTGTGAGAGAGTGAGTAGAGTGTGAGAGAGTGAGTAGAGTGTGAGAGAGTGAGTAGAGTGTGAGAGAGTGAGTAGAGTGTGAGAGAGTGAGGAGAGTGTGAGAGAGTGAGTAGAGTGTGAGAGAGTGAGTAGAGTGTGAGAGAGTGAGTAGAGTGTGAGAGAGTGAGGAGAGTGTGAGAGAGTGAGTAGAGTGTGAGAGAGTGAGTAGAGTATGAGAGAGGGAGTAGAGTGTGAGAGAGTGAGTAGAGTGTGAGAGAGTGAGTAGAGTGTGAGAGAGTGAGTAGAGTGTGAGAGAGTGAGTAGAGTGTGAGAGAGGGAGTAGAGTGTGAGAGAGGGAGTAGAGAGTGAGTAGAGTGTGAGAGAGTGAGTAGAGTAAAAGTATGAGAGAGTGAGTAGAGTGTGAGAGAGTGAGTAGAGTGTGAGAGAGTGAGTAGAGTGTGAGAGAGTGAGTAGAGTGTGAGAGAGTGAGGAGAGTGTGAGAGAGTGAGTAGAGTATGAGAGAGGGAGTAGAGTGTGAGAGAGTGAGTAGAGTGTGAGAGAGTGAGTAGAGTGTGAGAGAGTGAGGAGAGTGTGAGAGAGTGAGTAGAGTATGAGAGAGGGAGTCGAGTGTGAGAGAGTGAGTAGAGTGTGAGAGAGTGAGTAGAGTGTGAGAGAGTGAGTAGAGTGTGAGAGAGTGAGTAGAGTATGAGAGAGGGAGTAGAGTGTGAGAGAGTGAGTAGAGTGTGAGAGAGTGAGTAGAGTAAAAGTATGAGAGAGTGAGTAGAGTGTGAGAGAGTGAGGAGAGTGTGAGAGAGTGAGTAGAGTGTGAGAGAGTGAGTAGAGTGTGAGAGAGTGAGTAGAGTAAAGTGTGAGAGAGTGAGTAGAGTGTGAGAGAGTGAGTAGAGTGTGAGAGAGTGAGTAGAGTGTGAGAGAGTGAGGAGAGTGTGAGAGAGTGAGTAGAGTATGAGAGAGTGAGTAGAGTGTGAGAGAGTGAGGAGAGTGTGAGAGAGTGAGTAGAGTATGAGAGAGGGAGTAGAGTGTGAGAGAGTGAGGAGAGTGTGAGAGAGTGAGTAGAGTATGAGAGAGTGAGTAGAGTATGAGAGAGTGAGTAGAGTGTGAGAGAGTGAGTAGAGTGTGAGAGAGTGAGGAGAGTGTGAGAGAGTGAGTAGAGTGTGAGAGAGGGAGTAGAGTGTGAGAGAGTGAGTAGAGTGTGAGAGAGTGAGTAGAGTGTGAGAGAATGAGTAGAGTGTGAGAGAGTGAGTAGAGTATGAGAGAGTGAGTAGAGTGTGAGAGAGTGAGTAGAGTGTGAGAGAGTGAGTAGAGTGTGAGAGAGGGAGTAGAGTGTGAGAGAGTGAGTAGAGTGTGAGAGAGTGAGTAGAGTGTGAGAGAATGAGTAGAGTGTGAGAGAGTGAGTAGAGTGTGAGAGAGTGAGTAGAGTGTGAGAGAGTGAGGAGAGTGTGAGAGAGTGAGTAGAGTGTGAGAGAGTGAGTAGAGTGTGAGAGAGTGAGGAGAGTGTGAGAGAGTGAGTAGAGTGTGAGAGAGGGAGTAGAGTGTGAGAGAGTGAGTAGAGTGTGAGAGAGTGAGGAGAGTGTGAGAGAGTGAGGAGAGTGTGAGAGAGGGAGTAGAGTGTGAGAGAGTGAGTAGAGTGTGAGAGAGGGAGTAGAGTGTGAGAGAGTGAGTAGAGTGTGAGAGAGTGAGTAGAGTGTGAGAGAGGGAGTAGAGTGTGAGAGAGTGAGTAGAGTGTGAGAGAGGGAGTAGAGTGTGAGAGAGGGAGTAGAGTGTGAGAGAGTGAGTAGAGTGTGAGAGAGGGAGTAGAGTGTGAGAGAGGGAGTAGAGTGTGAGAGAGTGAGTAGAGTGTGAGAGAGTGAGTAGAGTGTGAGAGAGTGAGGAGAGTGTGAGAGAGTGAGTAGAGTGTGAGAGAGTGAGTAGAGTGTGAGAGAGTGAATAGAGTGTGAGAGAGTGAGTAGAGTGTGAGAGAGTGAGTAGAGTGTGAGAGAGTGAGTAGAGTGTGAGAGAGTGAGTCGAGTGTGAGAGAGGGAGTAGAGTGTGAGAGAGGGAGTAGAGTGTGAGAGAGGGAGTAGAGTGTGAGAGAGTGAGTAGAGTGTGAGAGAGTGAGTAGAGTGTGAGAGAGTGAGGAGAGTGTGAGAGAGGGAGTCGAGTGTGAGAGAGGGAGTAGAGTGTGAGAGAGGGAGTAGAGTGTGAGAGAGGGAGTAGAGTGTGAGAGAGTGAGTAGAGTGTGAGAGAGTGAGTAGAGTGTGAGAGAGTGAGTAGAGTGTGAGAGAGTGAGTAGAGTGTGAGAGAGTGAGTAGAGTGTGAGAGAGTGAGTAGAGTGTGAGAGAGTGAGTAGAGTGTGAGAGAGTGAGTAGAGTGTGAGAGAGTGAGGAGAGTGGAAATAGAGTATAAGTTTGAAGGGCCTCAGTAGCCTGTAATTCTGAGGGAGTGAATTGATTGTCAGTCTCAGAGAAAATGTGAATTAAGTCTGAGAGAGTGGGTAGTTATTGGGGGTGAATTTGTTGTTTCGCGCACGTTATGTTGGCACGACGCGAACACCTATGTCTTGAAAATGCGTTTGAAATGTGTGCGAACTCTTCAGACGTGAAGTGCTCAGGACGCCATCTTGGTAAAATGGTTTGCGAACGCACACCTGTTGATCTCCGGCTGCATGCAGTGTAGCGGGATTATGACATGAATCAGTGTGCAATGATGATTTGAAGCAATTAAGAGAAATTTTGGAACACTCCGTTCCAGCCAATGCCGTGTCTTAACGTCACAGAGCTGAACAGGACTTAAATTGCATTAAGTACCACCCCGCCCTCCCCCCCCCCCGCCCCCCCCCCCCACCGACCAGTCCTTTTTAAAGAGTTCACGCAGAACTTAGAGGTTAGTTGCTGGATTATTTATTCTGGCTGCTGGTGCAATTGTAGGTGTTTTTGAAATTTTCCTATACTTGGTCCAAACATGGACAAAAGAGTTGAATTCCAGAGGTGAGGTGAGAGTGACTGCCCTTGACATCAAGGCAGCATTTGACCGAGTGTGGCACCAAGGAGCCCGAGTAAAATTGAAGTCAATGGGAATCAGGGGGAAAACTCTCCAGTGGCTGGACTCATATCCAGCACAAAGATAGATGGCAGTGGTTGTTGGAGACAATCATCTCAGTCCCAGGACATTGCTGCAGGAGTTCCTCAGGGCAGTGTCCGAGGCCCAACCATCTTCAGCTGCTTCATCAATGACCTTCCCTCCATCTTAAAGTCAGAAATGGGGATCTTCACTGATGATTGTATCGTGTTCAGTTCCATTCGCAACACCTCAGATAATGAAGCAGTCCGTGCCCACATGCAGCAAGACCTGGACAACATCCAGGCTTGGTCTGATAGGTGGCAAGTAACATTCGCGCCAGACAAGTGCCAGACAATGACCATAAGAACATAAGAAACATAAGAAAAAGGAGCAGGAGTAGGCCAATCGGCCCCTCAAGCCTGCACCGCCATTCAATAAGATCATGGCTGATCTGATCCGAACCTCAAATTTAAATTCATGTCCGATTGGAGACCATCTCCAACAAGAGACAGTCTAACCACCTCCCCTTGACATTCAACGACATTACCATCGCCGAATCCCCACCATCAACATTCTGAGGGTCACCATTGACCAGAAACTTAACTGGACCAGCCACATAAATACTGTGGCTACAAGAGCAGGTCAGAGGCGGGGTATTCTACGGTGGATGACTCACCTCCTGACTCCCCAAAGCCTTTCCACCATCGACAAGGCACAAGTCAGGAGTGTGATGGAATACTCTCCACTTGCCTGGATGAGTGCAGCTCCAAGCACTCAAGAAGCTCAACACCATCCAGGATAAAGCAGCCCGTTTGATTGGCACCCCATCCACCAGCCTAAACATTCACTACTTTCACCACCGGCGCACAGTGGCTGCAGTGTGTACCATCCTTAGGATACACTGCAGCAACTCGCCAAGGCTTCTCCCAAACCCGCGACCTCTACCACCTAGAAGGACAAGGGCAGCAGGTACATGGGAACAACACCACCTGCACGTTCCCCTCCAAGTCACACACCAACCCGACTTGGAAATATATCGCCGTTCCTTCATCGTCGCAAGGTCAAAATCCTGGAACTCCCTTCCTAACAGCACTGTGGGAGAACCTTCACCACACGGACTGCAGCGGTTCAAGAAGGCGGCTCACCACCACCTTCTGAAGGGCAATGAGAGATGGGCAATAAATGCCGGCCTCGCCAGCGACACCCACATTCCAAGAACGAATTAAAAAAGAATGAGGCATAGTATAACTGGTACAAAGAGGGAGCCAAGTATAACAGGTACAAAAGATGATCCACGGTATAACAGGTACCAAAGAAGGGGCGCAGTCTGTGAGGACAGGATTTGAAGGGTCGAGGGGTGTGTCTCCTCAGTCTATGAGGACAGGATTTGAAGGGTCGAGGGGTGTGTCTCCTCAGTGTGTGAGGACAGGATTTGAAGGGTCGAGGGGTGTGTCTCCTCAGTCTGTGAGGACAGTATTTGAAGGGTCGAGGGGTGTGTCTCCTCAGTCTATGAGGACAGTATTTGAAGGGTCGAGGGGTGTGTCTCCTCAGTCTGTGAGGACAGTATTTGAAGGGTCGAGGGGTGTGTCCCCTCAGTCTATGAGGACAGTATTTGAAGGGTCGAGGGGTGTGTCCCCTCAGTCTATGAGGACAGGATTTGAACGGTCGAGGGGTGTGTCTCCTCAGTCTATGAGGACAGGATTTGAAGGGTCGAGGGGTGTGTCTCCTCAGTCTGTGAGGACAGGATTTGAAGGGTCGAGGGGTGTGTCTCCTCAGTCTATGAGGACAGGATTTGAAGGGTCGAGGGGTGCGTCTCCTCAGTCTGTGAGGACAGTATTTGAAGGGTCGAGGGGTGCGTCTCCTCAGTCTGTGAGGACAGTATTTGAAGGGTCGAGGGGTGTGTCTCCTCAGTCTATGAGGACAGTATTTGAAGGGTCGAGGGGTGTGTCTCCTCAGTCTGTGAGGACAGTATTTGAAGGGTCGAGGGGTGCGTCTCCTCAGTCTGTGAGGATAGGATTTGAAGGGTCGAGGGGTGCGTCTCCTCAGTCTGTGAGGACAGGATTTGAAGGGTCGAGGGGTGCTCTCCTCAGTCTATGAGGACAGGATTTGAAGGGTCGAGGGGTGTGTCTCCTCAGTCTGTGAGGACAGGATTTGAAGGGTCGAGGGGTGTGTCTCCTCAGTCTATGAGGACAGGATTTGAAGGGTCGAGGGGTGTGTCTCCTCAGTCTGTGAGGACAGGATTTGAAGGGTCGAGGGGTGTGTCTCCTCAGACTGTGAGGACAGTATTTGAAGGGTCGAGGGGTGTGTCTCCTCAGTCTGTGAGGACAGGATTTGAAGGGTCGAGGGGTGTGTCTCCTCAGTCTGTGAGGACAGTATTTGAATGGTCGAGGGGTGTGTCTCCTCAGTCTGTGAGGACAGTATTTGAAGGGTCGAGGGGTGTGTCTCCTCAGTCTGTGAGGACAGTATTTGAAGGGTCGAGGGGTGTGTCTCCTCAGTCTGTGAGGACAGGATTTGAAGGGTCGAGGGGTGTGTCTCCTCAGTCTATGAGGACAGTATTTGAAGGGTCGAGGGGTGTGTCTCCTCAGACTGTGAGGACAGGATTTGAAGGGTCGAGGGGTGTGTCTCCTCAGTCTGTGAGGACAGTATTTGAAGGGTCGAGGGGTGCGTCTCCTCAGTCTGTGAGGACAGTATTTGAAGGGTCGAGGGGTGCGTCTCCTCAGTCTGTGAGGACAGTATTTGAAGGGTCGAGGGGTGTGTCTCCTCAGTCTGTGAGGACAGTATTTGAAGGGTCGAGGGGTGCGTCTCCTCAGTCTGTGAGGACAGTATTTGAAGGGTCGAGGGGTGTGTCTCCTCAGTCTGTGAGGACAGGATTTGAAGGGTCGAGGGGTGTGTCTCCTCAGTCTGTGAGGACAGTATTTGAAGGGTCGAGGGGTGTGTCTCCTCAGTCTGTGAGGACAGGATTTGAAGGGTCGAGGGGTGTGTCTCCTCAGTCTGTGAGGACAGTATTTGAAGGGTCGAGGGGTGTGTCTCCTCAGTCTGTGAGGACAGGATTTGAAGGGTCGAGGGGTGTGTCTCCTCAGTCTGTGAGGACAGGATTTGAAGGGTCGAGGGGTGTGTCTCCTCAGTCTGTGAGGACAGGATTTGAAGGGTCGTGGGGTGTGTCTCCTCAGTCTGTGAGGACAGGATTTGAAGGGTCGAGGGGTGTGTCTCCTCAGTCTATGAGGACAGTATTTGAAGGGTCGAGGGGTGTGTCTCCTCAGTCTATGAGGACAGTATTTGAAGGGTCGAGGGGTGTGTCTCCTCAGTCTGTGAGGACAGGATTTGAAGGGTCGAGGGGTGTGTCTCCTCAGTCTATGAGGACAGTATTTGAAGGGTCGAGGGGTGTGTCTCCTCAGTCTGTGAGGACAGGATTTGAAGGGTCGAGGGGTGTGTCTCCTCAGTCTGTGAGGACAGGATTTGAAGGGTCGAGGGGTGTGTCTCCTCAGTCTGTGAGGACAGTATTTGAAGGGTCGAGGGGTGTGTCTCCTCAGTCTGTGAGGACAGGATTTGAAGGGTCGAGGGGTGTGTCTCCTCAGTCTGTGAGGACAGGATTTGAAGGGTCGAGGGGTGTGTCTCCTCAGTCTGTGAGGACAGGATTTGAAGGGTCGAGGGGTGTGTCTCCTCAGTCTGTGAGGACAGGATTTGAAGGGTCGAGGGGTGTGTCTCCTCAGTCTATGAGGACAGTATTTGAAGGGTCGAGGGGTGTGTCTCCTCAGTCTATGAGGACAGGATTTGAAGGGTCGAGGGGTGCGTCTCCTCAGTCTATGAGGACAGGATTTGAAGGGTCGAGGCGTGTGTCTCCTCAGTCTGTGAGGACAGGATTTGAAGGGTCGAGGGGTGTGTCTCCTCAGACTGTGAGGACAGGATTTGAAGGGTCGAGGGGTGTGTCCCCTCAGTCTATGAGGACAGGATTTGAAGGGTCGAGGCGTGTGTCTCCTCAGTCTGTGAGGACAGGATTTGAAGGGTCGAGGGGTGTGTCTCCTCAGTCTGTGAGGACAGGATTTGAAGGGTCGAGGGGTGTGTCTCCTCAGTCTGTGAGGACAGGATTTGAAGGGTCGAGGGGTGTGTCTCCTCAGTCTGTGAGGACAGGATTTGAAGGGTCGAGGGGTGTGTCCCCTCAGTCTGTGAGGACAGTATTTGAAGGGTCGAGGGGTGTGTCTCCTCAGTCTGTGAGGACAGGATTTGAAGGGTCGAGGGGTGTGTCTCCTCAGTCTATGAGGACAGTATTTGAAGGGTCGAGGGGTGTGTCTCCTCAGTCTGTGAGGACAGTATTTGAAGGGTCGAGGGGTGTGTCTCCTCAGTCTGTGAGGACAGGATTTGAAGGGTCGAGGGGTGTGTCTCCTCAGTCTGTGAGGACAGGATTTGAAGGGTCGAGGGGTGTGTCTCCTCAGTCTGTGAGGACAGTATTTGAAGGGTCGAGGGGTGCGTCTCCTCAGTCTGTGAGGACAGTATTTGAAGGGTCGAGGGGTGTGTCTCCTCAGTCTGTGAGGACAGGATTTGAAGGGTCGAGGGGTGTGTCTCCTCAGTCTGTGAGGACAGGATTTGAAGGGTCGAGGGTTGTGTCTCCTCAGTCTGTGAGGACAGGATTTGAAGGGTCGAGGGGTGTGTCTCCTCAGTCTGTGAGGACAGGATTTGAAGGGTCGAGGGGTGTGTCTCCTCAGTCTGTGAGGACAGGATTTGAAGGGTCGAGGGGTGTGTCTCCTCAGTCTGTGAGGACAGGATTTGAAGGGTCGAGGGGTGTGTCCCCTCAGTCTGTGAGGACAGTATTTGAAGGGTCGAGGGGTGTGTCTCCTCAGTCTGTGAGGACAGGATTTGAAGGGTCGAGGGGTGTGTCTCCTCAGTCTGTGAGGACAGTATTTGAAGGGTCGAGGGGTGCGTCTCCTCAGTCTGTGAGGACAGTATTTGAAGGGTCGAGGGGTGTGTCTCCTCAGTCTGTGAGGACAGGATTTGAAGGGTCGAGGGGTGCGTCTCCTCAGTCTGTGAGGACAGTATTTGAAGGGTCGAGGGGTGTGTCTCCTCAGTCTGTGAGGACAGGATTTGAAGGGTCGAGGGGTGCGTCTCCTCAGTCTGTGCGGGCAGGATTTGAAGGGTCGAGGGGTGTGTCTCCTCAGTCTGTGAGGACAGGATTTGAAGGGTCGAGGGGTGTGTCTCCTCAGTCTGTGAGGACAGGATTTGAAGGGTCGAGGGGTGTGTCTCCTCAGTCTGTGAGGACAGGATTTGAAGGGTCGAGGGGTGTGTCTCCTCAGTCTATGAGGACAGGATTTGAAGGGTCGAGGGGTGTGTCTCCTCAGTCTGTGAGGACAGGATTTGAAGGGTCGAGGGGTGTGTCTCCTCAGTCTATGAGGACAGGATTTGAAGGGTCGAGGGGTGTGTCTCCTCAGTCTGTGAGGACAGGATTTGAAGGGTCGAGGGGTGTGTCTCCTCAGTCTGTGAGGACAGTATTTGAAGGGTCGAGGGGTGTGTCTCCTCAGTCTGTGAGGACAGTATTTGAAGGGTCGAGGGGTGTGTCTCCTCAGTCTGTGAGGACAGTATTTGAAGGTTCGAGGGGTGTGTCTCCTCAGTCTGTGAGGACAGGATTTGAAGGGTCGAGGGGTGTGTCTCCTCAGTCTGTGAGGACAGGATTTGAAGGGTCGAGGGGTGTGTCTCCTCAGTCTGTGAGGACAGGATTTGAAGGGTCGAGGGGTGTGTCTCCTCAGTCTATGAGGACAGTATTTGAAGGGTCGAGGGGTGCGTCTCCTCAGTCTGTGAGGACAGTATTTGAAGGGTCGAGGGGTGTGTCTCCTCAGTCTGTGAGGACAGGATTTGAAGGGTCGAGGGGTGCGTCTCCTCAGTCTGTGCGGGCAGGATTTGAAGGGTCGAGGGGTGTGTCTCCTCAGTCTGTGAGGACAGGATTTGAAGGGTCGAGGGGTGTGTCTCCTCAGTCTATGAGGACAGGATTTGAAGGGTCGAGGGGTGTGTCTCCTCAGTCTGTGAGGACAGTATTTGAAGGGTCGAGGGGTGTGTCTCCTCAGTCTGTGAGGACAGGATTTGAAGGGTCGAGGGGTGTGTCTCCTCAGTCTGTGAGGACAGGATTTGAAGGGTCGAGGGGTGTGTCTCCTCAGTCTGTGAGGACAGGATTTGAAGGGTCGAGGGGTGTGTCTCCTCAGTCTATGAGGACAGTATTTGAAGGGTCGAGGGGTGCGTCTCCTCAGTCTGTGAGGACAGTATTTGAAGGGTCGAGGGGTGTGTCTCCTCAGTCTGTGATGACAGTATTTGAATGGTCGAGGGGTGTGTCTCCTCAGTCTGTGAGGACAGTATTTGAAGGGTCGAGGGGTGTGTCTCCTCAGACTGTGAGGACAGGATTTGAAGGGTCGAGGGGTGTGTCCCCTCAGTCTATGAGGACAGGATTTGAAGGGTCGAGGCGTGTGTCTCCTCAGTCTGTGAGGACAGGATTTGAAGGGTCGAGGGGTGTGTCTCCTCAGTCTGTGAGGACAGGATTTGAAGGGTCGAGGGGTGTGTCTCCTCAGTCTGTGAGGACAGGATTTGAAGGGTCGAGGGGTGTGTCTCCTCAGTCTGTGAGGACAGGATTTGAAGGGTCGAGGGGTGTGTCCCCTCAGTCTGTGAGGACAGTATTTGAAGGGTCGAGGGGTGTGTCTCCTCAGTCTGTGAGGACAGGATTTGAAGGGTCGAGGGGTGTGTCTCCTCAGTCTGTGAGGACAGGATTTGAAGGGTCGAGGGGTGTGTCTCCTCAGTCTGTGAGGACAGTATTTGAAGGGTCGAGGGGTGCGTCTCCTCAGTCTGTGAGGACAGGATTTGAAGGGTCGAGGGGTGCGTCTCCTCAGTCTGTGCGGGCAGGATTTGAAGGGTCGAGGGGTGTGTCTCCTCAGTCTGTGAGGACAGTATTTGAAGGGTCGAGGGGTGTGTCCCCTCAGTCTATGAGGACAGGATTTGAAGGGTCGAGGGGTGTGTCTCCTCAGTCTGTGAGGACAGTATTTGAAGGGTCGAGGGGTGTGTCTCCTCAGTCTGTGAGGACAGGATTTGAAGGGTCGAGGGGTGTGTCTCCTCAGTCTGTGAGGACAGGATTTGAAGGGTCGAGGGGTGTGTCTCCTCAGTCTGTGAGGACAGGATTTGAAGGGTCGAGGGGTGTGTCTCCTCAGTCTGTGAGGACAGTATTTGAAGGGTCGAGGGGTGCGTCTCCTCAGTCTGTGAGGACAGTATTTGAAGGGTCGAGGGGTGTGTCTCCTCAGTCTGTGAGGACAGGATTTGAAGGGTCGAGGGGTGCGTCTCCTCAGTCTGTGCGGGCAGGATTTGAAGGGTCGAGGGGTGTGTCTCCTCAGTCTGTGAGGACAGGATTTGAAGGGTCGAGGGGTGTGTCTCCTCAGTCTATGAGGACAGGATTTGAAGGGTCGAGGGGTGTGTCTCCTCAGTCTGTGAGGACAGTATTTGAAGGGTCGAGGGGTGTGTCTCCTCAGTCTGTGAGGACAGGATTTGAAGGGTCGAGGGGTGTGTCTCCTCAGTCTGTGAGGACAGGATTTGAAGGGTCGAGGGGTGTGTCTCCTCAGTCTGTGAGGACAGGATTTGAAGGGTCGAGGGGTGTGTCTCCTCAGTCTATGAGGACAGTATTTGAAGGGTCGAGGGGTGCGTCTCCTCAGTCTGTGAGGACAGTATTTGAAGGGTCGAGGGGTGTGTCTCCTCAGTCTGTGAGGACAGTATTTGAATGGTCGAGGGGTGTGTCTCCTCAGTCTGTGAGGACAGTATTTGAAGGGTCGAGGGGTGTGTCTCCTCAGACTGTGAGGACAGGATTTGAAGGGTCGAGGGGTGTGTCCCCTCAGTCTGTGAGGACAGGATTTGAAGGGTCGAGGGGTGTGTCTCCTCAGTCTGTGAGGACAGGATTTGAAGGGTCGAGGGGTGCGTCTCCTCAGTCTGTGAGGACAGTATTTGAAGGGTCGAGGGGTGTGTCTCCTCAGTCTGTGAGGACAGTATTTGAAGGGTCGAGGGGTGTGTCTCCTCAGTCTATGAGGACAGGATTTAAAGGGTCGAGGGGTGTGTCCCCTCAGTCTATGAGGACAGTATTTGAAGGGTCGAGGGGTGTGTCTCCTCAGTCTGTGAGGACAGGATTTGAAGGGTCGAGGGGTGTGTCTCCTCAGTCTATGAGGACAGGATTTGAAGGGTCGAGGGGTGTGTCTCCTCAGTCTGTGAGGACAGTATTTGAAGGGTCGAGGGGTGCGTCTCCTCAGTCTGTGAGGACAGGATTTGAAGGGTCGAGGGGTGCGTCTCCTCAGTCTGTGCGGGCAGGATTTGAAGGGTCGAGGGGTGTGTCTCCTCAGTCTGTGAGGACAGTATTTGAAGGGTCGAGGGGTGTGTCCCCTCAGTCTATGAGGACAGGATTTGAAGGGTCGAGGGGTGTGTCTCCTCAGTCTGTGAGGACAGTATTTGAAGGGTCGAGGGGTGTGTCTCCTCAGTCTGTGAGGACAGGATTTGAAGGGTCGAGGGGTGTGTCTCCTCAGTCTATGAGGACAGGATTTGAAGGGTCGAGGGGTGTGTCTCCTCAGTCTGTGAGGACAGGATTTGAAGGGTCGAGGGGTGTGTCTCCTCAGTCTGTGAGGACAGTATTTGAAGGGTCGAGGGGTGTGTCTCCTCAGTCTGTGAGGACAGTATTTGAAGGGTCGAGGGGTGTGTCTCCTCAGTCTATGAGGACAGGATTTGAAGGGTCGAGGGGTGTGTCTCCTCAGTCTGTGAGGACAGGATTTGAAGGGTCGAGGGGTGTGTCCCCTCAGTCTATGAGGACAGTATTTGAAGGGTCGAGGGGTGTGTCCCCTCAGTCTATGAGGACAGTATTTGAAGGGTCGAGGGGTGTGTCCCCTCAGTCTATGAGGACAGTATTTGAAGGGTCGAGGGGTGTGTCTCCTCAGTCTGTGAGGACAGTATTTGAAGGGTCGAGGGGTGTGTCTCCTCAGTCTATGAGGACAGGATTTGAAGGGTCGAGGGGTGTGTCTCCTCAGTCTGTGAGGACAGGATTTGAAGGGTCGAGGGGTGTGTCTCCTCAGTCTGTGAGGACAGTATTTGAAGGGTCGAGGGGTGTGTCTCCTCAGTCTATGAGGACAGGATTTAAAGGGTCGAGGGGTGTGTCCCCTCAGTCTATGAGGACAGTATTTGAAGGGTCGAGGGGTGTGTCTCCTCAGACTGTGAGGACAGTATTTGAAGGGTCGAGGGGTGTGTCTCCTCAGTCTGTGAGGACAGTATTTGAAGGGTCGAGGGGTGTGTCTCCTCAGTCTGTGAGGACAGTATTTGAAGGGTCGAGGGGTGTGTCTCCTCAGTCTGTGAGGACAGGATTTGAAGGGTCGAGGGGTGTGTCTCCTCAGTCTGTGAGGACAGTATTTGAAGGGTCGAGGGGTGTGTCTCCTCAGTCTGTGAGGACAGGATTTGAAGGGTCGAGGGGTGCGTCTCCTCAGTCTGTGCGGGCAGGATTTGAAGGGTCGAGGGGTGTGTCTCCTCAGTCTGTGAGGACAGTATTTGAAGGGTCGAGGGGTGTGTCCCCTCAGTCTATGAGGACAGGATTTGAAGGGTCGAGGGGTGTGTCTCCTCAGTCTGTGAGGACAGTATTTGAAGGGTCGAGGGGTGTGTCTCCTCAGTCTGTGAGGACAGGATTTGAAGGGTCGAGGGGTGTGTCTCCTCAGTCTGTGAGGACAGGATTTGAAGGGTCGAGGGGTGTGTCTCCTCAGTCTGTGCGGGCAGGATTTGAAGGGTCGAGGGGTGTGTCTCCTCAGTCTGTGAGGACAGGATTTGAAGGGTCGAGGGGTGTGTCTCCTCAGTCTGTGAGGACAGGATTTGAAGGGTCGAGGGGTGTGTCTCCTCAGTCTATGGGGACAGTATTTGAAGGGTCGAGGGGTGTGTCTCCTCAGTCTGTGAGGACAGTATTTGAAGGGTCGAGGGGTGTGTCTCCTCAGTCTGTGAGGACAGTATTTGAAGGGTCGAGGGGTGTGTCTCCTCAGTCTATGAGGACAGGATTTGAAGGGTCGAGGGGTGTGTCTCCTCAGTCTGTGAGGACAGTATTTGAATGGTCGAGGGGTGTGTCTCCTCAGTCTGTGAGGACAGGATTTGAAGGGTCGAGGGGTGTGTCTCCTCAGTCTATGAGGACAGGATTTGAAGGGTCGAGGGGTGTGTCTCCTCAGTCTGTGAGGACAGTATTTGAAGGGTCGAGGGGTGCGTCTCCTCAGTCTGTGAGGACAGGATTTGAAGGGTCGAGGGGTGTGTCTCCTCAGTCTGTGAGGACAGTATTTGAAGGGTCGGGTGGTGTGTCTCCTCAGTCTGTGAGGATAGGATTTGAAGGGTCGAGGGGTGTGTCTCCTCAGTCTGTGAGGACAGTATTTGAAGGGTCGAGGGGTGTGTCCCCTCAGTCTATGAGGACAGTATTTGAAGGGTCGAGGGGTGTGTCCCCTCAGTCTATGAGGACAGTATTTGAAGGGTCGAGGGGTGTGTCTCCTCAGTCTGTGAGGACAGTATTTGAAGGGTCGAGGTGTGTGTCTCCTCAGTCTATGAGGACAGTATTTGTAGGGTCGAGGGGTGTGTCTCCTCAGTCTGTGAGGACAGTATTTGAAGGGTCGAGGGGTGTGTCTCCTCAGTCTGTGAGGACAGTATTTGAAGGGTCGAGGGGTGTGTCTCCTCAGTCTATGAGGACAGGATTTGAAGGGTCGAGGGGTGTGTCTCCTCAGTCTGTGAGGACAGTATTTGAAGGGTCGAGGGGTGTGTCTCCTCAGTCTGTGAGGACAGTATTTGAAGGGTCGAGGGGTGTGTCTCCTCAGTCTGTGAGGACAGGATTTGAAGGGTCGAGGGGTGTGTCTCCTCAGTCTGTGAGGACAGTATTTGAAGGGTCGAGGGGTGTGTCTCCTCAGTCTGTGAGGACAGGATTTGAAGGGTCGAGGGGTGTGTCTCCTCAGTCTGTGAGGACAGTATTTGAAGGGTCGAGGGGTGTGTCTCCTCAGTCTGTGAGGACAGTATTTGAAGGGTCGAGGGGTGTGTCTCCTCAGTCTATGAGGACAGGATTTGAAGGGTCGAGGGGTGTGTCTCCTCAGTCTGTGAGGACAGTATTTGAATGGTCGAGGGGTGTGTCTCCTCAGTCTGTGAGGACAGTATTTGAAGGGTCGAGGGGTGTGTCTCCTCAGTCTATGAGGACAGTATTTGAAGGGTCGAGGGGTGTGTCTCCTCAGTCTGTGAGCACAGTATTTGAAGGGTCGAGGGGTGTGTCCCCTCAGTCTATGAGGACAGTATTTGAAGGGTCGAGGGGTGTGTCTCCTCAGTCTATGAGGACAGGATTTGAAGGGTCGAGGGGTGTGTCTCCTCAGTCTGTGAGGACAGTATTTGAAGGGTCGAGGGGTGTGTCTCCTCAGTCTGTGAGGACAGGATTTGAAGGGTCGAGGGGTGTGTCTCCTCAGTCTGGGAGGACAGGATTTAAAGGGTCGAGGGGTGTGTCTCCTCAGTCTGTGAGGACAGGATTTGAAGGGTCGAGGGGTGTGTCCCCTCAGTCTGTGAGGACAGGATTTGAAGGGTCGAGGTGTGTGTCTCCTTCGTCTGTGAGGACAGGATTTGAATGGTCGAGGGGTGTGTCTCCTCAGTCTGTGAGGACAGTATTTGAAGGGTCGAGGGGTGTGTCTCCTCAGTCTGTGAGGACAGGATTTGAAGGGTCGAGGGGTGTGTCTCCTCAGTCTGGGAGGACAGGATTTGAAGGGTCGAGGGGTGCGTCTCCTCAGTCTGTGAGGACAGTATTTGAAGGGTCGAGGGGTGTGTCTCCTCAGTCTGTGAGGACAGGATTTGAAGGGTCGAGGGGTGTGTCTCCTCAGTCTGTGAGGACAGGATTTGAAGGGTCGAGGGGTGTGTCTCCTCAGTCTGTGAGGACAGTATTTGAAGGGTCGAGGGGTGTGTCTCCTCAGTCTGTGAGGACAGTATTTGAAGGGTCGAGGGGTGTGTCTCCTCAGTCTGTGAGGACAGTATTTGAAGGGACGAGGGGTGTGTCTCCTCAGTCTGTGAGGACAGTATTTGAAGGGTCGCGGGGTGTGTCTCCTCAGTCTGTGAGGACAGGATTTGAAGGGTCGAGGGGTGTGTCTCCTCAGTCTGTGAGGACAGTATTTGAAGGGTCGAGGGGTGTGTCTCCTCAGTCTGTGAGGACAGTATTTGAAGGGTCGAGGGGTGTGTCTCCTCAGTCTGTGAGGACAGTATTTGAAGGGTCGAGGGGTGTGTCTCCTCAGTCTGTGAGGACAGTATTTGAAGGGTCGAGGGGTGTGTCTCCTCAGTCTGTGAGGACAGGATTTGAAGGGTCGAGGGGTGTGTCTCCTCAGTCTGTGAGGACAGGATTTGAAGGGTCGAGGGGTGTGCCTCCTCAGTCTGTGAGGACAGGATTTGAAGGGTCGAGGGGTGTGTCTCCTCAGTCTGTGAGGACAGGATTTGAAGGGTCGAGGGGTGTGTCTCCTCAGTCTATGAGGACAGGATTTGAAGGGTCGAGGGGTGTGTCTCCTCAGTCTGTGAGGACAGTATTTGAAGGGTCGAGGGGTGTGTCTCCTCAGTCTATGAGGACAGGATTTGAAGGGTCGAGGGGTGTGTCTCCTCAGTCTGTGAGGACAGTATTTGAAGGGTCGAGGGGTGTGTCTCCTCAGTCTGTGAGGACAGTATTTGAAGGGTCGAGGGGTGTGTCTCCTCAGTCTATGAGGACAGTATTTGAAGGGTCGAGGGGTGTGCCTCCTCAGTCTGGGAGGACAGGATTTGAAGGGTCGAGGGGTGTGTCTCCTCAGTCTGTGAGGACAGTATTTGAAGGGTCGAGGGGTGTTTCTCCTCAGTCTGGGAGGACAGGATTTGAAGGGTCGAGGGGTGTGTCTCCTCAGTCTGTGAGGACAGTATTTGAAGGGTCGAGGGGTGTGTCTCCTCAGTCTGTGAGGACAGGATTTGAAGGGTCGAGGGGTGTGTCTCCTCAGTCTGTGAGGACAGTATTTGAAGGGTCGAGGGGTGTGTCTCCTCAGTCTGTGAGGACAGGATTTGAAGGGTCGAGGGGTGTGTCTCCTCAGTCTGTGAGGACAGTATTTGAAGGGTCGAGGGGTGTGTCTCCTCAGTCTGTGAGGACAGGATTTGAAGGGTCGAGGGGTGTGTCTCCTCAGTGTGTGAGGACAGGATTTGAAGGGTCGAGGGGTGTGTCTCCTCAGTCTGTGAGGACAGGATTTGAAGGGTCGAGGGGTGTGTCTCCTCAGTCTGTGAGGACAGTATTTGAAGGGTCGAGGGGTGTGTCTCCTCAGTCTGTGAGGACAGTATTTGAAGGGTCGAGGGGTGTGTCTCCTCAGTCTGTGAGGACAGTATTTGAAGGGTCGAGGGGTGTGTCTCCTCAGTGTGTGAGGACAGGATTTGAAGGGTCGAGGGGTGTGTCTCCTCAGTCTGTGAGGACAGGATTTGAAGGGTCGAGGGGTGCGTCTCCTCAGTCTGTGAGGACAGTATTTGAAGGGTCGAGGGGTGTGTCTCCTCAGTCTATGAGGACAGGATTTGAAGGGTCGAGGGGTGTGTCTCCTCAGTCTGTGAGGACAGGATGAAGGGTCGAGGGGTGTGTCTCCTCAGTGTGTGAGGACAGTATTTGAACGGTCGAGGGGTGTGTCTCCTCAGTCTGTGAGGACAGGATTTGAAGGGTCGAGGGGTGTGTCTCCTCAGTCTGTGAGGACAGGATTTGAAGGGTCGAGGGGTGTGTCTCCTCAGTCTATGAGGACAGGATTTGAAGGGTCGAGGGGTGTGTCTCCTCAGTCTGTGAGGACAGTATTTGAAGGGTCGAGGGGTGTGTCTCCTCAGTCTATGAGGACAGGATTTGAAGGGTCGAGGGATGTGTCTCCTCAGTCTGTGAGGACAGTATTTGAAGGGTCGAGGGGTGTGTCTCCTCAGTCTATGAGGACAGGATTTGAAGGGTCGAGGGGTGTGTCTCCTCAGTCTGTGAGGACAGGATTTGAAGGGTCGAGGGGTGTGTCTCCTCAGTGTGTGAGGACAGTATTTGAACGGTCGAGGGGTGTGTCTCCTCAGTCTGTGAGGACAGGATTTCAAGGGTAGATCGGTGTGTCTTGGCCTTGACCTCATGGGCAGCCCTTCCACTGCACTCTTGCCGGAACGATGGCAGGAATGTATCACAAGGGCCGGGAGACTATTGGAACATAACCTGGTATGGAAGTTCATAACTGGTGGTATGTCTAGTATCCAACCATGGTTCAAATTTATGTTGCAAAACTTGTCAGCCAAAGGACGTTTTACAGGAAATATTTCCTAAGAGATAATTGGCCACTGTCGCCTGGCCACTGATGTGGTAGGAAAGTTCCCACTTGTTTTCATGGGCTCTGGAGGATTACATAAGAACATAAGAAATAGGAGCAGGAGTAGGCCATTATTGTTTATAAAATGTCCTGGACGCGGAGAGAAATTTAACCCTCTGATTCCTGTTAATTGTCTTGAATTACAGTTTTCAAATCACAAAAACGCTTGGCTTTTAAAAATTGTTTCATATTGGTGGTAGGGGAAAGGGCACCAGGGTATAGCATCAGAAAGAAGAAATAAGGTGCACAAAGGATTGAGAAAGACAGATCGCACTAGAATAAGAGATAGTACAGTTTTAGGTGGGATCAGACTAAGAGAGAGTACAAGAAGGTCTAAGATGGGTTTACAGTGTGTAAACGCACGAAGTGTGGTAAATAAGGATTGTGAGCTGCAGACACAAATAGCCACATGGGAATATGATGTGGTGGGGATAACGGAGACCTGGCTCAAAAAAGGGCAGGATTGGGACCCAAATATTCCTGGATGCAAGGTGTTTTTTTTTATATTCATTCATGGGATGTGGGCGTCGCTGGCGAGGCCAGCATTTATTGCCCATCCCTAATTGCCCTTGAGAAGGTGGTGGTGAGCCGCCTTCTTGAACCGCTGCAGTCCGTGTGGTGACGGTTCTCCCACAGTGCTGTTAGGAAGGGAGTTCCAGGATTTTGACCCAGCGACGATGAAGGAACGGCGATATATTTCCAAGTCGGGATGGTGTGTGACTTGGAGGGAACGTGCAGGTGGTGTTGTTCCCATGTACCTGCTGCTCTTGTCCTTCTAGGTGGTAGAGGTCGCAGGTTTGGGAGGTGCTGTCGAAGAAGCCTTGGCGAGTTGCTGCAGTGCATCCTGTGGATGGTACACACTGCAGCCACTGTGCACCGGTGGTGAAGGGAGTGAATGTTTAGGGAGGTGGATGGGGTATCAATCAAGCGGGCTGCTTTGTCCTGGATGGTGTCGAGCTTCTTGAGTGTTGTTGGAGCTGCACTCATCCAGGCAAGTGGAAAGTATTCCATCACACTCCTGACTTGTGCCTTGTAGATGGTGGAAAGGCTTTGGGGAGTCAGGAGGTGAGTCACTTGCCTCAGAATACCCAGCCTCTGACCTGCTCTCGTAGCCACAGTATTTATGTGGCTGGTCCAGTTAAGTTTCTGGTCAATGGTGACCCCCAGGATGTTGATGGTGGGGGATTTGGCGATGGTATTTCCGTTGAATGTCAAGGGGAGGTGGTTGGACCCTCTCTTGTTGGAGATGGTCATTGCCTGGCACTTGTCTGGCGCGAATGTTACTTGCCACTTACGAGCCTAAGCCTGGATATTGTCCAGGTCTTGCTGTATGCGGGCTCGGACTGCTTCATTATTTGAGGAGTTGCGAATGGAACTGAACACTGTGCAATCATCAGCGAACATCCCCATTTCTGACCTTATGATGGAGGGAAGGTCATTGATGAAGCAGCTGAAGATGATTGGGCCTTGGACACTGCCCTGAGGAACTCCTGCAGCAATGCCCTGGGGCTGAGATGATTGGCCTTCAACAACCACTACTACCTTCCTTTGTGCTAGGTATGACTCCACAACAGGAGAGATAGGGAAGGTAAAAAAAAGGAAGGAGGGTGGCAGTATTGATTAAGGAGAATATTGCAGTGCTGGAGAGAGAGGATGTCCTGGAGGGGTCAAGGACAGAATCAATTTGGTTAGAGTTAGGAAACAACAGAGTTGCCATTACACTACTGGGTGAATTCTATAGGCCATCAACTAGTGGGAAGGATATAGAGGAGCAAATTTGCAGGGAAATTACAGAGAGGTGCAAGAACTGTTGTGATAATGGGGGACTTCAACTATCCTAATATAGACTGAGATAGTAATAGCGTAAAGGGCAGAGAGGGGGAGGTATTTCTGAAGTGTGTTCAGGAGAACTTCTTTGATCATTATGTTTCCTGCCCAACGAGGAAGGAGGCATTGCTGGATCTAGTTCTGGGGAATGAGCAGGTCAAGCGGAGCAAGTGTCAGTGGGGGAACATTTCGGGAACAGTGATCATAGTATCATAAGGTTTAGATTAACTATGCAAAAGGACAAGGAGCAATCTAGAGTAAAAATACTCAATTGGAGGAGGGCCAATTTCAGTGGGTTGAGAACAGATCTGGCCTGGGTAAATTGGAATCAAAGATCGGCAGGCAAAACTGTAATTGAACAACGGGCGGCCTTTAAAGAGGAGATGGTTCGGGTACAGTCTAGGTACATTCCCACACGGGAGAAAGGTAGGGCAACTAAAGCCAGAGCTCCCTGGATGATGAAAGAGAAGAGAGTAAGATGAAGCAGAAAAAGGGGGCATATGACAGATGTCTGGTTGATAATACAAGTGAGAACTGGGCTGAATATAGAAAGTTCAGAGGGGAAGTGAAAAAGGAAATAAGAGGGGCAAAGAGAGAGTATGAGAATAGACCAGCGGCAAACATAAAAGGGAATCCAAAAGTCTTCTATAGGCATATAAATAGTAAATGGATAGTAAGAGGAGGGGTGGGACCGATTAGGGACCCAAAAGGAGATCTATGCATGGAGGCAGAGGGCATGGCTGAGGTACTAAATGAGTACTTTGCATCTGTCTTTACCAAGGAAGAAGATGCTGCGACAGTCACAGTGAAAGAGGAGGTAGTTGAGAAAGGCTGGCTGTACTTAAAGTAAATAAGTCACCCGGTCCGGATGGGATGCATCTTAAATTGCTGAGGGAAGTAAGGGTGGAAATTGCAGAGGTGCTGGCCAAATTTCAAAACCTTGTTCAAAAAAGGGTGTAAGGATAAACCCAGCAACTGCAGGCCAGTCAGTTTAACCTCGGTGGTGGGGAAGCTTTTAGAAATGATAATCCGAGACAGAATTAATAGTCACTTGGATAAGTGTGGATTAATTAAGGAAAGCCAGCACGGATTTGTTGAAGGCAAATCATGTTTAACTGACTTGATTGAGTTTTTTGATGAGGTAACAGAGAGCGTTGATGAGAGCAATGCAGTTGATGTTGTGTATATAGACTTTCAAAAGGCATTTGTTAAAGTGCCACATAATAGGCTTGTCATCAAAATTGAAGCCCATGGAATAAAAAGACAGTGGCAGCATTGATACGAAATTGGCTAAGTGACAGGAAACAGAGAGTAGTGGTGAACGGTTGTTTTTCAGACTGGAGGAAGGTATACAGAGGTCGGTACTAGGACTAATGCTTTTCTTGATATATATTAATGACTTGAACACGGGTGTACAAGGCACAATTTCAAAATTTGCAGATGACACAAAGCTTGGACGTGTAGTAAACAGTGAGGAGGATAGTAATAGACTTCAAGAGGATATAGACAGGCTGTGGCATGGGCGGCCGCATAGCAGATAAAATTTAACGCAGAGAAGTGTGAAGTGATAAATTTTGGCAGGAAGAACGAGGAGAGACAATTAAAATTTCTCCTGTCTCAGCCTCTAAGGGACCCACGTTTACTTTCACTACCCTCTTCTTTACATACTTGTAGAAGCTCTTACAATCCGTTTTAATATTTCTTGTCAGTTTACTTTCATATTCGCTCCTGATCAATTTTTTGGTCATCCTTTGCAGGTTTCTAAAACTCTCCCAATCCTCAGGCTTACTACTCTTCTTGGCAACATTATAAGCCTCTCCTTTTAATCTAATACTGTCCTTAACTTCTTTATTAGCCATGGATGGATAATTTTTCCCATGGGGATTTTATTCCTCAATGGAATGTGTATTCATTGAGAATTATGAAATATTTCTTTAAATATTTGCCATTGCTTATCTACCATCATATCTTATAATCTAATTTCCCAATCATCTTTAGCTATCTCGTCCCTCATACCTATGTAATTGGCTTAGTTACAGTTTAAGACTCAAGTTTCGGACTTAAGTACGTAGAATAGGGACTTCAGTTATGTGGATAGAATAAGAAACTGGGGTTGTTCTCCTTAGAGCTGAAAAGGTTAAGAGAAGATTTGATAGAAGTGTTCAAAATCATGAAGGGTTTAGATAAAGTAAATAAAGAGAAACTGTCCCCATTGGCAGAAGGGTCGAGAATCAGAGGACACAGATTTAAGGTGATTGGCAAAAGAACTAAAGGCGACATGAGGAAAATCTTTTTATGCAGCAAGTAGTTATGATCTGGAACGCTCTGCCTGAAAGGGTGGTGGAAGCAGATTCAATCATGACTTTCAAAAAGGAATTGGATAAATTCTTGAAGGGAAAAAAACTGCAGGGCTACGGGGAAAGAGCGGGGGAATGGGATTAACTGGATTGCACTTACAAAGAGCCGTCATGGGCTCGATGGGCCAAATAGCCTCCTTCTGTGCTGTAACCATTCTATGATTCTATATAAATTGTAGATTTAACCCTGTCCTTTCGTTTAGCTATTTATCCTACAAATCCCCTTGTTAGCAAAGATTGATTGCCACATAAGACAAACTAAAGGTGCACTTCGATTCAAACAGACCCAACAGTGGTATATTCATATGAACATAAGAAATAGGAGTAGGAGTAGGCCATTCGGCCCCTTGAGCCTGCTCCACCATTCAATAAGATCATGGCTGATCTTCTACCTCAACTCCACTTTCCTGCCCGATCCCCATATCCTTTGATTCCCTTAGAGTCCAAAAATCTATCGATCTCAGTCTTGAATATACTCAATGATGGAGCATCCACAGCCCTCTGGGGTAGAGAATTCCAAAGATTCACAACCTACTGAGTGAAAAAAATTCTCCTCACCTTAGTCTTAAATGGCCGACCCCTTATCCTAAGACCATGACCGCTAGTTCTAGACTCTCCGGCCAGGGGAAACAGCCTCTCAGCATCTACCCTGTCAAGCCCTCTCAGAATCAAATCGACCACCTCAAATCAATGATATCACCTCTCATTCTTCCAAACTCCAGAGAGTATAGGCCCATTCTACTCAATCTCTCCTCATAGGACAACCCTCTCATCCCAGGAATCAATCTAGTGAACCTTCGTTGCACCCCCTCTAAGGCAAGTATATCCTTCCTTAAATAAGGAGACCAAAACTGTACACAGTACTCCAGGTGAGGTCTCACCAAAGCCCTGTACAATTGCAGCAAGACTTTCTTACTCTTGTAGTCCAACCCCCTTGCAATAAAGGCCAACATACCATTAGCCTTCCTAATTGCTTGCTGTACCTGCATGTTAACTTTCCGTGATTCATGTACAAGAACATCCAAATCCTTCAGAACATCAACATTCCACTCTGCTTCAGACAGAGCCAGCAGTGATACATTCCACTCTGTCGCCTTTCTTTTTTCTCCCCAGCTCTAGTCAAAGAATTTCTGCTGGTCCATCTCCCTCCATCTGGCCTGATTTGAGGCCAATTCAAAATTATGAAAGGTTTTGATAGAATAAATAAGGAGAAACTGTTTCCATTGGCAGAAGGGTCGGTAACCAGAAGATACAGATTTAAGGTGATCAGCAAAAGAACCAGAGACGAGGTGAGGAGAATTTTTTTTACACAGCAAATTGTTTTGATCTGGAATGCACTGCCTGAAAGGGCGATGGAAGCAGATTCAATAATAACTTTCAAAAGGGAATTGGATAAATACTTGAAGGGGAAAAAATTACAGGGCTATGGGGAAAGAGCAGGGGAATGGGACTAATTGGATAGCTCTTTCAAAGAGCCGGCACAGGCATGATGGGTTGAATAGCCACTTTCTATGCTGTATCGTTCTATGATTCTATGTGTGCTGAAGTGAAGTTTGTTTCCCTTCACCAGTTGCCACGGTTGAGAATGCGAGCAGACATAAGGTTTTCCCATTGTAGCCATGTGTACGAAGCTATCACCAAGATAATATAGTTCTGGGGTCTATTGGAGTCAGTGAATTTCTGGTTATTTCTAGTTGTAGTCACGTACGTTGGTACCCAGTCCACCAACACTTTGATTTTAAAATTCTCATCCTTGTGTTCACACCCCAAAAAAACCTCACTCCTCCCTATATCTGTACCCTCCTCCAGCCCCACATCTTTCCAAGAACTCTGCATTCCTCCAACTCTGGCCTCTTGTGCGTCCCCCACTTCCTTTGCCCTATCACTGGCGGCCATGCCTTCCACCGTCTAGGCCCTAAGCTCTGGAATTGCCTCCCTAACCCTCTCTTCCTTTAAGACACTACTCAAGCTTTTAGTGACCTGTCCTAATATCTTCTTCTTTGTTTCAGTGTCAATATTTGTCTGATTGCGCTCCTGTGACGCGGCTTGGGGCATTTTACTATGTTAAAGGCACTATATGAATGCAATGTGTACATGCATTATATACATGCAGTGTATAAATGCACTATATGAATGCAATGTGTACATGCATTATATACATGCAGTGTATAAATGCAATATATGAATGCAGTGCGTACATGCATTATATACATGTAGTGTATAAATTCACTCTATGAATGCAATGCGTACATGCATTGTATACATGCAGTGTATAAATGCACTATTTGAATGCAATGTGTACATGCATTATATACATGTAGTGTATAAATGCACTATATGAATGCAATGCGTACATGCATTATATACATGCAGTGTATAAATGCACTATATGAATGCAGTTGAAGAATGTAACAAGCAACAATAGATCTTGTTGTGATCTCTTAAACCAATTTCAATAAAATAGAGCCTGATAAACCAGGCCCGAGAATGTATGTATTAAAACTGCACACAGTCTATTTGAATAATGGTCAGTGTTCCCTTTGGGACACATTCACCTCGGCTTGCTCATTTTAGTCAGTGTCCTCTACTTTATACTCACAGTCACTTTGAGTAAGAAAAAGTACTGCCCTGGGCGACTAACCTTCCTTTTTTTTTGCTGCTTCGACAAACTGATTTTGTTCACAACACAAATGTGTCCAACACCCCATCCCAAATTGGTGAGGAGTGTGAGGGGTCATTTATGGCCAGCACAAAGGTGAATGACTGAAGGCTTCCAGTCAAAAATAAAGTATTTTATTGGCTGTAAAGCACTTTGGGACATCCTGAGATCATGAAAGGCGCTTTAGAAATGCATGTTCTCTCTTTTTTCTTTAATTGTAAACAATTTTACAACACCAAGTTATAGTCCAGCAATTTTATTTTAAATTCACAAGCTTTCGGAGGCTTCCTCCTTCGTCTTGTGAATTTAAAATAAAATTGCTGGACTATAACTTGGTGTTGTAAAATTGTTTACAATTGTCAACCCCAGTCCATCACCGGCATCTCCACATCATTTTTTCTTTAAGGTTACCCTGGGCTGTAGGCGGCTGTTCTTACATAACAACAGGCAGCCGCCATCTGTAGGTAAAGCCAAAGTTAGAAGAAGGAAGCCGATTTAATTGACTGCTCTTGGTCGATTATCCGGTGGGTTGAATCCATTTACTGGGGAAAGCTATCTCTGTCCATCGCTGACAGACAGGTTAGTAGTGGACATGCATGATCCGTGGTAATCTCCTCTGGAAGATGGAGTGATCTTTTAGTGAAGCCCCTGCCTTTTCTGCTGTGAGCAATTCAAAATGGTAAGAACTTTTTTAACCCATCTTTTTGGCCTGTTTCATTACTCCACATTTCCTGAGTTGAGTAATTTTTCCATTCCCTTTTGGATCAACCCAAGCTTTACCCAATTTGGATCTATGTGTCCGGCACTTTTGCTAATGAATATCAGTAAGAGCTAATTGTAAATTTTAAGTTTAGTACATAAGAGTTAGCTTTGCGGGTACTTTAATTTTGGAATCCAGAGGCCAAGATCAAACCTAAAAGTACAAAAGAGAAAGGATGTTCATTACAGCGTGAACACAACTGGTGGGGCACAGGCTCATATGTGCAGTTCACCAAGTTTGGAATCTTAGCCAGGTCATCTGGGACAGTTATAGAGTTCATGTAAGTTGGGTCTCCGTAAAGAAACACATAAAATCAGAGGGTAAGTCAATCTGGCTCAACTAACAGGAGGAGGAGGCTCTGTAAACATCCCCATCCTCAATGATGCCAGAGTCCAGCACGTGAGTGCACAAGACAAGGCTGAAGCATTTGCAACCATCTTCAGCCAGAAGTGCCAAGTGGATGATCCATCTCGGCCTCCTCCCGATATCCCCACCAGCACGGAAGCCAGTCTTCAGCCAATTCGATTCACTCCACGTGATATCAAGAAACGGCTGAGTGCACTGGATACAGCAAAGGCTATGGGCCTCGACAACATCCCGGCTGTAGTGCTGAAGACTTGTGATCCAGAACTAGCCGCGCCTCTAGCCAAACTATTCCAGTACAGCTACAACACTGGCATCTACCCGTCAATGTGGAAAATTGCTCAGGTATGTCCTGTCCACAAAAAGCAGGACAAATCCAATCCAGCCAATTACCGCACCATCAGTCTACTCTCAATCATCAGCAAAGTGATGGAAGGTATCGTCGACAGTGCTATCAAGCGGCACTTACTCACCAATAACCTGCTCACCGATGCTCAGTTTGGGTTCCGCCAGGACCACTCAGCTCCAGACCTCATTACAGCCTTGGTCCAAACATGGACAAAAAAGCTGAATTCCAGAGGTGAGTTGAGAGTGACTGCCCTTGACATCAAGGCAGCATTTGACCGAGTGTGACACCAAGGAGCCCGAGTAAAATTGAAGTCAATGGGAATCAGGGGGAATACTCTCCAGTGGCTGGAGTCATACCTAGCACAAAGATGGTAGTCATTGTTGGAGGCCAATCATCTCAGCCCCAGGACATCGCTGCAGGAGTTCCTCAGGGCAGTGTCCTAGGCCTAACCATCTTCAGCTGCTTCATCAATGACCTTCCCTCCATCATAAGGTCAGAAGTGGGGATATTTGCTGATGATTGCACAGTGTTCAGTTTCATTCGCAACCCCTCAGATAATGAAGCAGTCCGAGCCTGCATGCAGCAAGACCTGGACAACATCCAGGCTTGGGCTGATAAGTGGCAAGTAACATTCGTGCCAGATAAGTGCCAGGCAATGACCATCTCCAACAAGAGAGAGTCTAACCACCTCCCCATGACATTCAACGTCATTACCATCACCGAATCCCCCACCATCAACATCCTGGGGGTCACCACTGACCAGAAACTTAACTGGACCAGCCACATAAATACTGTGGCTACAAGAGCAGGTCAGAGGTTGGGTATTCTGCAGTGAGTGACTCACCTGCTGACTCATAGAAACATAGAAACAGAAAATAGGAGCAAGAATAGGCCATTCGGCCCTTCGGGCCTGCTCCGCCATTCAAAATGATCATGGCTGATCGTCTAACTCAGTACCCTGTTCCCGCTTTTTCCCCATATCCCTTGATCCCTTTAGCATTAAGAAATATATCTATCTCCTTCTTGAATACATCTAATGACTTGGCCTCCGCTGCCTTCTGTGGTAGAGAATTCCACAGGTTCACCACCCTCTGAGTGAAGAAATTTCTCCTCATCTCGGTTCTAAATGGCATACCCCGTATCCTGAGACTGTGACCCCTGGTTCTGGACTCCCCAGCCATCGGGAACATCCTCCCTGCATCTAGTCTGTCTAGTCCTGTTAGAATTTTATATGTTTCGATGAGATCACCTCTCATTTTTCTAAACTCTAGTGAATATAGGCCTAGTCAACCCAATCTCTCCTCATACTTCAGTCCTGCCATCCCAGGAATCAGTCTGGTAAACCTTCATTGCACTCCCTCCATGGCAAGAACATCCTTCCTCAGATAAGGAGACCAAAACTGCACACAATACTCCAGATGTGGTCTCACCACGGCCATGTACAACTGCAGTAAGACATCCCTGTTCCTGTACTCAAATCCTCTTGCAATGAACGCCAACATACCATTCGCCTTCCCAACTGCTTGCTGCACCTGAATGCTCACTTTCAGCGACTGGTGTACAAGGACACCCAGGTCTCATTGCACCTCCCCTTTTCCCAATCTATCACCATTCAGATAATAATCTGTCTTTCTGTTTTTACAACCAAAGTGGATAACCTCACATTTATCCACGTTATACTGCATCTGCCATGTTCTTGCCCACTCACCCAACTTGTCTAAATCACATTGGAGCCTCTTTGCATCCTCCTCACAGCTCACGTTCCACCCCAGCTTTGTGTCGTCTGCAAACTTGGAAATGTTACATTCCGTTCCCACATCCAAATCATTGATATATATTGTGAATAGCTGGGGCCCAAGCACTGATCCCTGCGGTACCCCACTAGTCACTGCCTGCCACCCGGAAAAAGACTCATTTATTCCTACTCTCTGTTTCCTGTCTGTCAACCAATTCTCAATCCATGCCAGTATATTCCCCCCAATCCAATGTGCTTTAATTTTGCACACCAACCTCTTGTGTGGGACCTTATCAAAAGCCTTCTGAAAATCCAAGTACACCACATCCACTGGTTCTCCCCTATCTATTCTACTAGTTACATCCTCAAAAAACTGCAGTCGATTTGTTAAGCATGATTTCCCTTTCATGAACCCATGCTGACTTTGTCCAATCCCGTCAATGCCTTCGAAGTGTTTTGTTATCACATCCTTTATAATAGACTCGAGCATTTTCCCCACTACTGATGTTAGGCTAACTGGTCTGTAATTCCCTGTTTTTTCTCTCTCTCCTTTTTTAAATAGTGGGGTTATATTTGCCACCCTCCAATCTGTAGGAACTGTTCCAGAGTCTATAGAATTTTGGAAGATGACCACCAATGCATCCACTATTTCCAGGGCCACTTCCTTTAGTACTCTGGGATGTAGATTATCAGTCCCTGGGGATTTGTCAGCCTTTAGCCCCATTAATTTCCCTAGCACTATTTTTTTACTAATACTGATTTCCTTCAGTTCCTCCCTCTCACTAGACCCTTAGTTCCCTAACATTTATGGCAGGTTATTTGTGTCCTCCTTTGTGAAGACAGAACCAAAGTATGTGTTTAATTGTTCTGCCATTTCTTTGTTCCCCATTATAATTTCCCCCTTTTCTGACTGTAAGGGACCTACATTTGTCTTCACTAATCTTTTTCTCTTGACATATTTATAGAAGCTTTTACAGTCAGTTTTTATGTTCCCTGCTAGTTTACTCTCATACTCTATTTTTCCCCTCTTAATCAATCTCTGTGTCCTCCTTTGCTGAATTCTGAACTGCTCCCAATCCTTAGGCTTGCTGCTTTTTCCGGCAATTTGATATGTCTCCTCTTTGGATCTAATACTATCCCTAATTTCTTTTGTAAGCCACGGTTGAGTCACCTTTCCTGTTTTATTTTTGCGCCAGACAGGAATGAATAATTGTTGTAATTCCTGCACACATTCTTTAAATACTAGCCATTGCCTATCCACTGTCATCCCTTTTAGTAAAGTTCCCCAATCTATCATAGCCAACTCGAACCTCATACTTTCGTAATTTCCTTTATTTAGATTCAGGTCCCTAGTTTCGGATTCGACTACTTCACTCTCCATCTTAATGAGGAATTCTATCATGTTATGGTCGCTCTTCCCTAAGTTACCCCGCACAACAAGATTGTTAATTAATCCTTTCTCATTGCACAATACCCAGTCTAGGATCGCCTATTCTCTCGTTGGTTCCTCAACGTATTGGTCTGGAAATCCATCACATATACACACTCCAGGAATTCCTCCCCGACAGTATTATTGCTAATTCGGTTTGACCAATCTATATGTAAATTAAAGTCACCCCTGATTATAGTTGTACCCTTCTTGCATGCCTCTCTAATTTCCTGTTTAATGCCCTCCCCGACATCTCCACTACTGTTTGGGGGCCTCTCGACAACCCCCACCAACGTTTTCTGCCCCTTGGTGTTTCTTAGCTCCACCCATACAGAATCCACATCGTGATTTTCCGAGCCAATATCCTTCCTCACTATTGCATTGATTTCCTCCTTTACTAACAACGCTACCCGACCTCCTTTCCCTTTTTGTCTGTCCTTCCTAAATATTGAATACCCCTGGATGTTCAGTTCCCATCCTTGGTCACCCTGCAGCAATGTCTCCGTAATTGCAACTATATCATAATCGTTAATATCTATCTGGCTATTAATTCATCGAGCTTATTGTGAATGCTCCACGCATTAAGACACAATGCCTTTAGACTTGTCTTTTAGATTGCTAGTCATCTTAGTTTTATTTTGCACGATGGCCCTATTTGTTTTCTGCCCTTTTTTCCTCTGCCTTCCACTATTGTTTCTTCCTTTTCTGTCTTTTGTTTCTATCCTTGTTTCCCCCTCCTCTGTCTCCCTGTTCAGGTTCCCATCCCCCTGCCATTCTAGTTGAAACCTTCTCCAACAGCACGAGCAAACACCCCCGTGAGGATATTGGCCCTGGTCCTGCTCAGGTGTAACCCGTCCCGCTTGTACAGGTCCCACCTTCCCCAGAACCGGTCCCAATGTCCCAGGAATCTAAATCCCTCCCTCCTACACCATCCCTGCAGCCATGCATTCATCTGGTCTATTCTCCTGTTCGTATACTCACTAGCACGTGGTACTGGTAGTAATCCTGAGATCACGACCTTTGAGGTCTTGCTTTTTAATTTATCTCCTAACGCCTTAAATTCACCTTGCAGGACCTCATCCCTTTTTTTTAACCTATGTCATTGGTACCGATATGGACCACGACTACTGGCTGTTCACCCTCCCCTCCAGAATGCCCTGCAGCCGCTGCATGACATCCTTGACCCCAGCACCAGGGAGGCAACATACCATCCTGGAGTCACGTTTGCGGCCACAGAAATGCCTATCTGTTCCCCTTACAATTGAATCCCCTATCACTATAGCCCTGCCACTCTTATTCCTCCCCTCCTGTGCAGCAGAGCCACCCGTCGTGCCCCAAACTTGGCTCTTGCTGCTTTCCCCTGATCAGCCATCTCCCCCAACAGTATCCAAAGCAGTATATCTGTTTGAGAGGGAGATGGCCCCAGGGAACTCTTGCTCTACCTGCCTAGTCCTTTTATTCTGCCTGGCGGTCACCCATTTCCTTTCTGCCTGTGTAATCTTTACCTGCGGTGTGACCATCTCACTGAACGTGCTATCCACGATAATCTCAGCATCGCGGATGCTCCACAGTGAATCCACCCGCAGCTCCAGCTCCGAAATACGGTTATTTCCCAAAGCCTTTCCACCATCTACAAGGCACAAGTCAGGAGTGTGATGGAATACTGTCCACTTGCTTGGATGAGTGCAGCTCCAACAACACTCAAGAAGCTCGACAACATCCAGGACAAAGCAGCCCGCTTGATTGGCACCCCATCCACCACCCTGAACATTTACTCCCTTCACCACCGGCGCACAGTGGCTGCAGTGTGTACCATCCACAGGATGCACTGCAGCAACTCGCCAAGGCTTCTTCGACAGCACCTCCCAAACCCACGACCTCTACCACCTGGAAGGACAAGGGCAGCAGGCACATGGGAACAACACCGCCTGCATGTTCCCCTCCAAGTCACACACCATCCCGACTTGGAAATATATCGCCATTCCTTCATCGTCGCTGGGTCAAAATCCTGGAACTCCCTTCCCAACAGCACTGTGGGAGAACCTTCACCACATGCTCATCACCACCTTCTCAAGGGCAATTAGGGATGGGCAATAAATGCGGCCTTGCCAGCGATGCCAACATCCCATGAACGAATAAAAAAAAAGTCTTCAGCTCCTCCTAAGAGCTGGTTATGCAAGAACAGTGGCAGAGAACTGGTGCCAGGCTGCCTGGACATGTATCTCCCAACCAGGCACAAGGGGACCTAAAGAGTGAGCAACAGAAAGGGCAGAGCTAGCATTGTCTTGGAAGTAGAGGGAAGAGATACACAGCGAAAGCAATTACCACCGATTTCCGGCTCAGTGATGAATGGGCAAGTGTAGAGTTTAAAAATCTGTCAAGCTCATGTCTGATGTTGCCAGGATGACATGTTTCCACCAATTTGAACAATGGAATTGTTAGCAATGTGATTTGAGGGTGTATCCTCCCACTTCAGTTCATATCCTATTTAACAAGTGCAAGGAGCTTATGGACTTTGTCACTAAGATTGACACCATCTGTTCAGCTGCTTCTGCTGATTTCCCACAAGTCAAACCTCCCGCCTACCCTAGCCCTGAACCTATCTCCTATCTCACCTCATGCCCCCTCATCCACGAGACCTACCTCCTGCACTCTTGACCCAATTCCTATTAAACTGCTGACCCCCCTTCCTGGCCTCCATGCTAGCTGACACTGTGAATGGTTCGCTCCCGTCAGGGACTGTCCGCTCTCTCTCAAAACCGCTGTCATCACACCCCTCCTCAGAAAACTCGACCCCTCTGTCATTGAAAAGAACTGCCCCATCTCCAATCTCCCTTTCCTCTCCAAAGTCCTTGAACTTGTTGTCACCTCCCCAATCCATGCCCATCTTTACCGCAACTCCATGTTTGAACCCCTCCAATCAGGTTTCCGTCCCTGCCACAGTACTGAAACGGACCCTATCAAAGTCACAAATGACAACCTATGTGACTGTGACTGTGGTAAACTATCCCTCCTCATCCTTCTCCACCTGTTTGCAGCCTTTGGCACAGTTGACCTCACTATCTGCCTCTAACACCTTTCAGAGGAACTGTCCTTGCCTGGTTCCACTCCATCTATCCAATCATAGGCAGAGCATCTCCAGCATTGGTTTCCCTCCCCAGCCCCACACCGTAACATACCGATGCACTGCAGCAACTCGCCAAGGCTTCTTCGACAGCACCTCCCAAACCCGCGACCTCTACCACCTAGAAGGACAAGAGCAGCAGGCACATGGGAACAACACCACCTGCACGTTCCCCTCCAAGTCACACACCATCCCGACTTGGAAATATATCGCCGTTCCTTCATCGTCGCTGGGTCAAAATCCTGGAACTCCCTTCCTAACAGCACTGTGGGAGAACCGTCACCACACGGACTGCAGCGGTTCAAGAAGGCGGCTCACCACCACCTTCTCGAGGGCAATTAGGGATGGGCAATAAATGCTGGCCTCGCCAGCGACGCCCACATCCCGTGAACGAATAAAAAAAAAAACCTTTGGAGTCTCCAAGGATCGTTCCTTGGCCCCCTCCTCTTCCTTTCACACCCTACATTCCCTGGACTATAATTTTCGACCCATTCATTTTAATGGACAAAAAAAATTGCAGGTTAGAGAGCACAAAAATGGAGAATACGAGTCAGCAACCTCCCTAATCGTGCATTGATTGATTTGAAACAGAACATAAAGATGAGACCCAGCTGACAATAGGGAAAACGAGGGGGTGGTGTCTGAACGTGGAAAAGTGACTGAAGACAGATCAGGGGAGGAGGCTGACAGACTGGACTGTAGCTGGGTGTTTGGGGAATTAGGTCTAAAAGGAGCCAAGGGTAGTTCAGGTCTCATTTTCCTGCCCCTCCCCTACAAAGCTGCTCGACCCTGTCCAGCGAATGATGCCAGACTACAGCAACTCATCAATCTTGTAGATTCTGCCCCCGCATTCGAAAGCTTCCAAAATACCTTCCCAGTCCAGCTGGACCCTTTCCCCAGAAGTTCCTTATACTCTCAGATCCCAGGACACTCTAACTGCATTTCCAGTGCTCCCTGATCACTTGATGGTTCCCTACTGGTCCCAGATCTGATGACTTGTCCCAATGTTCCCAGAGTCCCCCTCAGAGTCAAGCAGTTTAGTTCATTCTCCAAAGGAAACTACTCTCATGCCTTCAGTGTATCTGACAGTGCTGTGGAAAGCCATGAATTATGAGCAGTTGCTGTTGCTGGAAGATTTGTGGGACTCTTGTTTGATGTCTTACTGATGCAGCTGATGTTTAATAAAAGAAAAGGATGAAGGACGCTACAGGTAGGATGATCACAGAACAATTGGACCCCCTCTCAGTTTGTCCAGACCCTGGACCCCCTCTCAAAGTAACTGCTAGACCCTGACACTCCATCCATCCCATTATTGCTCAACCCCTGACTATTCCCCAAATGGTGCTGAATCATTGGGGTAAATTTTCAGTTTGATCACATGGGCAGAGCGGATCCATGGAATGAAAATGGGGAGGATCCCATTTAAAGTATCCACTTGACCCTACGCCAACCACAGCAGCAGGAACTTTAATGGTCACACGCAAATATGCCAAATTAAATAGAATGCCCATGCTTTTTATAATTCATTTATTCTGTCACCTCATTAAAATTAATAGCCAAATCTTGCCGGAGCCGAGCATCTCACTGCCTATGCCATTAATAAGACTTTTACCGGCACTCTTCAGCTCGAAATGTTTTTGCGCTGTAACTTGCTGGACGTACAAGCTGATGTCGGTGTGGCGAAGGAAACGGGGC
Source organism: Heptranchias perlo (assembly GCF_035084215.1). Classification (NCBI taxonomy): domain Eukaryota; kingdom Metazoa; phylum Chordata; class Chondrichthyes; order Hexanchiformes; family Hexanchidae; genus Heptranchias; species Heptranchias perlo. The sequence goes on along the minus strand of NC_090336.1, from coordinate 1,882,146 downwards.
ATCTGGGAACTTAGTGAACATTGAGTTACATCGAACCTATAGCACAGAAATAGGCCTTTCGGCCCAACTGGTCTACGTCAACATTTATGCTCCACATGAGCCTCCTCCCTCCCTACTTCATCTAACTATATTTATTACTCTAGTTTTGGACTCCCCCACAAGTGGAAACATTTTCTCTACGTCTATCCTATCAAACCCTATCATTATCTTAAAGACCTCTATCAGGTCACCCCTCAGCCTTCTCCTTGCTAGAGAAAAGAGTCCCAGCCTGTTCAGCCTTTCCTGATAAGGATATCCTCTTAGTTCTGGTATTATCCTTGTTCCTCATTCTTTTTGCACCTTCTTCATTGCCTCTATATCCTTTTTATAATAAAGAGACCAGAACTGTGCACAATACTTCAAGTGTGGTCTAATCAAGGTTCTACACAAATTTAACATAACTTCTCTGCTTTTCAATTCTATCCCTCTAGAAGTGAACCCTAGTGCTTGATTTGCCTTTTTTTATGGCCTTATTAACCTGAGTCGCTATTTTTAGTGATTTGTGTATCTGTACCCCTAGGTCCCTTTGCTCCTCTATCCCATTTAGACTCTTATTATCCAAGCAATATGGGTCCCCTTATTCTTCCTATCAAAATGCACCACCTCACTCTTGTCTATATTGAAATTCATTTACCAATTACACGCCCATTCTGCAAGTTTATTAATGTCTTCTGGAATTTGGCGCATTCTTCCTTTGTATTAACTACACCCCCAATTTGGTGTCGTCCACAAATTTTGAAATTGTACTTCCGGTTCCCGTATCCAAATCGTTTATGTAAATTGTGAACAACAATGGTCTCAGCACCGATCCCTGTGGAACACCACTTCTCACCTTTTGCCAGTCTGAGTCGCTACCCTTAACCCTACGCAGTCATGAGTCTACAATGCGGTACCTCATCGAAGGCCTTTTGAAAATTCAAATATATTACATCTACTATATTACCCTTGTCTACTCTTTCTGTTACTTCTTGAAAGAATTCAGTAAGGTTGGTCAAGCAAGACCTTTCCTTTTGAAATCCATGCTGATAATTCTTTATTATATTTTTGTTCTCTAGATGTCGATGGGACCAACAGTCTGTCTCCTTAACCAGTGAGATTTAAGGATTGAGAAAGAAACAGGAACAATGAAGGAGGGTGAATTAGAGTCAAATCAGGTACAGTAAGAGAAATAAAGAGAGGGAAAGGAAGATTGGATTAAGAGAGAGAGAAAAAAGAGGCAGAAAGGAGAAGAAAAAAATTAAAAATTTTTAATTTAATTTTTAAAAAATCTCTAAGAAGAATTTACTACATGCAGGGATGAGACTCAATAGTTTAAATAGTTCCTTTTCTGGGCCAAAGCGGTTGATTGATATTGCATTAATGATTGTCACATTGTTAAAAGAGTACTTATGCTCTGAATTACCAGCCCTAACTTTCTGTTTAATGGGCAATTAATGTTCAAATCCAGAAAGTTCTCAAAAATAATGAGGCTAGGGGTAAGATGTTGTTTGTGTGAAACAAACGGCGGAGTGGCATGATTCGACCAGCTAGTTCTGAAGATTCACAACTCACAAGGTATCTTTTCATCCCCTGAACTTGTTGGCAGATTTGCACATTAATAACAGCTTGAGCCGTTATTTTTCCAGCGAGATTTGGCCCAATATTCTCCAGAGTTCAAATCTTTTACAGCTTATTTATTAATTACGTGATAATTAGAGTATATGCTGAATAACACCAAACACAGCATAATTGTACAACTTCTATCCTACCGTAGAAAGACAAGAACAGTTAGACAATACCAGACAACCATGGAGACAGCTACAAGGAACACAGCCAAAAGTTTATTTTTCTCTGTGATAAACACCACAGAGATCAGCTGGTATTATTAACACACACTGCTTTCCCTGAGCGTCATTTTCTCAGTTTGTGCTACTGATAGGGATCCTTGTCCACCAGCCACACATATCAGGAAATCAGGGGCACATGGCCCGCGACCGTCTTTCCATTAAAATTAGTGGCTGCTAAAATCCTTGTGCAAACTTGGAAAATTAGCCTCTTTGACTCATTAATATCATTGTTGGAAACTAGTGCTGGTCGGGACAACTTGACCAATCGGCAGCTCAAACATTGTTTTAGTGGGTTTTGTTCGGCTGCACAAAGTCAAAAGAAGTTCAATATTTGCATTAAATTAGAAAGGCTTCCCTGCTACCTGTGTTAAAAACTGGTCTCTTGTGCGATTACACATTAAAAGTGGTGAAATGTCAGCACCATGCTTTGGGGTGTGATGGGAACAAGTTATTATTTGAAGTAAATGTGTCTCGATAAGTCACTGAACATGACAGCACAAATTGAAAGGGATAGTGTTAACGGTGACATTTTACCAGGTTTTATGGTGTGAATGCTATTGATTCAGTAACCTGGATCCTGTTTGGCACATTCGAGCTCCCAGCTGTTTTGCTCTGTGATTTCAGGAGGTGTGACCGCCTCTTATACTTTAATATAAATTTTCAGACTGGTGTTATCAGCAGCGACTGGTCAGCAGTGGATCACTGTCCACAAAGTCCTGGGAGCACAAGGAGCCTTGATGCTTTCTGAGGGCATTCACAATGTTTGTATTACTGACCACGTTGACCCTCTGCAGCTTACTGTGCAATGTTGGTGAGTTTGTGACACTGTTTCACATTCTTCTCTTAAATTCTCTCATCGCTTACTTTACTTGATTTATGTGTCAGTTAAAATGATTCAGTTGGTAGCAGTCATCCTTCTGAATTAAAGTCCCACTTCAGCATTTGAATGCATGATGCTCTAATACAGTACTCGGGCAGTGCTGCAATGTTAACTGTACCATTGTTTGAATGTTAAACTGAGGCACCATCTGCCGGGTTAGGCGGACATTAAGGGCTGGAATTTTCCCCACCCCTGAAATCCAGCCCCTACCCACCGCCACTGGTGAGGAGAATCCAGCCCTTAACATCCCACTTGGAGAGCAGGGAGTATGCCTGGTGTTCTGGCAGATGTTCTGTCCCAAAAATAGATGAATAGGTCATTCATTTCATTGCTACTTGGGGGATTTTTCTGTGTGCAAAATGCTGTTGCATTTGTGCTTCAAAGCATCATATGTGAAATGTTTCAGGGAGTTTTTGAAAGATGTTGAAAAGATGCTATATGAGGTCAGCTTATGATATCTTGCTTGACTCCTCACTTTTCCACTGGCCATCCATTTCCTTTGCTCCAATTCTCATTTTTCCATTCTTGATTAATCTTCTTGATTCCGTACCTTCATTATCACCTTGGTTATTTTTCTGATCCTTACTCATTTTATTTATTTGATGTTTTCTTTCCTCTCTTCTCTTTTTATTTCCAACTGTTTGCTTTATGTTCTGTGTATTACCTTCTTGCTATCTCTTTCTCTTCTCTCTATGGACTGTCATACATCCTCATTTCTTCATTCCCTTAACCCTGCTCTATTGTCTTTCTGTAAGAACTTCTATTACTCCGACAGCTACTTAATGACCTACCCTTTTAAAGTATTACCTGTTTGATTTCTTTGTGGTAAATTCAATAAATTAGTGCCAACCCATTATTTATTTTTATATGGTGTATCCTGTCTAATACAAACTTTTGAAATCACTTTTTACAAATAATGGTGGAAAAGAGAATGACATGTGGAGATTATGGAACAATTGTAAGAAATAACTGTAGAAAAATAATTAGTTCTGAAAAAAATAGTAGAACTCAAGGTGTATGAGTCACTGGGCCCTGATGGCATGAACACTGGTCTATTGAAGGATGGCAGAGAGGAGATAGCAGAGACTCTGGTCACAAAATTTCAATCTTCCTTAAATGTGCAAATTGTGCCATGGAACTGGAAAATGGCTAATTTAACACATTTTAGAATCCATAATTGGAGATAAAAATTGATCAGCATCTAAAAGTGCATCGGTTAATCAAGTTAATCCTGCATGGATTTGTTAAAGCCATGTCATATTTGGCAAATTTAATAAGAGCTTTTTTTGAAGCAGTGACTGATTGGGCATATAAAGAGAATGCAGTAGATGTGGTATATATGGATTTGAAGAAGGCATTAAATAAAGTGTTACAAAAATTCAGGCATATGGTTTAAGAGGAAATGTAGCAGCATGGATGGAAAGTTGGCTGACGGATGGGAAACAAAAGATTACGGTCAATGGGTGAAGCTCATATTGGAGAATGGTTGGAAGTGGTGTATCCCATGGGTCAGTGCTGGGTCAACTTTTATTCCCGATATGTATGGATGATTTGGACATGGGCATAGGGAGCTCAATTTTGAAATTTGCCGACAACACTAAAGTAGGAAGTTTGGCAAACAGCAAGGAGGACTGTAAAAGACTTCAGGTTCAAATACAACTTAGTCAAATGGACAGACAGGTGGCAGATGAAATTTATGTGAAGCAATAGTTTCTCAGATGAAAAACAAGAAATGGGAGTATAACCTTAATGGAAAGATGCTGAAGGGTGTGGATGAACAGAGAGACCTCGGGATTCAAATATATAATTCCCTGCAAGTATGAGTGTAGTTATATACAGCATTAAAAAAGGCCAATCGAATTTGGGGTTTTTTCAATAGGGGCATAGAGTACAAGGCTGAAGAAGTAATGATGTACGAGGCTTTGGTTCGGCTACAGATCAAGCACTTTGTGCAGTTTTGGTGCCCCATTATCAAAAGGCCATTAGGGCCATACAGAGCATACAGCATAGATTTACAAGGATGATGCCAGAAATACAAAGCTATAATTATGAGGACAGATTTGAGACACTGGGACTAATTCCACTGGGGTAGAGGTGGCTGAGGAGGATTTTGAAATTATGAAGGGTTTGAATGGAGTGAATTGGCAAGTCTATTTCCTCTAGTTGGAAAGTAAGTGATGAGGAGTCATCAATTTAAAATTGTCACTAAGAGAGTTAGGAGAAATGTCTTTACTCAGAGTTGTTGAGATATGGAATGCTTTGCCATGGGGATTGGATGAGTAAGAGATCACTGCATCTTTTAAGGTAAATTTGGATAAATATTTGAAGCAGAGGAAAGTACAAGGCTTGGTTTTGGATTGCTCTCGCAAAGAACCAGCACAGACATGATGGGCTGAATGGCTCCCTTCTGTGCTATAACATTTGATGGTTATCTGGTTTCAGCAACTAGCCTCCGCAGATTACAAAGGAATGTATTAGGATTATTATCTATATCTCACCAAAAATTGAGTGTATACGTGCACTTCCTGTCCACAAAATTCACTTCCTGTTGTCATGATTGTTAGTCACATTTTAATGTCAACATTTAACATTGAAACTGCCTATATAAACATTTATATTAGGAATTTCCAGTGTGAACATTTGCCAGTTACTTTTTATTGATGAGCCAATCAAATCACTCACGGACGACACCAAATTGGGATGTGTAGTTAATACTGAGGAAGAATGCATTAAAATGCAAGAGGACATTAATAAACTGCAGAATGGGCATGTAATTGGCCAATGAATTTCAATATAGATAAGAGTGAGGTGGTGCATTTTGGTAGGAAGGTTAAGGAGGCCTCATACTGCTTGGATAATAAGAGTCTAAATGGGATAGAGGAGCAAAGGGATCTGGGGGTACAGATACACAAATCACTAAAAGTAGCGACACAGGTTAATTAGGCCATAAAAAAGGCAAATCAAGCACGAAGGTTCATTTCTAGAGGGATAGAATTGAAAAGCAGAGAAGTTATGTTAAACTTGATTAGACCACACTTGGAGTATTGTGCACAGTTGTGGTCTCCATATTATAGAAAGGACATAGAGGCACGGGAGGGGATGCAAAAAAAATTCACAAGGATAATACCAGAACTGAAAGGATATCCTTATCAGGAAAGGCTGAACAGGCTGTGACTCATTTCTCTAGAAAAGAGGAGGCTGAGGGGTGACCTGATAGAGGTCTTTAAGATAATGATAGGGTTTGATATAATAGACGTAGAGAAAATATTTCCACTTGTGAGGGAGTCCAAAACTAGAGGTCAAAAATATAAAATAGTTGCTAATAAATCCAATTGGGAATTCAGGAGAAACTTCTTTACCCAAGGAGTGGTAAGAATGTGGAACTCGCTACCACAAGGAGTAGTTGAGGCAAATAGCATAGATGCATTTAAGGGGAAGCTAGATAAACACATGAGGGAGAAAGGAATAGAAGGGTTAGATGAAGTAGGGATGGAGAATGCACATGAACACCGACATAGACCAGTTGGGCCGAATGGCCTGTTTCTGTTCTGTAGTTTTGATGTAACTCGATGTAAATGTTTTCCACAAATTTTTTTTCCCAGTATCTGAAATTTCTGCGGGCTGGTTTTCCTCTTTGCTGTGCCTGGGCACTACTCATGAAATTATTTCAGGGTTTTCACCTCCCCCACTCTATCCTGGAGTCCATTCCGTTTGTTGATCATTTTTTTGTGTGAAGAACTTCCTGATATCAGTCCTAAATTTACCTTTTACTGATTTAAACCTGTGTCCCTTTTTGCAATTTAATTTAACGTAGTATTCTGGATTTATCTTTTCCATTCCGTTGGCTATCTTATGTACCTCCGTAAATCATTTCTCTCCCAGTTTTACCCCGAGTCGCCATAGCTTTGAGCTTAACTATTGGCCATTTGCGTGGGGGAAATAAAGGGTGGTGACCCTGTGGCGTGGATTGCCCACCTGTTGTGTATCTCTGCCGGATTTTCGCCCAAGGCAGTGAAGTTTAAAATTACCCCCATGATATCTAGAGATTGAAAATCAAATACAGGGTAAATATTATCATGTATTCCCTAAGTTCGGAGAAGATTTCTGATACCCAGCCTTGCTTCATTTGAAAAAGTTATGTCTTTTTAGGTTGAACTATTTGAGGAAAGATCTGATTGGACTGCTAATGTTCTGTGTCATACACTTTCCTGTTTTCTCTGTATTTTTTACATTTATTCCTTATAAACAGCAACATCACTGCGCACTGTTAAATCTAAAGGCTGATTTTCTGAGATTCCACCAAAGGCATGAAACCTTGCTGTAAATCACAGCATGTCACATTTTACCACCACTAATTTTGGGGCATGTGAGATCCTCCATTAAAAGGAATAAATATTTAAAACAGGCTCCATGCCAAATCTTGCAACTTTGGTCTAAGGCACAATGAAAGAGTGTATGCAAAAGGGTAATGGTTGTGTACAATGCTTGAAATGATACCTCCCAGAGGGTGTAGCAGATCTAAAGCCATTATTGATGCAGTCCATAACAAATGTGTTAAAGAGTGAGGAGCACATTTGCCTTCGCCTTCCTTCAGATTACCAGCAAAACTTCATTTGCAGTCAGACATGAAGTACCTGGATGACAGTATAACAGATGACAGCTCTTGGCTGTGATTTTACTGGAGGGGTGGGCTTCAGCCCCAAATGGGGCCTCCGTCCTTTGGTTCACCTCACTGAGCCCCAAGTGGGGCCTCCGTCCCTTTGGTTCACCTCCTTCAGCCCCAAATGGGGCCTCCGTCCATTGGTTCACCTCCTTCAGCCCCATTTGGGGATGAATGAGGTGAACCAATGAAGCTGGAATCCCTTATTAAGGAAGTGGTAACAGAGCACTTAGAAAATCATAATATGATTAGACAGAGTCAACATGGTTTAATGAAAAGGAAATCGTGTTTGACAAATCTGTTGGAGTTTTTTGAGGATGTAAATCGCAGGGTAGATAAAGGGGAACCAGTGGATGTAGTATATTTGGATTTTCTAAAGGCATTTGATAAGGAGCCACATAAAAGGTTGTTACACAAGATAAGGGCTCATGGGGTAACATATTCGCATGGATAGAGGATTAGTTAACGGACAGAAAACAGAGGGTATGAATAAATGGGTCATTTTCAGGTTGGCAGGCCGTAACTAGTGGGGTGCCACAAGAATCGGTGCTTGGGCCTCAGCTATTTACAATCTATATTAATAACTTAAATGAAGGGACCGAGTCTGATGTATCCAAGTTTGCTGACGATACAAAGCTAGGTGGGAAAGTAAACTGTGAGGAGGACGCAAAGAGTCTGCAAAGGGATATAGACAGGTTAAGTGAGTGGACAAGAAGGTGTCAGATGGAGTATAATGTGGTGAAATGTGAGGTTATTCACATTGGTAGGAAGAATAGAAAAACAGAATTTTTTTTAATGGTGAGAAACTATTAAATGTTGGTGTTCAGGGAGATTTGGGTGCCCTCGTACAAGAAACACAAAAAGTTAACATGCAGGTACAGCAAGCAATTAGGAAAGCAAATGGCATGTTAGCCTTTATCCCAAGGAGGTTACAAGAGTAAGGAAGCCTTACTACAATTGTACAGGGCTTTGGTGAGGCCTCACCTGGAGTACTGTGTACAGTTTTGGTCTCCTTGTCTAAGGAAGGATATACTTGCATTGGAGGCGGTGCATCGAAGGTTCACTAGATTAATTCCTGGGATGAGGAGGTTGTCCTATGCAGAGAGATTGAGTAGAATGGACCTATACACTCTGGAGTTTGGAAGAATGAGAGGTGATCTCATTGAAACATATAAGATTCTGAGGGGGCTCGACAGGGTAGATGCTGAGAGGCTGTTTCCTCTGGCTGGAGAGTCTAGAACTAGGGGGCATAGTCTCAGGGTAAGGGGTCGGCCATTTAAGTCTGAGGTGAGGAGGAATTTCTTCACTCAGAGGGTTCTGAATCTTTGGAATTCTCAACCCCAGAGGGCTGTGGTTGCTGAGTCGCTGTATATGTTCAAACCAGAGATGGATAGATTTTTGGACTCTGGGGAATCAAGGGATTTGGGGATCAGGTGGGAAAGTGGAGTTGAGGTCAAAGATCAGCCGTGATCTTGTTGAATGGAGGTGCAGACTCAAGGGGCTGTATGGCCTACTCCTGCTCCTATTGCTTATGTTCTTATGTAAATGAGGCCACTGTCCTTTGGGGCAACTCCTTCAGCAGCACCTCCAACTCTTACCAGGAAAGGGATCAATGTTGGAACGATCTCTTCGCTGTGCCATTGTGATCCATTAGTTCACTTTTCTACCATCACCACAACTTCTCCCTTAATGGCAAAGTGCAGTTCTTTAAGAGCTGCTTCTTCCCCAGATTTTACATTCCCAGCCACGTAGACTCTCTAGGCAAGCTTTATCTGTAACTAGTTCATTCACAGGGAGGCACTCCCAATGGAAGAGTCAGCATGGCCTGCTCTCTCAGCCTGCAACATGGGTCAACTCAACCCCATTTTTGAAAAGTTGGGGCTCTTGTGTTTGGAAGTGATTCAGAGTGTCTCAACTAAAATCAATATTCAATTGTAACTGGGTATCCCAAGTTATGGAAGTTTTCCCACATTGGGTGACAATCATTTCAGATTGGTACTGAGTAAAGATACTATGCTCTGCACATTAAAAATATCAAAGAGACACATGGAACTAAAGATATTTATAATTCTCATACAATGTAACTAGAAGAACATATGGTAGCTTGGAGTAACAGTAAGCTATTTGGTGCCTCATGTCCACACATGATTTTCTCAATCATGGACTTCCCCCCACCCCCAAATCTACTGTCTATCTAAACCCTATGAAAATCAAACAGATCCATAAATAGCTCTAAATCCTCCAACCCCTTTTCCAGCAGGTATTAATCCAGATAGTCAAAAGCAAAATACTGTGGATGCTGGAAACCTGAAATCAAAACAGAACTGACGAAGGGTCATCGACCTGAAACGTTAACTCTGTTGCTTTCTCCACAGATGCTGCCTGACTTGCTGAGTATTTCCAACATTTTCTGTTTTTATTAATGCAGTTATTTTTTTAAAGGTATCAATGACCCAGATTTAACTATTGCTGGTCCACTGCTTCACATATCTACCAGCCTTTTGGGGAAAAATACTTGTCATTTCTGATCTTCTGATTTGTGAAATTTGTAGTTGTGCTCTTTGTCCAAGCTAAAACGTCTGCATACCCTGTCTCATCTTCACCTTTCAGATTTATAAGCACCTGTATCATATCTCTTCTCATTCTACTTGTCTCCAGCAAAGACAACTTTAGCTACTATATCCTTTTAAGGGGTTGGAATCATTCTGCTCATGTTTCCCTGAACCTTTCCAATGTATAGTATTTATATCCTTTTTGAGATAGAATGATCAAAACTGTACACCATACTCCAGAATTGGGCTCAACATTGAACTAAACAATATCATTAGAATTTGTTGTGAATTGTAATGCAATACTCCCCAGATGCATCCCTGTGCCCAATCTGCCTTTATTGATGACTGCTTCAAATTGGCTAGGTACCACTGATCACACTCAAATACTTTTCTTTTTCCTTTTCCAGTTGTAATAACAGACAGCCCTTCACGTTACACATATAGTTGCTGTTTAGGTGTCAGCCTTGGCTCAGTGGTAGCACCCTCGCCTCTGAATCAGGTCATGGGTTCAAGCCCAGGCCATCATCTAGGCTGACCCTCCAGCGCAGTACCGAGGGAGTGCTGCATTGTCGGAGGTACCATCTTTCAGATGAGATGTTAAACTGAGGCCCCGTTTGCCCTCTCAGGTAGACGCAAAAGATCCCATGACATGATTCTAAGAACACCAGGAGAGTTCTCTGTTTCACATAATACCCACCTAATGGGGAAAAAAACATGTAATTTCTGATCTTGCTTATCAGAGTTCTCCTGGTGTCCTGGCCAATACTTATCCCTCAACACCACCAAAACAGATTATCTGGTCATTTGTCTCATTGCTATTTGTAGGACCTTGCTGTTCACAAATTGCCAGCACGTTCCCCTACATAACAACAGTGACGACAGTTCAAAAGTACTTCATTGGCTGTGAAGCATTTTGGGATGTAATGAGGTCATGAATAGCTCTGTGTAAATGCAAGTTATATCTTTCTTTACTGTTCCTATATGCATTATCTTACATTTATATATACATTTAAATCAACAGCAAATTATGAGCTCAGCTGCCCAATTGGTCGAAATCCTTCTGAATATTATCTATCTTCTTTCTACTGATTACCTTCCCAGAATGCATTGCGTGATCAGCAGATTTTATGATACTACTTCTAGCCGATCACCCATGGTGTTGCTCATAGTGAGTTGGTAGATGTGCTGTTTTCCAACAATAAGGTTAGGATCAACAAACTGTGACAGGGAGGGGGACTGGGAAAGTCCAACAGGAAGGACTTTTGACATTTATTGCGATGTGCAAGACTTTCAATATACTGCGAATATATCTCTCACATCAGTGCTCATAAGAGTCATCTTGTGATTTTTATCCGTCTCGCGTTCTGTGGTTGTGATCTCTCCGTGTCTTTCTGTCTTGTGTTGTAATCTCTCCATGTCATTCTGTCTTGTGTTGTGATCTCTCCGTGTCTTTCTCTCTGTGGTTGTGATCTCTCCGTGTCTTTCTGTCTTGTGTTGTGATCTCTCCGTGTCTTTCTGTCTTGTGTTGTGATCTCTCCGTGTCTTTCTGTCTTGTGTTGTGATCACTCCGTGTCTTTCTGTCTTGTGTTGTGATCTCTCCGTGTCTTTCTGTTATGTGTTGTGATCTCTCCGTGTCGTTTTGTCTTGTGTTGTGATCTCTCCGTGTCTTTCTCTCTGTGTTGTGATCTCTCCGTGTCTTTCTGACTTGTGTTGTGATCTCTCCGTGTCTTACTGCCTTGTGTTGTGATCTCTCCATGTCTTACTGTCTTGTGTTGTGATCTCTCCATGTCTTTCTGTCTTGTGTTGTGATCTCTCCGTGTCTTTCTGTCTTGTGTTGTGATCACTCCGTGTCTTTCTGTCTTGTGTTGTGATCTCTCCGAGTCTTTCTGTCTTGTGTTGTGATCTCTCCGTGTTTTTCTGTCTTGTGTTGTGATCTCTCCATGTCTTTCTGTCTTGTGTTGTGATCTCTCCATGTCTTTCTGTCTTGTGTTGTGATCTCTCCATGTCTTTCTGTCTTGTGTTGTGATCTCTCCCTGTCTTGCTGTCTTGTGTTGTGATCTCTCTGTGTCTTTCTGTCTGCGTTGTGATCTCTCCATGTATTTCTGTCGTGTTATGATCTCTCCGTCTGTCTTGTTTTGTGATCTCTCCATGTCTTTATGTCTTGTGTTGTGATCTCTCCGTGTCTTTCTGTCTTGTGTTGTGATCACTCCATGTCTTTCTCTCTGTGTTGTAATCTCTCCATGTCTTTCTGTCCTGTGTTGTGATCACTCCCTGTCTTTCTGTCTGTGTTGTGATATCTCCGTGTCTTTCTGTTTTGTGTTGTGATCTCTCCGTGTCCTTCTGTCTTGTGTTGTGATCTCCCAATTTGTCTTTCTAGCTTGTGTTGTGATCTCTCCGTGTCTTTCTGTCTGTGTTGTGATCTCTCCGTGTCTTTCTGTCATGTGTTGTGATCTCTCCGTGTCTTTCTGTCTTGTGTTGTGATCTCTCCGAGTCTTTATGTCTTGTGTTGTGATCTCTCAGTGTCTTTCTGTCTTGTGTTGTGATCTCTCTGTGACTTTCTGTCTTGTGTTGTGATCTCTTTGTGTCTTTCTGTCTTGTGTTGTGATCTCTCCGTGTCTTTCTGTCTTGTGTTGTGATCTCTCCATGTCTTTCTGTCTTGTGTTGTGATCTCTCCATGTCTTTCTGTCTTGTGTTGTGATCTCTCCCTGTTTTTCAGTCTTGTGTTGTGATCTCTCCGTGTCTTTCTGTCTGTGTTGTGATCTCTCCATGTATTTCTGTCTTGTGTTGTGATCTCTCCCTGTCTTGTGTTGTGATCTCTCAGTGTCTTGCTGTCTTGTGTTGTGATCTCTCTGTGTCTTTCTGTCTGCGTTGTGATCTCTCCATGTATTTCTGTCTTGTTATGATCTCTCCGTCTGTCTTGTTTTGTGATCTCTCCATGTCTTTCTGTCTTGTGTTGTGATCTCTCCGTGTCTTTCTGTCTTGTGTTGTGATCACTCCATGTCTTTCTCTCTGTGTTGTAATCTCTCCATGTCTTTCTGTCCTGTGTTGTGATCTCTCCCTGTCTTTATGTCTGTGTTGTGATCTCTCCGTGTCCTTCTGTCTTGTGTTGTGATCTCCCAATTTGTCTTTCTGTCTTGTGTTGTGATCTCTCCGTTTCTTTGTCTTGTGTTGTGATCTCTCCGTGTCTTTCTGTCTGTGTTGTTATCTCTCCGTGTCTTTCTGTCTTGTGTTGTGATCTCTCCGTGTCTTTCTGTCTTGTGTTGTGATCTCTCCGAGTCTTTCTGTCTTGTGTTGTGATCTCTCAGTGTCTTTCTGTCTTGTGTTGTGATCTCTCTGTGACTTTCTGTCTTGTGTTGTGATCTCTTTGTGTCTTTCTGTCTTGTGTTGTGATCTCTCCGTGTCTTTCTGTCTTGTGTTGTGATCTCTCCATGTCTTTCTCTCTGTTGTTGTGATCTCTCCATGTCTTTCTGTCTTGTGTTGTGATCTCTCCATGTCTTTCTGTCTTGTGTTGTGATCTCTGTGTCTGTCTTGTGTTGTGATCTCTCTGTGTCTTTCTGTCTTGTGTTGTGATCTCTCCATGTATTTCTGTCTTGTGTTGTGATGTCTCCCTGTCTTGTGTTGTGATCTCTCAGTGTCTTTCTGTCTTGTGTTGTGATCTCTCTGTGTCTTTCTGTCTGCGTTGTGATCTCTCCATGTATTTCTGTCGTGTTATGATCTCTCCGTCTGTCTTGTTTTGTGATCTCTCCATGTCTTTCAGTCTTGTGTTGTGATCTCTCCGTGTCTTTCTGTCTTGTGTTGTGATCACTCCATGTCTTTCTCTCTGTGTTGTAATCTCTCCATGTCTTTCTCTCTGTGTTGTAATCTCTCCATGTCTTTCTGTCCTGTGTTGTGATCTCTCCCTGTCTTTCTGTCTGTGTTGTGATCTCTCCGTGTCTTTCTGTTTTGTGTTGTGATCTCTCTGTGTCCTTCTGTCTTGTGTTGTGATCTCCCAATTTGTCTTTCTGTCTTGTGTTGTGATCTCTCCGTTTCTTTGTCTTGTGTTGTGATCTCTCCGTGTCTTTCTGGCTTGTGTTGTGATCTCTCCATGTCTTTCTGTCTTGTGTTGTGATCTGTCCGTGTCATTCTGTCTTGTGTTGTGATCACTCCATGTGTTTCAGTCTGTGTTGTGATCTCTCCGTGTCTTTCTGTCTGTGTTGTGATCTCTCCGTGTCTTTCTGTCTTGTGTTGTGATCTCTCTGTGTCTTTCTGTCTTGTGTTGTGATCTCTCTGTGTCTTTCTGTCTTGTGTTGTGATCTCTCTGTGTCTTTCTGTCTTGTGTTGTGATCTCTCTGTGTCTTTCTGTTTTGTGTTGTGATCTCTCCGTGTCTTTCTGTCTTGTGTTGTGATCTCTCCGTGTCTTTCTGTCTTGTGTTGTGATCTCTCCGAGTCTTTCTGTCTTGTGTTGTGATCTCTCAGTGTCTTTCTGTCTTGTGTTGTGATCTCTCTGTGACTTTCTGTCTTGTGTTGTGAACTCTTTGTGTCTTTCTGTCTTGTGTTGTGATCTCTCCGTGTCTTTCTGTCTTGTGTTGTGATCTCTCCATGTCTTTCTCTCTGTTGTTGTGATCTCTCCATGTCTTTCTGTCTTGTGTTGTGATCTCTCCATGTCTTTCTGTCTTGTGTTGTGATCTCTGTGTCTGTCTTGTGTTGTGATCTCTCTGTGTCTTTCTGTCTTGTGTTGTGATCTCTCCATGTATTTCTGTCTTGTGTTGTGATGTCTCCCTGTCTTGTGTTGTGATCTCTCAGTGTCTTTCTGTCTTGTGTTGTGATCTCTCTGTGTCTTTCTGTCTGCGTTGTGATCTCTCCATGTATTTCTGTCGTGTTATGATCTCTCCGTCTGTCTTGTTTTGTGATCTCTCCATGTCTTTCAGTCTTGTGTTGTGATCTCTCCGTGTCTTTCTGTCTTGTGTTGTGATCACTCCATGTCTTTCTCTCTGTGTTGTAATCTCTCCATGTCTTTCTGTCCTGTGTTGTGATCTCTCCCTGTCTTTCTGTCTGTGTTGTGATCTCTCCGTGTCTTTCTGTTTTGTGTTGTGATCTCTCCGTGTCCTTCTGTCTTGTGTTGTGATCTCCCAATTTGTCTTTCTGTCTTGTGTTGTGATCTCTCCGTTTCTTTGTCTTGTGTTGTGATCTCTCCGTGTCTTTCTGGCTTGTGTTGTGATCTCTCCATGTCTTTCTGTCTTGTGTTGTGATCTGTCCGTGTCATTCTGTCTTGTGTTGTGATCACTCCATGTGTTTCAGTCTGTGTTGTGATCTCTCCGTGTCTTTCTGTCTGTGTTGTGATCTCTCCGTGTCTTTCTGTCTTGTGTTGTGATCTCTCTGTGTCTTTCTGTCTTGTGTTGTGATCTCTCTGTGTCTTTCTGTCTTGTGTTGTGATCTCTCTGTGTCTTTCTGTCTTGTGTTGTGATCTCTCTGTGTCTTTCTGTTTTGTGTTGTGATCTCTCCGTGTCCTTCTGTCTTGTGTTGTGATCTCCCAATTTGTCTTTCTGTCTTGTGTTGTGATCTCTCCGTTTCTTTGTCTTGTGTTGTGATCTCTCCGTGTCTTTCTGGCTTGTGTTGTGATCTCTCCATGTCTTTCTGTCTTGTGTTGTGATCTGTCCGTGTCATTCTGTCTTGTGTTGTGATCTCTCCATTTCTTTCTGTCTTGTGTTGTGATCTCTGTGTCTTTCTGTCTTGTGTTGTGATCTTTCTGTGTCTTTCTGTCTTGTGTTGTGATCTCTCTGTGTCTTTCTGTCTTGTGTTGTGATCTCTCCGTCTTTCTGTCTTGTGTTGTGATCTCTCTGTGTCTTTCTGTCTTGTGTTGTGATCTCTCTGTGTCTTTCTGTCTTGTGTTGTGATCTCTCTGTGTCTTTCTGTCTTGTGTTGTGATCTCTCTGTGTCTTTCTGTCTTGTGTTGTGATCTCTCTGTGTCTTTCTGTCTTGTGTTGTGATCTCTCTGTGTCTTTCTGTCTTGTGTTGTGATCTCTCCGTCTTTCTGTCTTGTGTTGTGATCTCTCTGTGTCTTTCTGTCTTGTGTTGTGATCTCTCTGTGTCTTTCTGTCTTGTGTTGTGATCTCTCTGTGTCTTTCTGTCTTGTGTTGTGATCTCTCCGTGTCTTTCTGTCTTGTGTTGTGATCACTCCGTGTCTTTCTGTCTTGTGTTGTGATCACTCCGTGTCATTCAGTCTGTGTTGTGATCTCTCCGTGTCTTTCTGTCTGTGTTGTGATCTCTCCGTGTCTTTCTGTCTTGTGTTGTGATCTCTCTGTGTCTTTCTGTCTTGTGTTGTGATCTCTCTGTGTCTTTCTGTCTTGTGTTGTGATCTCTCTGTGTCTTTCTGTCTTGTGTTGTGATCTCTCTGTGTCTTTCTGTCTTGTGTTGTGATCTCTCTGTGTCTTTCTGTCTTGTGTTGTGATCTCTCTGTGTCTTTCTGTCTTATGTTGTGATCTCTCTGTGTCTTTCTGTCTTGTGTTGTGATATCTCTGTGTCTTTCTGTCTTGTGTTGTGATCACTCCATGTCTTTCTGTCTTGTGTTGTGATCTCTCCGTGTCTTTCTGTTATGTGTTGTGATCTCTCTGTGTCGTTTTGTCTTGTGTTGTGATCTCTCCACGTCTTTCTCTCTGTGTTGTGATCTCTCCGTGTCTTTCTGACTTGTGTTGTGATCTCTCCGTGTCTTACTGCCTTGTGTTGTGATCTCTCCATGTCTTACTGTCTTGTGTTGTGATCTCTCCATGTCTTTCTGTCTTGTGTTGTGATCTCTCCGTGTCTTTCTGTCTTGTGTTGTGATCACTCCGTGTCTTTCTGTCTTGTGTTGTGATCTCTCCGAGTCTTTCTGTCTTGTGTTGTGATCTCTCCGTGTCTTTCTGTCTTGTGTTGTGATCTCTCCATGTCTTTCTGTCTTGTGTTGTGATCTCTCCATGTCTTTCTGTCTTGTGTTGTGATCTCTCCATGTCTTTCTGTCTTGTGTTGTGATCTCTCCCTGTCTTTCTGTCTTGTGTTGTGATCTCTCTGTGTCTTTCTGTCTGTGTTGTGATCTCTCCATGTATTTCTGTCTTGTGTTGTGATCTCTCCCTGTCTTGTGTTGTGATCTCTCAGTGTCTTGCTGTCTTGTGTTGTGATCTCTCTGTGTCTTTCTGTCTGCGTTGTGATCTCTCCATGTATTTCTGTCGTGTTATGATCTCTCCGTCTGTCTTGTTTTGTGATCTCTCCATGTCTTTCTGTCTTGTGTTGTGATCTCTCCGTGTCTTTCTGTCTTGTGTTGTGATCACTCCATGTCTTTCTCTCTGTGTTGTAATCTCTCCATGTCTTTCTGTCCTGTGTTGTGATCACTCCCTGTCTTTCTGTCTGTGTTGTGATATCTCCGTGTCTTTCTGTTTTGTGTTGTGATCTCTCCGTGTCCTTCTGTCTTGTGTTGTGATCTCCGAATTTGTCTTTCTAGCTTGTGTTGTGATCTCTCCATGTCTTTCTGTCTTGTGTTGTGATCTGTCCGTGTCTTTCTGTCTTGTGTTGTGATCACTCCATGTCTTTCAGTCTGTGTTGTGATCTCTCCATGTATTTCTGTCTTGTGTTGTAATCTCTCCATGTCTTTCTGTCTTGTGTTGTGATCTCTCAGTGTCTTTCTGTCTTGTGTTGTGATCTCTCCGTGTCTTTCTGTCTTGTGTTGTGATCAATCCTTGTCTTTCTCTCTGTGTTGTAATCTCTCCATGTCTTTCTGTCCTGTGTTGTGATCTCTCCCTGTCTTTCTGTCTGTGTTGTGATCTTTCTGTGTCTTTCTGTCTTGTGTTGTGATCTCTGTGTCTTTCTGTCTTGTGTTGTGATCTCTCCGTCTTTCTGTCTTGTGTTGTGATCTCTCTGTGTCTTTCTGTCTTGTGTTGTGATCTCCCTGTGTCTTTCTGTCTTGTGTTGTGATCTCTCTGTGTCTTTCTGTCTTGTGTTGTGATCTCTCTGTATCTTTCTGTCTTGTGTTGTGATCTCTCCGTGTCTTTCTGTCTTGTGTTGTGATCACTCCGTGTCTTTCTGTCTTGTGTTGTGATCACTCCGTGTCATTCAGTCTGTGTTGTGATCTCTCCGTGTCTTTCTGTCTGTGTTGTGATCTCTCCGTGTCTTTCTGTCTTGTGTTGTGATCTCTCCGTGTCTTTCTGTCTTGTGTTGTGATCTCTCTGTGTATTTCTGTCTTGTGTTGTGATCTCTCTGTGTCTTTCTGTCCTGTGTTGTGATCTCTCTGTGTCTTTCTGTCTTGTGTTGTGATCTCTCTGTGTCTTTCTGTCTTGTGTTGTGATCTCTCTGTGTCTTTCTGTCTTGTGTTGTGATCTCTCTGTGTCTTTCTGTCTTGTGTTGTGATCTCTCTGTGTCTTTCTGTCTTGTGTTGTGATCTCTCTGTGTCTTTCTGTCTTGTGTTGTGATCACTCCATGTCTTTCTGTCTTGTGTTGTGATCTCTCCGTGTCTTTCTGTTATGTGTTGTGATCTCTCCGTGTCGTTTTGTCTTGTGTTGTGATCTCTCCACGTCTTTCTCTCTGTGTTGTGATCTCTCCGTGTCTTTCTGACTTGTTTTGTGATCTCTCCGTGTCTTACTGCCTTGTGTTGTGATCTCTCCATGTCTTACTGTCTTGTGTTGTGATCTCTCCATGTCTTTCTGTCTTGTGTTGTGATCTCTCCGTGTCTTTCTGTCTTGTGTTGTGATCACTCCGTGTCTTTCTGTCTTGTGTTGTGATCTCTCCGAGTATTTCTGTCTTGTGTTGTGATCTCTCCGTGTCTTTCTGTCTTGTGTTGTGATCTCTCCATGTCTTTCTGTCTTGTGTTGTGATCTCTCCATGTCTTTCTGTCTTGTGTTGTGATCTCTCCATGTCTTTCTGTCTTGTGTTGTGATCTCTCCCTGTCTTTCTGTCTTGTGTTGTGATCTCTCTGTTTCTTTCTGTCTGTGTTGTGATCTCTCCATGTATTTCGGTCTTGTGTTGTGATCTCTCCCTGTCTTGTGTTGTGATCTCTCAGTGTCTTGCTGTCTTGTGTTGTGATCTCTCTGTGTCTTTCTGTCTGCGTTGTGATCTCTCCATGTATTTCTGTCGTGTTATGATCTCTCCGTCTGTCTTGTTTTGTGATCTCTCCATGTATTTCTGTCTTGTGTTGTGATCTCTCCGTGTCTTTCTGTCTTGTGTTGTGATCACTCCATGTCTTTCTCTCTGTGTTGTAATCTCTCCATGTCTTTCTGTCCTGTGTTGTGATCACTCCCTGTCTTTCTGTCTGTGTTGTGATATCTCCGTGTCTTTCTGTTTTGTGTTGTGATCTCTCCATGTCTTACTGTCTTGTGTTGTGATCTCTCCATGTCTTTCTGTCTTGTGTTGTGATCTCTCCGTGTCTTTCTGTCTTGTGTTGTGATCACTCCGTGTCTTTCTGTCTTGTGTTGTGATCTCTCCGAGTCTTTCTGTCTTGTGTTGTGATCTCTCCGTGTCTTTCTGTCTTGTGTTGTGATCTCTCCATGTCTTTCTGTCTTGTGTTGTGATCTCTCCATGTCTTTCTGTCTTGTGTTGTGATCTCTCCATGTCTTTCTGTCTTGTGTTGTGATCTCTCCCTGTCTTTCTGTCTTGTGTTGTGATCTCTCTGTTTCTTTCTGTCTGTGTTGTGATCTCTCCATGTATTTCGGTCTTGTGTTGTGATCTCTCCCTGTCTTGTGTTGTGATCTCTCAGTGTCTTGCTGTCTTGTGTTGTGATCTCTCTGTGTCTTTCTGTCTGCGTTGTGATCTCTCCATGTATTTCTGTCGTGTTATGATCTCTCCGTCTGTCTTGTTTTGTGATCTCTCCATGTATTTCTGTCTTGTGTTGTGATCTCTCCGTGTCTTTCTGTCTTGTGTTGTGATCACTCCATGTCTTTCTCTCTGTGTTGTAATCTCTCCATGTCTTTCTGTCCTGTGTTGTGATCACTCCCTGTCTTTCTGTCTGTGTTGTGATATCTCCGTGTCTTTCTGTTTTGTGTTGTGATCTCTCCGTGTCCTTCTGTCTTGTGTTGTGATCTCCGAATTTGTCTTTCCAGCTTGTGTTGTGATCTCTCCATGTCTTTCTGTCTTGTGTTGTGATCTGTCCGTGTCTTTCTGTCTTGTGTTGTGATCACTCCAAGTCTTTCAGTCTGTGTTGTGATCTCTCCGTGTCTTTCTGTCTTGTGTTGTGATCTCTCCGTGTCTTTCTGTCTTGTGTTGTGATCACTCCGTGTCTTTCTGTCTTGTGTTGTGATCTCTCCGAGTCTTTCTGTCTTGTGTTGTGATCTCTCTGTGTCTTTCTGTCTTGTGTTGTGATCTCTCCGTGTCTTTCTGTCTTGTGTTGTGATCACTCCGTGTCTTTCTGTCTTGTGTTGTGATCTCTCCGAGTCTTTCTGTCTTGTGTTGTGATCTCTCCGTGTCTTTCTGTCTTGTGTTGTGATCTCTCCATGTCTTTCTGTCTTGTGTTGTGATCTCTCCATGTCTTTCTGTCTTGTGTTGTGATCTCTCCATGTCTTTCTGTCTTGTGTTGTGATCTCTCCCTGTCTTTCTGTCTTGTGTTGTGATCTCTCCGTGTCTTTCTGTCTGTGTTGTGATCTCTCCATGTATTTCTGTCTTGTGTTGTGATCTCTCCCTGTCTTGTGTTGTGATCTCTCAGTGTCTTGCTGTCTTGTGTTGTGATCTCTCTGTGTCTTTCTGTCTGCGTTGTGATCTCTCCATGTATTTCTGTCGTGTTATGATCTCTCCGTCTGTCTTGTTTTGTGATCTCTCCATGTCTTTCTGTCTTGTGTTGTGATCTCTCCGTGTCTTTCTGTCTTGTGTTGTGATCACTCCATGTCTTTCTCTCTGTGTTGTAATCTCTCCATGTCTTTCTGTCCTGTGTTGTGATCACTCCCTGTCTTTCTGTCTGTGTTGTGATATCTCCGTGTCTTTCTGTTTTGTGTTGTGATCTCTCCGTGTCCTTCTGTCTTGTGTTGTGATCTCCGAATTTGTCTTTCTAGCTTGTGTTGTGATCTCTCCATGTCTTTCTGTCTTGTGTTGTGATCTGTCCGTGTCTTTCTGTCTTGTGTTGTGATCACTCCATGTCTTTCAGTCTGTGTTGTGATCTCTCCATGTATTTCTGTCTTGTGTTGTAATCTCTCCATGTCTTTCTGTCTTGTGTTGTGATCTCTCAGTGTCTTTCTGTCTTGTGTTGTGATCTCTCCGTGTCTTTCTGTCTTGTGTTGTGATCACTCCATGTCTTTCTCTCTGTGTTGTAATCTCTCCATGTCTTTCTGTCCTGTGTTGTGATCTCTCCCTGTCTTTCTGTCTGTGTTGTGATCTCTCCGTCTTTCTGTCTTGTGTTGTGATCTCTCTGTGTCTTTCTGTCTTGTGTTGTGATCTCCCTGTGTCTTTCTGTCTTGTGTTGTGATCTCTCTGTGTCTTTCTGTCTTGTGTTGTGATCTCTCTGTGTCTTTCTGTCTTGTGTTGTGATCTCTCCGTCTCTTTCTGTCTTGTGTTGTGATCACTCCGTGTCTTTCTGTCTTGTGTTGTGATCACTCCGTGTCATTCAGTCTGTGTCGTGATCTCTCCGTGTCTTTCTGTCTGTGTTGTGATCTCTCCGTGTCTTTCTGTCTTGTGTTGTGATCTCTCCGTGTCTTTCTGTCTTGTGTTGTGATCTCTCTGTGTATTTCTGTCTTGTGTTGTGATCTCTCTGTGTCTTTCTGTCTTGTGTTGTGATCTCTCTGTGTCTTTCTGTCTTGTGTTGTGATCTCTCTGTGTCTTTCTGTCTTGTGTTGTGATCTCTCTGTGTCTTTCTGTCTTGTGTTGTGATCTCTCTGTGTCTTTCTGTCTTGTGTTGTGATCTCTCTGTGTCTTTCTGTCTTGTGTTGTGATCTCTCTGTGTCTTTCTGTCTTGTGTTGTGATCACTCCATGTCTTTCTGTCTTGTGTTGTGATCTCTCCGTGTCTTTCTGTTATGTGTTGTGATCTATCCGTGTCGTTTTGTCTTGTGTTGTGATCTCTCCACGTCTTTCTCTCTGTGTTGTGATCTCTCCGTGTCTTTCTGATTTGTGTTGTGATCTCTCCGTGTCTTACTGCCTTGTGTTGTGATCTCTCCATGTCTTACTGTCTTCTGTTGTGATCTCTCCATGTCTTTCTGTCTTGTGTTGTGATCTCTCCGTGTCTTTCTGTCTTGTGTTGTGATCACTCCGTGTCTTTCTGTCTTGTGTTGTGATCTCTCCGAGTCTTTCTGTCTTGTGTTGTGATCTCTCCGTGTCTTTCTGTCTTGTGTTGTGATCTCTCCATGTCTTTCTGTCTTGTGTTGTGATCTCTCCATGTCTTTCTGTCTTGTGTTGTGATCTCTCCATGTCTTTCTGTCTTGTGTTGTGATCTCTCCCTGTCTTTCTGTCTTGTGTTGTGATCTCTCTGTGTCTTTCTGTCTGTGTTGTGATCTCTCCATGTATTTCGGTCTTGTGTTGTGATCTCTCCCTGTCTTGTGTTGTGATCTCTCAGTGTCTTGCTGTCTTGTGTTGTGATCTCTCTGTGTCTTTCTGTCTGCGTTGTGATCTCTCCATGTATTTCTGTCGTGTTATGATCTCTCCGTCTGTCTTGTTTTGTGATCTCTCCATGTCTTTCTGTCTTGTGTTGTGATCACTCCATGTCTTTCTCTCTGTGTTGTAATCTCTCCATGTCTTTCTGTCCTGTGTTGTGATCACTCCCTGTCTTTCTGTCTGTGTTGTGATATCTCCGTGTCTTTCTGTTTTGTGTTGTGATCTCTCCGTGTCCTTCTGTCTTGTGTTGTGATCTCCGAATTTGTCTTTCTAGCTTGTGTTGTGATCTCTCCATGTCTTTCTGTCTTGTGTTGTGATCTGTCCGTGTCTTTCTGTCTTGTGTTGTGATCACTCCATGTCTTTCAGTCTGTGTTGTGATCTCTCCGTGTCTTTCTGTCTGTGTTGTGATCTCTCTGTGTCTTTCTGTCTTGTGTTGTGATCTCTCCGAGTCTTTATGTCTTGTGTTGTGATCTCTCAGTGTCTTTCTGTCTTGTGTTGTGATCTCTCTGTGACTTTCTGTCTTGTGTTGTGATCTCTTTGTGTCTTTCTGTCTTGTGTTGTGATCTCTCCGTGTCTTTCTGTCTTGTGTTGCGATCTCTCCATGTCTTTCTGTCTTGTGTTGTGATCTCTCCATGTCTTTCTGTCTTGTGTTGTGATCTCTCCCTGTTTTTCAGTCTTGTGTTGTGATCTCTCCGTGTCTTTCTGTCTGTGTTGTGATCTCTCCATGTATTTCTGTCTTGTGTTGTGATCTCTCAGTGTCTTTCTGTCTTGTGTTGTGATCTCTCTGTGACTTTCTGTCTTGTGTTGTGATCTCTTTGTGTCTTTCTGTCTTGTGTTGTGATCTCTCCGTGTCTTTCTGTCTTGTGTTGCGATCTCTCCATGTCTTTCTGTCTTGTGTTGTGATCTCTCCATGTCTTTCTGTCTTGTGTTGTGATCTCTCCCTGTTTTTCAGTCTTGTGTTGTGATCTCTCCGTGTCTTTCTGTCTGTGTTGTGATCTCTCCATGTCTTTCTGTCTTGTGTTGTGATCTCTCCGTGTCTTTCTGTCTTGTGTTGTGATCACTCCGTGTCTTTCTGTCTTGTGTTGTGATCTCTCCGAGTCTTTCTGTCTTGTGTTGTGATCTCTCCGTGTCTTTCTGTCTTGTGTTGTGATCTCTCCATGTCTTTCTGTCTTGTGTTGTGATCTCTCCATGTCTTTCTGTCTTGTGTTGTGATCTCTCCATGTCTTTCTGTCTTGTGTTGTGATCTCTCCCTGTCTTTCTGTCTTGTGTTGTGATCTCTCTGTGTCTTTCTGTCTGTGTTGTGATCTCTCCATGTATTTCGGTCTTGTGTTGTGATCTCTCCCTGTCTTGTGTTGTGATCTCTCAGTGTCTTGCTGTCTTGTGTTGTGATCTCTCTGTGTCTTTCTGTCTGCGTTGTGATCTCTCCATGTATTTCTGTCGTGTTATGATCTCTCCGTCTGTCTTGTTTTGTGATCTCTCCATGTCTTTCTGTCTTGTGTTGTGATCACTCCATGTCTTTCTCTCTGTGTTGTAATCTCTCCATGTCTTTCTGTCCTGTGTTGTGATCACTCCCTGTCTTTCTGTCTGTGTTGTGATATCTCCGTGTCTTTCTGTTTTGTGTTGTGATCTCTCCGTGTCCTTCTGTCTTGTGTTGTGATCTCCGAATTTGTCTTTCTAGCTTGTGTTGTGATCTCTCCATGTCTTTCTGTCTTGTGTTGTGATCTGTCCGTGTCTTTCTGTCTTGTGTTGTGATCACTCCATGTCTTTCAGTCTGTGTTGTGATCTCTCCGTGTCTTTCTGTCTGTGTTGTGATCTCTCTGTGTCTTTCTGTCTTGTGTTGTGATCTCTCCGAGTCTTTATGTCTTGTGTTGTGATCTCTCAGTGTCTTTCTGTCTTGTGTTGTGATCTCTCTGTGACTTTCTGTCTTGTGTTGTGATCTCTTTGTGTCTTTCTGTCTTGTGTTGTGATCTCTCCGTGTCTTTCTGTCTTGTGTTGCGATCTCTCCATGTCTTTCTGTCTTGTGTTGTGATCTCTCCATGTCTTTCTGTCTTGTGTTGTGATCTCTCCCTGTTTTTCAGTCTTGTGTTGTGATCTCTCCGTGTCTTTCTGTCTGTGTTGTGATCTCTCCATGTATTTCTGTCTTGTGTTGTGATCTCTCCGTGTCTTTCTGTTTTGTGTTGTGATCTCTCCGTGTCCTTCTGTCTTGTGTTGTGATCTCCCAATTTGTCTTTCTGTCTTGTGTTGTGATCTCTCCGTTTCTTTGTCTTGTTTTGTGATCTCTCCGTGTCTTTCTGGCTTGTGTTGTGATCTCTCCATGTCTTTCTGTCTTGTGTTGTGATCTGTCCGTGTCTTTCTCTCTTGTGTTGTGATCACTCCATGTGTTTCAGTCTGTGTTGTGATCTCTCCGTGTCTTTCTGTCTGTGTTGTGATCTCTCAGTGTCTGTCTTGTGTTGTGATCTCTTCATTTCTTTCTGTCTTGTGTTGTGATCTCTCAGTGTCTGTCTTGTGTTGTGATCTCTCTGTGTCTTTCTGTCTTGTGTTGTGATCTCTCCGTGTCTTTCTGTCTTGTGTTGTGATCTCTCTGTGTCTTTCTGTCTGCGTTGTGATCTCTCCATGTATTTCTGTCGTGTTATGATCTCTCCGTCTGTCTTGTTTTGTGATCTCTCCATGTCTTTCAGTCTTGTGTTGTGATCTCTCCGTGTCTTTCTGTCTTGTGTTGTGATCACTCCATGTCTTTCTCTCTGTGTTGTGATCTCTCCGTGTCTTTCTGTCTGTGTTGTGATCTCTCAGTGTCTGTCTTGTGTTGTGATCTCTCCATTTCTTTCTGTCTTGTGTTGTGATCTCTCAGTGTCTGTCTTGTGTTGTGATCTCTCTGTGTCTTTCTGTCTTGTGTTGTGATCTCTCCGTGTCTTTCTGTCTTGTGTTGTGATCTCTCCATGTCTTTCTGTCTTGTGTTGTGATCTCTCCATGTCTTTCTGTCTTGTGTTGTGATCTCTCCATGTCTTTCTGTCTTGTGTTGTGATCTCTCCATGTCTTTCTGTCTTGTGTTGTGATCTCTCCCTGTCTTTCTGTCTTGTGTTGTGATCTCTCTGTGTCATTCTGTCTGTGTTGTGATCTCTCCATGTATTTCGGTCTTGTGTTGTGATCTCTCCCTGTCTTGTGTTGTGATCTCTCAGTGTCTTGCTGTCTTGTGTTGTGATCTCTCTGTGTCTTTCTGTCTGCGTTGTGATCTCTCCATGTATTTCTGTCGTGTTATGATCTCTCCGTCTGTCTTGTTTTGTGATCTCTCCATGTCTTTCTGTCTTGTGTTGTGATCTCTCCGTGTCTTTCTGTCTTGTGTTGTGATCACTCCATGTCTTTCTCTCTGTGTTGTAATCTCTCCATGTCTTTCTGTCCTGTGTTGTGATCACTCCCTGTCTTTCTGTCTGTGTTGTGATATCTCCGTGTCTTTCTGTTTTGTGTTGTGATCTCTCTGTGTCTTTCTGTCTTGTGTTGTGATCTCTCCGTGTCTTTCTGTCTTGTGTTGTGATCTCTCCATGTCTTTCTGTCTTGTGTTGTGATCTCTCCATGTCTTTCTGTCTTGTGTTGTGATCTCTCCATGTCTTTCTGTCTTGTGTTGTGATCTCTCCATGTCTTTCTGTCTTGTGTTGTGATCTCTCCCTGTCTTTCTGTCTTGTGTTGTGATCTCTCTGTGTCTTTCTGTCTGTGTTGTGATCTCTCCATGTATTTCGGTCTTGTGTTGTGATCTCTCCCTGTCTTGTGTTGTGATCTCTCAGTGTCTTGCTGTCTTGTGTTGTGATCTCTCTGTGTCTTTCTGTCTGCGTTGTGATCTCTCCATGTATTTCTGTCGTGTTATGATCTCTCCGTCTGTCTTGTTTTGTGATCTCTCCATGTCTTTCTGTCTTGTGTTGTGATCTCTCCGTGTCTTTCTGTCTTGTGTTGTGATCACTCCATGTCTTTCTCTCTGTGTTGTAATCTCTCCATGTCTTTCTGTCCTGTGTTGTGATCACTCCCTGTCTTTCTGTCTGTGTTGTGATATCTCCGTGTCTTTCTGTTTTGTGTTGTGATCTCTCCGTGTCCTTCTGTCTTGTGTTGTGATCTCCGAATTTGTCTTTCTAGCTTGTGTTGTGATCTCTCCATGTCTTTCTGTCTTGTGTTGTGATCTGTCCGTGTCTTTCTGTCTTGTGTTGTGATCACTCCATGTCTTTCAGTCTGTGTTGTGATCTCTCCGTGTCTTTCTGTCTGTGTTGTGATCTCTCTGTGTCTTTCTGTCTTGTGTTGTGATCTCTCCGAGTCTTTATGTCTTGTGTTGTGATCTCTCAGTGTCTTTCTGTCTTGTGTTGTGATCTCTCTGTGACTTTCTGTCTTGTGTTGTGATCTCTTTGTGTCTTTCTGTCTTGTGTTGTGATCTCTCCGTGTCTTTCTGTCTTGTGTTGCGATCTCTCCATGTCTTTCTGTCTTGTGTTGTGATCTCTCCATGTCTTTCTGTCTTGTGTTGTGATCTCTCCCTGTTTTTCAGTCTTGTGTTGTGATCTCTCCGTGTCTTTCTGTCTGTGTTGTGATCTCTCCATGTATTTCTGTCTTGTGTTGTGATCTCTCCATGTCTTTCTGTCTTGTGTTGTGATCTCTCAGTGTCTTTCTGTCTTGTGTTGTGATCTCTCCGTGTCTTTCTGTCTTGTGTTGTGATCACTCCATGTCTTTCTCTCTGTGTTGTAATCTCTCCATGTCTTTCTGTCCTGTGTTGTGATCTCTCCCTGTCTTTCTGTCTGTGTTGTGATCTCTCCGTGTCTTTCTGTTTTGTGTTGTGATCTCTCCGTGTCCTTCTGTCTTGTGTTGTGATCTCCCAATTTGTCTTTCTGTCTTGTGTTGTGATCTCTCCGTTTCTTTGTCTTGTTTTGTGATCTCTCCGTGTCTTTCTGGCTTGTGTTGTGATCTCTCCATGTCTTTCTGTCTTGTGTTGTGATCTGTCCGTGTCTTTCTGTCTTGTGTTGTGATCACTCCATGTGTTTCAGTCTGTGTTGTGATCTCTCCGTGTCTTTCTGTCTGTGTTGTGATCTCTCAGTGTCTGTCTTGTGTTGTGATCTCTCCATTTCTTTCTGTCTTGTGTTGTGATCTCTCAGTGTCTGTCTTGTGTTGTGATCTCTCTGTGTCTTTCTGTCTTGTGTTGTGATCTCTCCGTGTCTTTCTGTCTTGTGTTGTGATCTCTCTGTGTCTTTCTGTCTGCGTTGTGATCTCTCCATGTATTTCTGTCGTGTTATGATCTCTCCGTCTGTCTTGTTTTGTGATCTCTCCATGTCTTTCAGTCTTGTGTTGTGATCTCTCCGTGTCTTTCTGTCTTGTGTTGTGATCACTCCATGTCTTTCTCTCTGTGTTGTGATCTCTCCGTGTCTTTCTGTCTGTGTTGTGATCTCTCAGTGTCTGTCTTGTGTTGTGATCTCTCCATTTCTTTCTGTCTTGTGTTGTGATCTCTCAGTGTCTGTCTTGTGTTGTGATCTCTCTGTGTCTTTCTGTCTTGTGTTGTGATCTCTCCGTGTCTTTCTGTCTTGTGTTGTGATCACTCCATGTCTTTCTCTCTGTGTTGTAATCTCTCCATGTCTTTCTGTCCTGTGTTGTGATCTCTCCCTGTCTTTCTGTCTGTGTTGTGATCTCTCCGTGTCTTTCTGTTTTGTGTTGTGATCTCTCCGTGTCCTTCTGTCTTGTGTTGTGATCTCCCAATTTGTCCTTCTGTCTTGTGTTGTGATCTCTCCGTTTCTTTGTCTTGTTTTGTGATCTCTCCGTGTCTTTCTGGCTTGTGTTGTGATCTCTCCATGTCTTTCTGTCTTGTGTTGTGATCTGTCCGTGTCTTTCTCTCTTGTGTTGTGATCACTCCATGTGTTTCAGTCTGTGTTGTGATCTCTCCGTGTCTTTCTGTCTGTGTTGTGATCGCTCAGTGTCTGTCTTGTGTTGTGATCTCTCCATTTCTTTCTGTCTTGTGTTGTGATCTCTCAGTGTCTGTCTTGTGTTGTGATCTCTCTGTGTCTTTCTGTCTTGTGTTGTGATCTCTCCATGTATTTCTGTCTTGTGTTGTGATGTCTCCCTGTCTTGTGTTGTGATCTCTCAGTGTCTTTCTGTCTTGTGTTGTGATCTCTCTGTGTCTTTCTGTCTGCGTTGTGATCTCTCCATGTATTTCTGTCGTGTTATGATCTCTCCGTCTGTCTTGTTTTGTGATCTCTCCATGTCTTTCTGTCTTGTGTTGTGATCTCTCCGTGTCTTTCTGTTTTGTGTTGTGATCTCTCCGTATCCTTCTGCCTTGTGTTGTGATCTCCCAATTTGTCTTTCTGTCTTGTGTTGTGATCTCTCTGTTTCTTTGTCTTGTGTTGTGATGTCTCCGTGTCTTTCTGGCTTGTGTTGTGATCTCTCCATGTCTTTCAGTCTGTGTTGTGATCTCTCCGTGTCTTTCTGTCTTGTGTTGTGATCTCTCCGTGTCTTTCTGTCTTGTGTTGTGATCTCTCCGAGTCTTTCTGTCTTGTGTTGTGATCTTTCAGTGTCTTTCTGTCTTGTGTTGTGATCTCTCTGTGACTTTCTGTCTTGTGTTGTGATCTCTTTGTGTCTTTCTGTCTTGTGTTGTGATCACTCCATGTCTTTCAGTCTGTGTTGTGATCTCTCCGTGTCTTTCCGTCTTGTGTTGTGATCTCTCCGTGTCTTTCTGTCTTGTGTGGTGATCTCTCTGAGTCTTTCTGTCTTGTGTTGTGATCTTTCAGTGTCTTTCTGTCTTGTGTTGTGATCTCTCTGTGACTTTCTGTCTTGTGTTGTGATCTCTTTGTGTCTTTCTGTCTTGTGTTGTGATCTCTCCGTGTCTTTCTGTCTTGTGTTGTGATCTCTCCATGTCTTTCTCTCTGTGGTTGTGATCTCTCCATGTCTTTCTGTCTTGTGTTGTGATCTCTCCATGTCTTTCTGTCTTGTGTTGTGATTTCTCAGTGTCTGTCTTGTGTTGTGATCTCTCTGTGTCTTTCTGTCTTGTGTTGTGATCTCTCCATGTATTTCTGTCTTGTGTTGTGATGTCTCCCTGTCTTGTGTTGTGATCTCTCAGTGTCTTTCTGTCTTGTGTTGTGATCTCTCTGTGTCTTTCTGTCTGCGTTGTGATCTCTCCATGTATTTCTGTCGTGTTATGATCTCTCCGTCTGTCTTGTTTTGTGATCTCTCCATGTCTTTCAGTCTTGTGTTGTGATCTCTCCGTGTCTTTCTGTCTTGTGTTGTGATCACTCCATGTCTTTCTCTCTGTGTTGTAATCTCTCCATGTCTTTCTGTCCTGTGTTGTGATCTCTCCCTGTCTTTCTTTCTGTGTTGTGATCTCTCCGTGTCTTTCTGTTTTGTGTTGTGATCTCTCCGTGTCCTTCTGTCTTGTGTTGTGATCTCCCAATTTGTCTTTCTGTCTTGTGTTGTGATCTCTCCGTTTCTTTGTCTTGTGTTGTGATGTCTCCGTGTCTTTCTGGCTTGTGTTGTGATCTCTCCATGTCCTTCTGTCTTGTGTTGTGATCTGTCCGTGTCTTTCTGTCTTGTGTTGTGATCACTCCATGTGTTTCAGTCTGTGTTGTGATCTCTCCGTGTCTTTCTGTCTGTGTTGTGATCTCTCCGTGTCTTTCTGTCTTGTGTTGTGATCTCTCTGTGTCTTTCTGTCTTGTGTTGTGATCTCTCTGTGTCTTTCTGTCTTGTGTTGTGATCTCTCTGTGTCTTTCTGTCTTGTGTTGTGATCTCTCTGTGTCTTTCTGTCTTGTGTTGTGATCTCTCCATTTCTTTCTGTCTTGTGTTGTGATCTCTGTGTCTTTTTGTCTTGTGTTGTGATCTTTCTGTGTCTTTCTGTCTTGTGTTGTGATCTTTCTGTGTCTTTCTGTCTTGTGTTGTGATCTCTGTGTCTTTGTCTTGTGTTGTGATCTCTCCGTCTTTCTGTCTTGTGTTGTGATCTCTCTGTGTCTTTCTGTCTTGTGTTGTGATCTCTCTGTGTCTTTCTGTCTTGTGTTGTGATCTCTCCCTGTGTTTCTGTCTTGTGTTGTGATCTCTCTGTGTCTTTCTGTCTTGTGCTGTGATCTCTCTGTGTCTTTCTGTCTTGTGTTGTGATCACTCCGTGTCTTTCAGTCTGTGTTGTGATCTCTCCGTGTCTTTCTGTCTGTGTTGTGATCTCTCCGTGTCTTTCTGTCTTGTGTTGTGATCTCTCCGTGTCTTTCTGTCTTGTGTTGTGATCTCTCTGTGTCTTTCTGTCTTGTGTTGTGATCTCTCTGTGTCTTTCTGTCTTGTGTTGTGATCTCTCTGTGTCTTTCTGTCTTGTGTTGTGATCTCTCCATTTCTTTCTGTCTTGTGTTGTGATCTCTCTGTGTCTTTCTGTCTTGTGTTGTGATCTCTCTGTGTCTTTCTGTCTTGTGTTGTGATCTCTCTGTGTCTTTCTGTCTTGTGTTGTGATCTCTCTGTGTCTTTCTGTCTTGTCTTGTGATCTCTCTGTGTCTTTCTGTCTTGTGTTGTGTGATCTCTCCATTTCTTTCTGTCTTGTGTTGTGATCTCTGTGTCTTTCTGTCTTGTGTTGTGATCTTTCTGTCTTGTGTTGTGATCTTTCTGTGTCTTTCTGTCTTGTGTTGTGATCTGTGTCTTTGTCTTGTGTTGTGATCTCTCCGTCTTTCTGTCTTGTGTTGTGATCTCTCTGTGTCTTTCTGTCTTGTGTTGTGATCTCTCTGTGTCTTTCTGTCTTGTGTTGTGATCTCTCCCTGTGTTTCTGTCTTGTGTTGTGATCTCTCTGTGTCTTTCTGTCTTGTGTTGTGATCTCTCTGTGTCTTTCTGTCTTGTGTTGTGATCACTCCGTGTCTTTCAGTCTGTGTTGTGATCTCTCCGTGTCTTTCTGTCTGTGTTGTGATCTCTCCGTGTCTTTCTGTCTTGTGTTGTGATCTCTCCGTGTCTTTCTGTCTTGTGTTGTGATCTCTCTGTGTCTTTCTGTCTTGTGTTGTGATCTCTCTGTGTCTTTCTGTCTTGTGTTGTGATCTCTCTGTGTCTTTCTGTCTTGTGTTGTGATCTCTCCATTTCTTTCTGTCTTGTGTTGTGATCTCTCTGTGTCTTTCTGTCTTGTGTTGTGATCTCTCTGTGTCTTTCTGTCTTGTGTTGTGATCTCTCTGTGACTTTCTGTCTTGTGTTGTGATCTCTCAGTGTCTGTCTTGTGTTGTGATCTCTCTGTGTCTTTCTGTCTTGTGTTGTGATCTCTCCATGTCTTTCTGTCTTGTGTTGTGATCTCTCCGTGTCTTTCTGTCTTGTGTTGTGATCACTCCATGTCTTTCTCTCTGTGTTGTAATCTCTCCATGTCTTTCTGTCCTGTGTTGTGATCTCTCCCTGTCTTTCTGTCTGTGTTGTGATCTCTCCGTGTCTTTCTGTTTTGTGTTGTGATCTCTCCGTATCCTTCTGTCTTGTGTTGTGATCTCCCAATTTGTCTTTCTGTCTTGTGTTGTGATCTCTCCGTGTCTTTCTGGCTTGTGTTCTGATCTCTCCATGTCTTTCTATCTTGTGTTGTGATCTGTCCGTGTCTTTCTGTCTTGTGTTGTGATCACTCCATTTCTTTCAGTCTGTGTTGTGATCTCTCCGTGTCTTTCTGTCTGTGTTGTGATCTCTCCGTGTCTTTCTGTCTTGTGTTGTGATCTCTCTGTGTCTTTCTGTCTTGTGTTGTGATCTCTCTGTGTCTTTCTGACTTGTGTTGTGATCTCTCCATTTCTTTCTGTCTTGTGTTGTGATCTCTCTGTGTCTTTCTGTCTTGTGTTGTGATCTTTCTGTGTCTTTCTGTCTTGTGTTGTGATCTCTGTGTCTTTCTGTCTTGTGTTGTGATCTCTCCGTCTTTCTGTCTTGTGTTGTGATCTCTCTGTGTCTTTCTGTCTTGTGTTGTGATCTCTCCGTGTCTTTCTGTCTTGTGTTGTGATCTCTCCGTGTCTTTCTGTCTTGTGTTGTGATCACTCCGTGTCTTTCTGTCTTGTGTTGTGATCTCTCCGTGTCTTTCTGTTATGTGTTGTGATCACTCCGTGTCGTTTTGTCTTGTGTTGTGTTCTCTCCATGTCTTTCTGTCTTGTGTTGTGATCTCTCCATGTCTTTCTGTCTTGTGTTGTGATCTCTGCATGTCTTTCTGTCTTGTGTTGTGATCTCTCCATGTCTTTCTGTCTTGTGTTGTGATCTCTCTCTGTCTTTCTGTCTTGTGTTGTGATCTCTCCGTGTCTTTCTGTCTGTGTTGTGATCTCTCCATGTATTTCGGTCTTGTGTTGTGATCTCTCCCGGTCTTGTGTTGTGATCTCTCAGTGTCTTGCTGTCTTGTGTTGTGATCTGTCTGTGTCTTTCTGTCTGCGTTGTGATCTCTCCATGTATTTCTGTCGTGTTATGATCTCTCCGTCTGTCTTGTTTTGTGATCTCTCCATGTCTTTCTGTCTTGTGTTGTGATCACTCCATGTCTTTCTCTCTGTGTTGTAATCTCTCCATGTCTTTCTGTCCTGTGTTGTGATCTCTCCCTGTCTTTCTGTCTGTGTTGTGATCTCTCCGTGTCTTTCTGTTTTGTGTTGTGATCTCTCCGTATCCTTCTGTCTTGTGTTGTGATCTCCCAATTTGTCTTTCTGTCTTGTGTTGTGATCTCTCCGTGTCTTTCTGGCTTGTGTTCTGATCTCTCCATGTCTTTCTGTCTTGTGTTGTGATCTGTCCGTGTCTTTCTGTCTTGTGTTGTGATCACTCCATTTCTTTCAGTCTGTGTTGTGATCTCTCCGTGTCTTTCTGTCTGTGTTGTGATCTCTCCGTGTCTTTCTGTCTTGTGTTGTGATCTCTCTGTGTCTTTCTGTCTTGTGTTGTGATCTCTCTGTGTCTTTCTGACTTGTGTTGTGATCTCTCCATTTCTTTCTGTCTTGTGTTGTGATCTCTCTGTGTCTTTCTGTCTTGTGTTGTGATCTTTCTGTGTCTTTCTGTCTTGTGTTGTGATCTCTGTGTCTTTCTGTCTTGTGTTGTGATCTCTCCGTCTTTCTGTCTTGTGTTGTGATCTCTCTGTGTCTTTCTGTCTTGTGTTGTGATCTCTCCGTGTCTTTCTGTCTTGTGTTGTGATCTCTCCGTGTCTTTCTGTCTTGTGTTGTGATCACTCCGTGTCTTTCTGTCTTGTGTTGTGATCTCTCCGTGTCTTTCTGTTATGTGTTGTGATCACTCCGTGTCGTTTTGTCTTGTGTTGTGTTCTCTCCATGTCTTTCTGTCTTGTGTTGTGATCTCTCCATGTCTTTCTGTCTTGTGTTGTGATCTCTGCATGTCTTTCTGTCTTGTGTTGTGATCTCTCCATGTCTTTCTGTCTTGTGTTGTGATCTCTCCCTGTCTTTCTGTCTTGTGTTGTGATCTCTCCGTGTCTTTCTGTCTGTGTTGTGATCTCTCCATGTATTTCGGTCTTGTGTTGTGATCTCTCCCGGTCTTGTGTTGTGATCTCTCAGTGTCTTGCTGTCTTGTGTTGTGATCTGTCTGTGTCTTTCTGTCTGCGTTGTGATCTCTCCATGTATTTCTGTCGTGTTATGATCTCTCCGTCTGTCTTGTTTTGTGATCTCTCCATGTCTTTCTGTCTTGTGTTGTGATCTCTCCGTGTCTTTCTGTCTTGTGTTGTGATCTCTCCGTGTCTTTCTGTCTTGTTTTGTGATCACTCCATGTCTTTCTCTCTGTGTTGTAATCTCTCCATGTCTTTCTGTCCTGTGTTGTGATCTCTCCCTGTCTTTCTGTCTTGTGTTGTGATCACTCCATGTCTTTCTCTCTGTGTTGTGATCTCTCCATGTCTTTCTGTCCTGTGTTGTGATCTCTCCCTGTCTTTCTGTCTGTGTTGTGATCTCTCCGTGTCTTTCTGTTTTGTGTTGTGATCTCTCCGTGTCCTTCTGTCTTGTGTTGTGATCTCCCAATTTGTCTTTCTGTCTTGTGTTGTGATCTCTCCGTTTCTTTGTCTTGTGTTGTGATCTCTCCGTGTCTTTCTGTCTTGTGTTGTGATCTCTCCGTGTCTTTCTGTCTGTGTTGTGATCTCTCCATGTATTTCTGTCTTGTGTTGTGATCTCTCCCTGTCTTGTGTTGTGATCTCTCAGTGTCTTGCTGTCTTGTGTTGTGATCTCTCTGTGTCTTTCTGTCTGCGTTGTGATCTCTCCATGTATTTCTGTCGTGTTATGATCTCTCCGTCTGTCTTGTTTTGTGATCTCTCCCTGTCTTTCTGTCTGTGTTGTGATCTCTCCGTGTCTTTCTGTTTTGTGTTGTGATCTCTCCGTGTCCTTCTGTCTTGTGTTGTGATCTCCCAATTTGTCTTTCTGTCTTGTGTTGTGATCTCTCCGTTTCTTTGTCTTGTGTTGTGATCTCTCCATGTCTTTCTGTCTTGTGTTGTGATCTCTCCGTGTCTTTCTGTCTTGTGTTGTGATCACTCCATGTCTTTCAGTCTGTGTTGTGATCTCTCCGTGTCTTTCTGTCTGTGTTGTGATCTCTCCGTGTCTTTCTGTCTTGTGTTGTGATCTCTCCGTGTCTTTCTGTCTTGTGTTGTGATCTCTCCGAGTCTTTCTGTCTTGTGTTGTGATCTCTCAGTGTCTTTCTGTCTTGTGTTGTGATCTCTCTGTGACTTTCTGTCTTGTGTTGTGATCTCTCAGTGTCTGTCTTGTGTTGTGATCTCTCTGTGTCTTTCTGTCTTGTGTTGTGATCTCTCCATGTATTTCTGTCTTGTGTTGTGATGTCTCCCTGTCTTGTGTTGTGATCTCTCAGTGTCTTTCTGTCTTGTGTTGTGATCTCTCTGTGTCTTTCTGTCTGCGTTGTGCTCTCTCCATGTATTTTTGTTGTGTTATGATCTCTCCGTCTGTCTTGTTTTGTGATCTCTCCATGTCTTTCTGTCTTGTGTTGTGATCTCTCCGTGTCTTTCTGTCTTGTGTTGTGATCACTCCATGTCTTTCTCTCTGTGTTGTAATCTCTCCATGTCTTTCTGTCCTGTGTTGTGATCTCTCCCTGTCTTTCTGTCTGTGTTGTGATCTCTCCGTGTCTTTCTGTTTTGTGTTGTGATCTCTCCGTATCCTTCTGTCTTGTGTTGTGATCTCCCAATTTGTCTTTCTGTCTTGTGTTGTGATCTCTCCGTGTCTTTCTGGCTTGTGTTCTGATCTCTCCATGTCTTTCTGTCTTGTGTTGTGATCTGTCCGTGTCTTTCTGTCTTGTGTTGTGATCACTCCATTTCTTTCAGTCTGTGTTGTGATCTCTCCGTGTCTTTCTGTCTGTGTTGTGATCTCTCCGTGTCTTTCTGTCTTGTGTTGTGATCTCTCTGTGTCTTTCTGTCTTGTGTTGTGATCTCTCTGTGTCTTTCTGACTTGTGTTGTGATCTCTCCATTTCTTTCTGTCTTGTGTTGTGATCTCTCTGTGTCTTTCTGTCTTGTGTTGTGATCTTTCTGTGTCTTTCTGTCTTGTGTTGTGATCTCTGTGTCTTTCTGTCTTGTGTTGTGATCTCTCCGTCTTTCTGTCTTGTGTTGTGATCTCTCTGTGTCTTTCTGTCTTGTGTTGTGATCTCTCCGTGTCTTTCTGTCTTGTGTTGTGATCTCTCCGTGTCTTTCTGTCTTGTGTTGTGATCACTCCGTGTCTTTCTGTCTTGTGTTGTGATCTCTCCGTGTCTTTCTGTTATGTGTTGTGATCACTCCGTGTCGTTTTGTCTTGTGTTGTGTTCTCTCCATGTCTTTCTGTCTTGTGTTGTGATCTCTCCATGTCTTTCTGTCTTGTGTTGTGATCTCTGCATGTCTTTCTGTCTTGTGTTGTGATCTCTCCATGTCTTTCTGTCTTGTGTTGTGATCTCTCCCTGTCTTTCTGTCTTGTGTTGTGAACTCTCCGTGTCTTTCTGTCTGTGTTGTGATCTCTCCATGTATTTCGGTCTTGTGTTGTGATCTCTCCCGGTCTTGTGTTGTGATCTCTCAGTGTCTTGCTGTCTTGTGTTGTGATCTGTCTGTGTCTTTCTGTCTGCGTTGTGATCTCTCCATCTTTTTCTGTCGTGTTATGATCTCTCCGTCTGTCTTGTTTTGTGATCTCTCCATGTCTTTCTGTCTTGTGTTGTGATCTCTCCGTGTCTTTCTGTCTTGTGTTGTGATCTCTCCGTGTCTTTCTGTCTTGTGTTGTGATCACTCCATGTCTTTCTCTCTGTGTTGTAATCTCTCCATGTCTTTCTGTCCTGTGTTGTGATCTCTCCCTGTCTTTCTGTCTTGTGTTGTGATCACTCCATGTCTTTCTCTCTGTGTTGTGATCTCTCCATGTCTTTCTGTCCTGTGTTGTGATCTCTCCCTGTCTTTCTGTCTGTGTTGTGATCTCTCCGTGTCTTTCTGTTTTGTGTTGTGATCTCTCCGTGTCCTTCTGTCTTGTGTTGTGATCTCCCAATTTGTCTTTCTGTCTTGTGTTGTGATCTCTCCGTTTCTTTGTCTTGTGTTGTGATCTCTCCGTGTCTTTCTGTCTTGTGTTGTGATCTCTCCGTGTCTTTCTGTCTGTGTTGTGATCTCTCCATGTATTTCTGTCTTGTGTTGTGATCTCTCCCTGTCTTGTGTTGTGATCTCTCAGTGTCTTGCTGTCTTGTGTTGTGATCTCTCTGTGTCTTTCTGTCTGCGTTGTGATCTCTCCATGTATTTCTGTCGTGTTATGATCTCTCCGTCTGTCTTGTTTTGTGATCTCTCCCTGTCTTTCTGTCTGTGTTGTGATCTCTCCGTGTCTTTCTGTTTTGTGTTGTGATCTCTCCGTGTCCTTCTGTCTTGTGTTGTGATCTCCCAATTTGTCTTTCTGTCTTGTGTTGTGATCTCTCCGTTTCTTTGTCTTGTGTTGTGATCTCTCCATGTCTTTCTGTCTTGTGTTGTGATCTCTCCGTGTCTTTCTGTCTTGTGTTGTGATCACTCCATGTCTTTCAGTCTGTGTTGTGATCTCTCCGTGTCTTTCTGTCTGTGTTGTGATCTCTCCGTGTCTTTCTGTCTTGTGTTGTGATCTCTCCGTGTCTTTCTGTCTTGTGTTGTGATCTCTCCGAGTCTTTCTGTCTTGTGTTGTGATCTCTCAGTGTCTTTCTGTCTTGTGTTGTGATCTCTCTGTGAATTTCTGTCTTGTGTTGTGATCTCTCAGTGTCTGTCTTGTGTTGTGATCTCTCTGTGTCTTTCTGTCTTGTGTTGTGATCTCTCCATGTATTTCTGTCTTGTGTTGTGATGTCTCCCTGTCTTGTGTTGTGATCTCTCAGTGTCTTTCTGTCTTGTGTTGTGATCTCTCTGTGTCTTTCTGTCTGCGTTGTGATCTCTCCATGTATTTCTGTTGTGTTATGATCTCTCCGTCTGTCTTGTTTTGTGATCTCTCCATGTCTTTCTGTCTTGTGTTGTGATCTCTCCGTGTCTTTCTGTCTTGTGTTGTGATCACTCCATGTCTTTCTCTCTGTGTTGTAATCTCTCCATGTCTTTCTGTCCTGTGTTGTGATCTTTCCCTGTCTTTCTGTCTGTGTTGTGATCTCTCCGTGTCTTTCTGTTTTGTGTTGTGATCTCTCCGTATCCTTCTGCCTTGTGTTGTGATCTCCCAATTTGTCTTTCTGTCTTGTGTTGTGATCTCTCCGTGTCTTTCTGGCTTGTGTTCTGATCTCTCCATGTCTTTCTGTCTTGTGTTGTGATCTGTCCGTGTCTTTCTGTCTTGTGTTGTGATCACTCCATTTCTTTCAGTCTGTGTTGTGATCTCTCCTTGTCTTTCTGTCTGTGTTGTGATCTCTCCGTGTCTTTCTGTCTTGTGTTGTGATCTCTCTGTGTCTTTCTGTCTTGTGTTGTGATCTCTCTGTGTCTTTCTGTCTTGTGTTGTGATCTCTCTGTGTCTTTCTGTCTTGTGTTGTGATCTCTCCATTTCTTTCTGTCTTGTGTTGTGATCTCTCTGTGTCTTTCTGTCTTGTGTTGTGATCTTTCTGTGTCTTTCTGTCTTGTGTTGTGATCTCTGTGTCTTTCTGTCTTGTGTTGTGATCTCTCCGTCTTTCTGTCTTGTGTTGTGATCTCTCCATCTTTCTGTCTTGTGTTGTGATCTCTCTGTGTCTTTCTGTCTTGTGTTGTGATCTCTCCATTTCTTTCTGTCTTGTGTTGTGATCTCTCTGTGTCTTTCTGTCTTGTGTTGTGATCTTTCTGTGTCTTTCTGTCTCGTGTTGTGATCTCGGTGTCTTTCTGTCTTGTGTTGTGATCTCTCCGTCTTTCTGTCTTGTGTTGTGATCTCTCTGTGTCTTTCTGTCTTGTGTTGTGATCTCTCCGTGTCTTTCTGTCTTGTGTTGTGATCTCTCCGTGTCTTTCTGTCTTGTGTTGTGATCACTCCGTGTCTTTCGGTCTTGTGTTGTGATCTCTCCGTGTCTTTCTGTTATGTGTTGTGATCACTCCGTGTCGTTTTGTCTTGTGTTGTGTTCTCTCCATGTCTTTCTCTCTGTGTTGTGATCTCTCCGTGTCTTTCTGAATTGTGTTGTGATCTCTCCGAGTCTTTCTGTCTTGTGTTGTGATCTGTCGGTGTCTTTCTGTCTTGTGTTGTGATCACTCCATTTCTTTCAGTCTGTGTTGTGATCTCTCCGTGTCTTTCTGTCTGTGTTGTGATCTCTCCGTGTCTTTCTGTCTTGTGTTGTGATCTCTCTGTGTCTTTCTGTCTTGTGTTGTGATCTCTCTGTGTCTTTCTGTCTTGTGTTGTGATCTCTCTGTGTCTTTCTGTCTTGTGTTGTGATCTCTCCATTTCTTTCTGTCTGTGTTGTGATCTCTCCGTGTCTTTCTGTCTTGTGTTGTGATCTCTCCGTGTCTTTCTGTCTTGTGTTGTGATCTCTCTGTGTCTTTCTGTCTTGTGTTGTGATCTCTCTGTGTCTTTCTGTCTTGTGTTGTGATCTCTCTGTGTCTTTCTGTCTTGTGTTGTGATCTCTCCATTTCTTTCTGTCTTGTGTTGTGATCTCTCTGTGTCTTTCTGTCTTGTGTTGTGATCTCTCTGTGTCTTTCTGTCTTGTGTTGTGATCTCTCTGTGTCTTTCTGTCTTGTGTTGTGATCTCTCCGTCTTTCTGTCTTGTGTTGTGATCTCTCTGTGTCTTTCTGTCTTGTGTTGTGATCTCTCTGTGTCTTTCTGTCTTGTGTTGTGATCTCTCTGTGTCTTTCTGTCTTGTGTTGTGATCTCTCTGTGTCTTTCTGTCTTGTGTTAAGATCTCTCTGTGTCTTTCTGTCTTGTGTTGTGATCTCTCTGTGTCTTTCTGTCTTGTGTTGTGATCACTCCATGTCTTTCTGTCTTGTGTTGTGATCTCTCCGTGTCTTTCTGTTATGTGTTGTGATCTCTCCGTGTCGTTTTGTCTTGTGTTGTGATCTCTCCATGTCTTTCTCTCTGTGTTGTGATCTCTCCGTGTCTTTCTGACTTGTGTTGTGATCTCTCCGTGTCTTACTGCCTTGTGTTGTGATCTCTCCATGTCTTACTGTCTTGTGTTGTGATCTCTCCATGTCTTTCTGTCTTGTGTTGTGATCTCTCCGTGTCTTTCTGTCTTGTGTTGTGATCACTCCGTGTCTTTCTGTCTTGTGTTGTGATCTCTCCGAGTCTTTCTGTCTTGTGTTGTGATCTCTCCGTGTCTTTCTGTCTTGTGTTGTGATCTCTCCATGTCTTTCTGTCTTCTGTTGTGATCTCTCCATGTCTTTCTGTCTTGTGTTGTGATCTCTCCATGTCTTTCTGTCTTGTGTTGTGATCTCTCCCTGTCTTTCTGTCTTGTGTTGTGATCTCACCGTGTCTTTCTGTCTGTGTTGTGATCTCTCCATGTATTTCTGTCTTGTGTTGTGATCTCTCCCTGTCTTGTGTTGTGATCTCTCAGTGTCTTGCTGTCTTGTGTTGTGATCTCTCTGTGTCTTTCTGTCTGCGTTGTGATCTCTCCATGTATTTCTGTCGTGTTATGATCTCTCCGTCTGTCTTGTTTTGTGATCTCTCCCTGTCTTTCTGTCTGTGTTGTGATCTCTCCGTGTCTTTCTGTTTTGTGTTGTGATCTCTCCGTGTCCTTCTGTCTTGTGTTGTGATCTCCCAATTTGTCTTTCTGTCTTGTGTTGTGATCTCTCCGTTTCTTTGTCTTGTGTTGTGATCTCTCCATGTCTTTCTGTCTTGTGTTGTGATCTGTCCGTGTCTTTCTGTCTTGTGTTGTGATCACTCCATGTCTTTCAGTCTGTGTTGTGATCTCTCCGTGTCTTTCTGTCTGTGTTGTGATCTCTCCGTGTCTTTCTGTCTTGTGTTGTGATCTCTCCGTGTCTTTCTGTCTTGTGTTGTGATCTCTCCGAGTCTTTCTGTCTTGTGTTGTGATCTCTCAGTGTCTTTCTGTCTTGTGTTGTGATCTCTCTGTGACTTTCTGTCTTGTGTTGTGATCTCTCAGTGTCTGTCTTGTGTTGTGATCTCTCTGTGTCTTTCTGTCTTGTGTTGTGATCTCTCCATGTATTTCTGTCTTGTGTTGTGATGTCTCCCTGTCTTGTGTTGTGATCTCTCAGTGTCTTTCTGTCTTGTGTTGTGATCTCTCTGTGTCTTTCTGTCTGCGTTGTGCTCTCTCCATGTATTTTTGTTGTGTTATGATCTCTCCGTCTGTCTTGTTTTGTGATCTCTCCATGTCTTTCTGTCTTGTGTTGTGATCTCTCCGTGTCTTTCTGTCTTGTGTTGTGATCACTCCATGTCTTTCTCTCTGTGTTGTAATCTCTCCATGTCTTTCTGTCCTGTGTTGTGATCTCTCCCTGTCTTTCTGTCTGTGTTGTGATCTCTCCGTGTCTTTCTGTTTTGTGTTGTGATCTCTCCGTATCCTTCTGTCTTGTGTTGTGATCTCCCAATTTGTCTTTCTGTCTTGTGTTGTGATCACTCCATTTCTTTCAGTCTGTGTTGTGATCTCTCCGTGTCTTTCTGTCTTGTGTTGTGATCTCTCTGTGTCTTTCTGTCTTGTGTTGTGATCTCTCTGTGTCTTTCTGACTTGTGTTGTGATCTCTCCATTTCTTTCTGTCTTGTGTTGTGATCTCTCTGTGTCTTTCTGTCTTGTGTTGTGATCTTTCTGTGTCTTTCTGTCTTGTGTTGTGATCTCTGTGTCTTTCTGTCTTGTGTTGTGATCTCTCCGTCTTTCTGTCTTGTGTTGTGATCTCTCTGTGTCTTTCTGTCTTGTGTTGTGATCTCTCCGTGTCTTTCTGTCTTGTGTTGTGATCTCTCCGTGTCTTTCTGTCTTGTGTTGTGATCACTCCGTGTCTTTCTGTCTTGTGTTGTGATCTCTCCGTGTCTTTCTGTTATGTGTTGTGATCACTCCGTGTCGTTTTGTCTTGTGTTGTGTTCTCTCCATGTCTTTCTGTCTTGTGTTGTGATCTCTCCATGTCTTTCTGTCTTGTGTTGTGATCTCTGCATGTCTTTCTGTCTTGTGTTGTGATCTCTCCATGTCTTTCTGTCTTGTGTTGTGATCTCTCTGTGTCTTTCTGTCTTGTGTTGTGATCTCTCCGTGTCTTTCTGTCTGTGTTGTGATCTCTCCATGTATTTCGGTCTTGTGTTGTGATCTCTCCCGGTCTTGTGTTGTGATCTCTCAGTGTCTTGCTGTCTTGTGTTGTGATCTGTCTGTGTCTTTCTGTCTGCGTTGTGATCTCTCCATCTTTTTCTGTCGTGTTATGATCTCTCCGTCTGTCTTGTTTTGTGATCTCTCCATGTCTTTCTGTCTTGTGTTGTGATCTCTCCGTGTCTTTCTGTCTTGTGTTGTGATCTCTCCGTGTCTTTCTGTCTTGTGTTGTGATCACTCCATGTCTTTCTCTCTGTGT
Source organism: Heptranchias perlo (assembly GCF_035084215.1). NCBI lineage: Eukaryota > Metazoa > Chordata > Chondrichthyes > Hexanchiformes > Hexanchidae > Heptranchias > Heptranchias perlo. Next base: position 1,839,930 of record NC_090336.1, on the reverse strand, counting down.
TGTAATCTCTCCATGTCTTTCTGTCCTGTGTTGTGATCTCTCCCTGTCTTTCTGTCTTGTGTTGTGATCACTCCATGTCTTTCTCTCTGTGTTGTGATCTCTCCATGTCTTTCTGTCCTGTGTTGTGATCTCTCCCTGTCTTTCTGTCTGTGTTGTGATCTCTCCGTGTCTTTCTGTTTTGTGTTGTGATCTCTCCGTGTCCTTCTGTCTTGTGTTGTGATCTCCCAATTTGTCTTTCTGTCTTGTGTTGTGATCTCTCCGTTTCTTTGTCTTGTGTTGTGATCTCTCCGTGTCTTTCTGTCTTGTGTTGTGATCTCTCCGTGTCTTTCTGTCTGTGTTGTGATCTCTCCATGTATTTCTGTCTTGTGTTGTGATCTCTCCCTGTCTTGTGTTGTGATCTCTCAGTGTCTTGCTGTCTTGTGTTGTGATCTCTCTGTGTCTTTCTGTCTGCGTTGTGATCTCTCCATGTATTTCTGTCGTGTTATGATCTCTCCGTCTGTCTTGTTTTGTGATCTCTCCCTGTCTTTCTGTCTGTGTTGTGATCTCTTCGTGTCTTTCTGTTTTGTGTTGTGATCTCTCCGTGTCCTTCTGTCTTGTGTTGTGATCTCCCAATTTGTCTTTCTGTCTTGTGTTGTGATCTCTCCGTTTCTTTGTCTTGTGTTGTGATCTCTCCATGTCTTTCTGTCTTGTGTTGTGATCTCTCCGTGTCTTTCTGTCTTGTGTTGTGATCACTCCATGTCTTTCAGTCTGTGTTGTGATCTCTCCGTGTCTTTCTGTCTGTGTTGTGATCTCTCCGTGTCTTTCTGTCTTGTGTTGTGATCTCTCCGTGTCTTTCTGTCTTGTGTTGTGATCTCTCCGAGTCTTTCTGTCTTGTGTTGTGATCTCTCAGTGTCTTTCTGTCTTGTGTTGTGATCTCTCTGTGACTTTCTGTCTTGTGTTGTGATCTCTCAGTGTCTGTCTTGTGTTGTGATCTCTCTGTGTCTTTCTGTCTTGTGTTGTGATCTCTCCATGTATTTCTGTCTTGTGTTGTGATGTCTCCCTGTCTTGTGTTGTGATCTCTCAGTGTCTTTCTGTCTTGTGTTGTGATCTCTCTGTGTCTTTCTGTCTGCGTTGTGATCTCTCCATGTATTTCTGTTGTGTTATGATCTCTCCGTCTGTCTTGTTTTGTGATCTCTCCATGTCTTTCTGTCTTGTGTTGTGATCTCTCCGTGTCTTTCTGTCTTGTGTTGTGATCACTCCATGTCTTTCTCTCTGTGTTGTAATCTCTCCATGTCTTTCTGTCCTGTGTTGTGATCTTTCCCTGTCTTTCTGTCTGTGTTGTGATCTCTCCGTGTCTTTCTGTTTTGTGTTGTGATCTCTCCGTATCCTTCTGCCTTGTGTTGTGATCTCCCAATTTGTCTTTCTGTCTTGTGTTGTGATCGCTCCGTGTCTTTCTGGCTTGTGTTCTGATCTCTCCATGTCTTTCTGTCTTGTGTTGTGATCTGTCCGTGTCTTTCTGTCTTGTGTTGTGATCACTCCATTTCTTTCAGTCTGTGTTGTGATCTCTCCGTGTCTTTCTGTCTGTGTTGTGATCTCTCCGTGTCTTTCTGTCTTGTGTTGTGATCTCTCTGTGTCTTTCTGTCTTGTGTTGTGATCTCTCTGTGTCTTTCTGTCTTGTGTTGTGATCTCTCTGTGTCTTTCTGTCTTGTGTTGTGATCTCTCCATTTCTTTCTGTCTTGTGTTGTGATCTCTCTGTGTCTTTCTGTCTTGTGTTGTGATCTTTCTGTGTCTTTCTGTCTTGTGTTGTGATCTCTGTGTCTTTCTGTCTTGTGTTGTGATCTCTCCGTCTTTCTGTCTTGTGTTGTGATCTCTCCATCTTTCTGTCTTGTGTTGTGATCTCTCTGTGTCTTTCTGTCTTGTGTTGTGATCTCTCCATTTCTTTCTGTCTTGTGTTGTGATCTCTCTGTGTCTTTCTGTCTTGTGTTGTGATCTTTCTGTGTCTTTCTGTCTCGTGTTGTGATCTCGGTGTCTTTCTGTCTTGTGTTGTGATCTCTCCGTCTTTCTGTCTTGTGTTGTGATCTCTCTGTGTCTTTCTGTCTTGTGTTGTGATCTCTCCGTGTCTTTCTGTCTTGTGTTGTGATCTCTCCGTGTCTTTCTGTCTTGTGTTGTGATCACTCCGTGTCTTTCGGTCTTGTGTTGTGATCTCTCCGTGTCTTTCTGTTATGTGTTGTGATCACTCCGTGTCGTTTTGTCTTGTGTTGTGTTCTCTCCATGTCTTTCTCTCTGTGTTGTGATCTCTCCGTGTCTTTCTGACTTGTGTTGTGATCTCTCCGAGTCTTTCTGTCTTGTGTTGTGATCTGTCGGTGTCTTTCTGTCTTGTGTTGTGATCACTCCATTTCTTTCAGTCTGTGTTGTGATCTCTCCGTGTCTTTCTGTCTGTGTTGTGATCTCTCCGTGTCTTTCTGTCTTGTGTTGTGATCTCTCTGTGTCTTTCTGTCTTGTGTTGTGATCTCTCTGTGTCTTTCTGTCTTGTGTTGTGATCTCTCTGTGTCTTTCTGTCTTGTGTTGTGATCTCTCCATTTCTTTCTGTCTTGTGTTGTGATCTCTCTGTGTCTTTCTGTCTTGTGTTGTGATCTTTCTGTGTCTTTCTGTCTTGTGTTGTGATCTCTGTGTCTTTCTGTCTTGTGTTGTGATCTCTCCGTCTTTCTGTCTTGTGTTGTGATCTCTCTGTGTCTTTCTGTCTTGTGTTGTGATCTCTCCATTTCTTTCTGTCTTGTGTTGTGATCTCTCTGTGTCTTTCTGTCTTGTGTTGTGATCTTTCTGTGTCTTTCTGTCTTGTGTTGTGATCTCTGTGTCTTTCTGTCTTGTGTTGTGATCTCTCCGTCTTTCTGTCTTGTGTTGTGATCTCTCTGTGTCTTTCTGTCTTGTGTTGTGATCTCTCCGTGTCTTTCTGTCTTGTGTTGTGATCTCTCCGTGTCTTTCTGTCTTGTGTTGTGATCACTCCGTGTCTTTCGGTCTTGTGTTGTGATCTCTCCGTGTCTTTCTGTTATGTGTTGTGATCACTCCGTGTCGTTTTGTCTTGTGTTGTGTTCTCTCCATGTCTTTCTCTCTGTGTTGTGATCTCTCCGTGTCTTTCTGACTTGTGTTGTGATCTCTCCGAGTCTTTCTGTATTGTGTTGTGATCTCTCCGTGTCTTTCTGTCTTGTGTTGTGATCTCTCCATGTCTTTCTGTCTTGTGTTGTGATCTCTGCATGTCTTTCTGTCTTGTGTTGTGATCTCTCCATGTCTTTCTGTCTTGTGTTGTGATCTCTCCCTGTCTTTCTGTCTTGTGTTGTGATCTCTCCGTGTCTTTCTTTCTGTGTTGTGATCTCTCCATGTATTTCGGTCTTGTGTTGTGATCTCTCCCTGTCTTGTGTTGTGATCTCTCAGTGTCTTGCTGTCTTGTGTTGTGATCTGTCTGTGTCTTTCTGTCTGCGTTGTGATCTCTCCATGTATTTCTGTCGTGTTATGATCTCTCCGTCTGTCTTGTTTTGTGATCTCTCCATGTCTTTCTGTCTTGTGTTGTGATCTCTCCGTGTCTTTCTGTCTTGTGTTGTGATCACTCCATGTCTTTCTCTCTGTGTTGTAATCTCTCCATGTCTTTCTGTCCTGTGTTGTGATCTCTCCCTGTCTTTCTGTCTTGTGTTGTGATCACTCCATGTCTTTCTCTCTGTGTTGTGATCTCTCCATGTCTTTCTGTCCTGTGTTGTGATCTCTCCCTGTCTTTCTGTCTGTGTTGTGATCTCTCCGTGTCTTTCTGTTTTGTGTTGTGATCTCTCCGTGTCCTTCTGTCTTGTGTTGTGATCTCCCAATTTGTCTTTCTGTCTTGTGTTGTGATCTCTCCGTTTCTTTGTTTTGTGTTGTGATCTCTCAGTGTCTTTCTGGCTTGTGTTGTGATCTCTCCATGTCTTTCAGTCTGTGTTGTGATCTCTCCGTGTCTTTCTGTCTTGTGTTGTGATCTCTCCGTGTCTTTCTGTCTGTGTTGTGATCTCTCCATGTATTTCTGTCTTGTGTTGTGATCTCTCCCTGTCTTGTGTTGTGATCTCTCAGTGTCTTGCTGTCTTGTGTTGTGATCTCTCTGTGTCTTTCTGTCTGCGTTGTGATCGCTCCATGTATTTCTGTCGTGTTATGATCTCTCCGTCTGTCTTGTTTTGTGATCTCTCCCTGTCTTTCTGTCTGTGTTGTGATCTCTCCGTGTCTTTCTGTTTTGTGTTGTGATCTCTCCGTGTCCTTCTGTCTTGTGTTGTGATCTCCCAATTTGTCTTTCTGCCTTGTGTTGTGATCTCTCCGTTTCTTTGTCTTGTGTTGTGATCTGTCCGTGTCTTTCTGTCTTGTGTTGTGATCACTCCATGTCTTTCAGTCTGTGTTGTGATCTCTCCGTGTCTTTCTGTCTGTGTTGTGATCTCTCCATGTATTTCTGTCTTGTGTTGTGATGTCTCCCTGTCTTGTGTTGTGATCTCTCAGTGTCTTTCTGTCTTGTGTTGTGATCTCTCTGTGTCTTTCTGTCTGCGTTGTGATCTCTCCATGTATTTCTGTTGTGTTATGATCTCTCCGTCTGTCTTGTTTTGTGATCTCTCCATGTCTTTCTGTCTTGTGTTGTGATCTCTCCGTGTCTTTCTGTCTTGTGTTGTGATCACTCCATGTCTTTCTCTCTGTGTTGTAATCTCTCCATGTCTTTCTGTCCTGTGTTGTGATCTCTCCCTGTCTTTCTGTCTGTGTTGTGATCTCTCCGTGTCTTTCTGTTTTGTGTTGTGATCTCTCCGTATCCTTCTGTCTTGTGTTGTGATCTCCCAATTTGTCTTTCTGTCTTGTGTTGTGATCTCTCCGTGTCTTTCTGGCTTGTGTTCTGATCTCTCCATGTCTTCCTGTCTTGTGTTGTGATCTGTCTGTGTCTTTCTGTCTTGTGTTGTGATCACTCCATTTCTTTCAGTCTGTGTTGTGATCTCTCCGTGTCTTTCTGTCTGTGTTGTGATCTCTCCGTGTCTTTCTGTCTTGCGTTGTGATCTCTCTGTGTCTTTCTGTCTTGTGTTGTGATCTCTCTGTGTCTTTCTGTCTTGTGTTGTGATCTCTCTGTGTCTTTCTGTCTTGTGTTGTGATCTCTCCGTCTTTCTGTCTTGTGTTGTGATCTCTCTGTGTCTTTCTGTCTTGTGTTGTGATCTCTCCATGTCTTTCTCTCTGTGTTGTGATCTCTCCATGTCTTTCTGTCCTGTGTTGTGATCTCTCCCTGTCTTTCTGTCTGTGTTGTGATCTTTCCGTGTCTTTCTGTTTTGTGTTGTGATCTCTCCGTGTCCTTCTGTCTTGTGTTGTGATCTCCCAATTTGTCTTTCTGTCTTGTGTTGTGATCTCTCCGTTTCTTTGTCTTGTGTTGTGATCTCTCAGTGTCTTTCTGGCTTGTGTTGTGATCTCTCCATGTCTTTCAGTCTGTGTTGTGATCTCTCCGTGTCTTTCTGTCTTGTGTTGTGATCTCTCCGTGTCTTTCTGTCTTGTGTTGTGATCTCTCCGAGTCTTTCTGTCTTGTGTTGTGATCACTCCATGTCTTTCAGTCTGTGTTGTGATCTCTCTGTGTCTTTCTGTCTGTGTTGTGATCTCTCCCTGTCATGTGTTGTGATCTCTCAGTGTCTTGCTGTCTTGTGTTGTGATCTGTCTGTGTCTTTCTGTCTGCGTTGTGATCTCTCCATGTATTTCTGTCGTGTTATGATCTCTCCGTCTGTCTTGTTTTGTGATCTCTCCATGTCTTTCTGTCTTGTGTTGTGATCTCTCCATGTCTTTCTGTCTTGTGTTGTGATCACTCCATGTATTTCTCTCTGTGTTGTAATCTCTACATGTCTTTCTGTCCTGTGTTGTGATCTCTCCGTGTCCTTCTGTCTTGTGATCTCCCAATTTGTCTTTCTGTCTTGTGTTGTGATCTCTCCGTTCCTTTGTCTTGTGTTGTGATCTCTCTGTGTCTTTCTGGCTTGTGTTGTGATCTCTCCATGTATTTCTGTCGTGTTATGATCTCTCCGTCTGTCTTGTTTTGTGATCTCTCCATGTCTTTCTGTCTTGTGTTGTGATCTCTCCATGTCTTTCTGTCTTGTGTTGTGATCACTCCATGTATTTCTCTCTGTGTTGTAATCTCTACATGTCTTTCTGTCCTGTGTTGTGATCTCTCCGTGTCCTTCTGTCTTGTGATCTCCCAATTTGTCTTTCTGTCTTGTGTTGTGATCTCTCCGTTCCTTTGTCTTGTGTTGTGATCTCTCTGTGTCTTTCTGGCTTGTGTTGTGATCTCTCCATGTATTTCTGACGTGTTATGATCTCTCCGTCTGTCTTGTTTTGTGATCTCTCCATGTCTTTCTGTCTTGTGTTGTGATCTCTCCATGTCTTTCTGTCTTGTGTTGTGATCACTCCATGTATTTCTCTCTGTGTTGTAATCTCTACATGTCTTTCTGTCCTGTGTTGTGATCTCTCCGTGTCCTTCTGTCTTGTGATCTCCCAATTTGTCTTTCTGTCTTGTGTTGTGATCTCTCCGTTCCTTTGTCTTGTGTTGTGATCTGTCCGTGTATTTCTGTCTTGTGTTGTGATCTCTCCGTGTCTTTCTGTCTGTGTTGTGATCTCTCCGTGTCTTTCTGTCTTGTGTTGTGATCTCTCCGTGTCTTTCTGTCTTGTGTTGTGATCTCTCCGAGTCTTTCTGTCTTGTGTTGTGATCTCTCCGAGTCTTTCTGTCTTGTGTTGTGATCTCTCAGTGTCTTTCTGTCTTGTGTTGTGATCTCTCTGTGACTTTCTGTCTTGTGTTGTGATCTCTCTGTGTCTTTCTGTCTTGTGTTGTGATCTCTCCGTGTCTTTCTGTCTTGTGTTGTGACATCTCCATGTCTTTCTCTCTGTGGTTGTGATCTCTCCATGTCTTTCTGTCTTGTGTTGTGATCTCTCCATGTCTTTCTGTCTTGTGTTGTGATCTCTCAGTGTCTGTCTTGTGTTGTGATCTCTCTGTGTCTTTCTGTCTTGTGTTGTGATCTCTCTATGTATTTCTGTCTTGTGTTGTGATGTCTCCCTGTCTTGTGTTGTGATCTCTCAGTGTCTTTCTGTCTTGTGTTGTGATCTCTCTGTGTCTTTCTGTCTGCGTTGTGATCTCTCCATGTATTTCTGTCGTGTTATGATCTCTCCGTCTGTCTTGTTTTGTGATCTCTCCATGTCTTTCAGTCTTGTGTTGTGATCTCTCCGTGTCTTTCTGTCTTGTGTTGTGATCACTCCATGTCTTTCTCTCTGTGTTGTGATCTCTCCGTGTCTTTCTGTTTTGTGTTGTGATCTCTCCGTGTCCTTCTGTCTTGTGTTGTGCTCTCCCAATTTGTCTTTCTGTCTTGTGTTGTGATCTCTCCGTTTCTTTGTCTTGTGTTGTGATCTCTCCGTGTCTTTCTGGCTTGTGTTGTGATCACTCCGTGTCTTTCTGTCTTGTGTTGTGATCACTCCGTGTCTTTCAGTCTGTGTTGTGATCTCTCCGTGTCGTTCTGTCTGTGTTGTGATCTCTCTGTGTCGTTCTGTCTTGTGTTGTGATCTCTCCATTTCTTTCTGTCTTGTGTTGTGATCTCTCTGTGTCTTTCTGTCTTGTGTTGTGATCTTTCTGTGTCTTTCTGTCTTGTGTTGTGATCTCTCTGTGTCTTTCTGTCTTGTGTTGTGATCTCTCTGTGTCTTTCTGTCTTGTGTTGTGATCTCTCTGTGTCTTTCTGTCTTGTGTTGTGATCTCTCTGTGTTTTTCTGTCTTGTGTTGTGATCTCTCTGTGTCTTTCTGTCTTGTGTTGTGATCACTCCGTGTCTTTCAGTCTGTGTTGTGATCTCTCCGTGTCTTTCTGTCTTGTGTTGTGATCTCTCAGTGTCTTTCTGTCTTGTGTTGTGATCTCTCTGTGTCTTTCTGTCTTGTGTTGTGATCTCTCTGTGTCTTTCTGTCTTGTGTTGTGATCTCTCTGTGTCTTTCTGTCTTGTGTTGTGATCTCTCTGTGTCTTTCTGTCTTGTGTTGTGATCTCTCCGTGTCTTTCTGTCTTGTGTTGTGATCTCTCCGTGTCTTTCTGTCTTGTGTTGTGATCTCTCCGTGTCTTTCTGTCTTGTGTTGTGATCTCTCCGTGACTTTCTGTCATGTTGTGATCTCTCCGTGTCTTTGTCATGTTGTGATCTCTCCGTGTCTTTCTGTCTTGTGTTGTGATCTCTCTGTGTCTTTCTGTCTTGTGTTGTGATCTCTCTGTGTCTTTCTGTCTTGTGTTGTGATCTCTCTGTGTCTTTCTGTCTGCGTTGTGATCTCTCCATGTATTTCTGTCGTGTTATGATCTCTCCGTCTGTCTTGTTTTGTGATCTCTCCATGTCTTTCAGTCTTGTGTTGTGATCTCTCCGTGTCTTTCTGTCTTGTGTTGTGATCACTCCATGTCTTTCTCTCTGTGTTGTGATCTCTCCGTGTCTTTCTGTTTTGTGTTGTGATCTCTCCGTGTCCTTCTGTCTTGTGTTGTGCTCTCCCAATTTGTCTTTCTGTCTTGTGTTGTGATCTCTCCGTTTCTTTGTCTTGTGTTGTGATCACTCCGTGTCTTTCAGTCTGTGTTGTGATCTCTCCGTGTCTTTCTGTCTGTGTTGTGATCTCTCTGTGTCGTTCTGTCTTGTGTTGTGATCTCTCCATTTCTTTCTGTCTTGTGTTGTGATCTCTCTGTGTCTTTCTGTCTGCGTTGTGATCGCTCCATGTATTTCTGTCGTGTTATGATCTCTCCGTCTGTCTTGTTTTGTGATCTCTCCCTGTCTTTCTGTCTGTGTTGTGATCTCTCCGTGTCTTTCTGTTTTGTGTTGTGATCTCTCCGTGTCCTTCTGTCTTGTGTTGTGATCTCCCAATTTGTCTTTCTGCCTTGTGTTGTGATCTCTCCGTTTCTTTGTCTTGTGTTGTGATCTGTCCGTGTCTTTCTGTCTTGTGTTGTGATCACTCCATGTCTTTCAGTCTGTGTTGTGATCTCTCCGTGTCTTTCTGTCTGTGTTGTGATCTCTCCATGTATTTCTGTCTTGTGTTGTGATGTCTCCCTGTCTTGTGTTGTGATCTCTCAGTGTCTTTCTGTCTTGTGTTGTGATCTCTCTGTGTCTTTCTGTCTGCGTTGTGATCTCTCCATGTATTTCTGTTGTGTTATGATCTCTCCGTCTGTCTTGTTTTGTGATCTCTCCATGTCTTTCTGTCTTGTGTTGTGATCTCTCCGTGTCTTTCTGTCTTGTGTTGTGATCACTCCATGTCTTTCTCTCTGTGTTGTAATCTCTCCATGTCTTTCTGTCCTGTGTTGTGATCTCTCCCTGTCTTTCTGTCTGTGTTGTGATCTCTCCGTGTCTTTCTGTTTTGTGTTGTGATCTCTCCGTATCCTTCTGTCTTGTGTTGTGATCTCCCAATTTGTCTTTCTGTCTTGTGTTGTGATCTCTCCGTGTCTTTCTGGCTTGTGTTCTGATCTCTCCATGTCTTCCTGTCTTGTGTTGTGATCTGTCTGTGTCTTTCTGTCTTGTGTTGTGATCACTCCATTTCTTTCAGTCTGTGTTGTGATCTCTCCGTGTCTTTCTGTCTGTGTTGTGATCTCTCCGTGTCTTTCTGTCTTGCGTTGTGATCTCTCTGTGTCTTTCTGTCTTGTGTTGTGATCTCTCTGTGTCTTTCTGTCTTGTGTTGTGATCTCTCTGTGTCTTTCTGTCTTGTGTTGTGATCTCTCCGTCTTTCTGTCTTGTGTTGTGATCTCTCTGTGTCTTTCTGTCTTGTGTTGTGATCTCTCCATGTCTTTCTCTCTGTGTTGTGATCTCTCCATGTCTTTCTGTCCTGTGTTGTGATCTCTCCCTGTCTTTCTGTCTGTGTTGTGATCTTTCCGTGTCTTTCTGTTTTGTGTTGTGATCTCTCCGTGTCCTTCTGTCTTGTGTTGTGATCTCCCAATTTGTCTTTCTGTCTTGTGTTGTGATCTCTCCGTTTCTTTGTCTTGTGTTGTGATCTCTCAGTGTCTTTCTGGCTTGTGTTGTGATCTCTCCATGTCTTTCAGTCTGTGTTGTGATCTCTCCGTGTCTTTCTGTCTTGTGTTGTGATCTCTCCGTGTCTTTCTGTCTTGTGTTGTGATCTCTCCGAGTCTTTCTGTCTTGTGTTGTGATCACTCCATGTCTTTCAGTCTGTGTTGTGATCTCTCTGTGTCTTTCTGTCTGTGTTGTGATCTCTCCCTGTCATGTGTTGTGATCTCTCAGTGTCTTGCTGTCTTGTGTTGTGATCTGTCTGTGTCTTTCTGTCTGCGTTGTGATCTCTCCATGTATTTCTGTCGTGTTATGATCTCTCCGTCTGTCTTGTTTTGTGATCTCTCCATGTCTTTCTGTCTTGTGTTGTGATCTCTCCATGTCTTTCTGTCTTGTGTTGTGATCACTCCATGTATTTCTCTCTGTGTTGTAATCTCTACATGTCTTTCTGTCCTGTGTTGTGATCTCTCCGTGTCCTTCTGTCTTGTGATCTCCCAATTTGTCTTTCTGTCTTGTGTTGTGATCTCTCCGTTCCTTTGTCTTGTGTTGTGATCTCTCTGTGTCTTTCTGGCTTGTGTTGTGATCTCTCCATGTATTTCTGTCGTGTTATGATCTCTCCGTCTGTCTTGTTTTGTGATCTCTCCATGTCTTTCTGTCTTGTGTTGTGATCTCTCCATGTCTTTCTGTCTTGTGTTGTGATCACTCCATGTATTTCTCTCTGTGTTGTAATCTCTACATGTCTTTCTGTCCTGTGTTGTGATCTCTCCGTGTCCTTCTGTCTTGTGATCTCCCAATTTGTCTTTCTGTCTTGTGTTGTGATCTCTCCGTTCCTTTGTCTTGTGTTGTGATCTCTCTGTGTCTTTCTGGCTTGTGTTGTGATCTCTCCATGTATTTCTGACGTGTTATGATCTCTCCGTCTGTCTTGTTTTGTGATCTCTCCATGTCTTTCTGTCTTGTGTTGTGATCTCTCCATGTCTTTCTGTCTTGTGTTGTGATCACTCCATGTATTTCTCTCTGTGTTGTAATCTCTACATGTCTTTCTGTCCTGTGTTGTGATCTCTCCGTGTCCTTCTGTCTTGTGATCTCCCAATTTGTCTTTCTGTCTTGTGTTGTGATCTCTCCGTTCCTTTGTCTTGTGTTGTGATCTGTCCGTGTATTTCTGTCTTGTGTTGTGATCTCTCCGTGTCTTTCTGTCTGTGTTGTGATCTCTCCGTGTCTTTCTGTCTTGTGTTGTGATCTCTCCGTGTCTTTCTGTCTTGTGTTGTGATCTCTCCGAGTCTTTCTGTCTTGTGTTGTGATCTCTCCGAGTCTTTCTGTCTTGTGTTGTGATCTCTCAGTGTCTTTCTGTCTTGTGTTGTGATCTCTCTGTGACTTTCTGTCTTGTGTTGTGATCTCTCTGTGTCTTTCTGTCTTGTGTTGTGATCTCTCCGTGTCTTTCTGTCTTGTGTTGTGACATCTCCATGTCTTTCTCTCTGTGGTTGTGATCTCTCCATGTCTTTCTGTCTTGTGTTGTGATCTCTCCATGTCTTTCTGTCTTGTGTTGTGATCTCTCAGTGTCTGTCTTGTGTTGTGATCTCTCTGTGTCTTTCTGTCTTGTGTTGTGATCTCTCTATGTATTTCTGTCTTGTGTTGTGATGTCTCCCTGTCTTGTGTTGTGATCTCTCAGTGTCTTTCTGTCTTGTGTTGTGATCTCTCTGTGTCTTTCTGTCTGCGTTGTGATCTCTCCATGTATTTCTGTCGTGTTATGATCTCTCCGTCTGTCTTGTTTTGTGATCTCTCCATGTCTTTCAGTCTTGTGTTGTGATCTCTCCGTGTCTTTCTGTCTTGTGTTGTGATCACTCCATGTCTTTCTCTCTGTGTTGTGATCTCTCCGTGTCTTTCTGTTTTGTGTTGTGATCTCTCCGTGTCCTTCTGTCTTGTGTTGTGCTCTCCCAATTTGTCTTTCTGTCTTGTGTTGTGATCTCTCCGTTTCTTTGTCTTGTGTTGTGATCTCTCCGTGTCTTTCTGGCTTGTGTTGTGATCACTCCGTGTCTTTCTGTCTTGTGTTGTGATCACTCCGTGTCTTTCAGTCTGTGTTGTGATCTCTCCGTGTCGTTCTGTCTGTGTTGTGATCTCTCTGTGTCGTTCTGTCTTGTGTTGTGATCTCTCCATTTCTTTCTGTCTTGTGTTGTGATCTCTCTGTGTCTTTCTGTCTTGTGTTGTGATCTTTCTGTGTCTTTCTGTCTTGTGTTGTGATCTCTCTGTGTCTTTCTGTCTTGTGTTGTGATCTCTCTGTGTCTTTCTGTCTTGTGTTGTGATCTCTCTGTGTCTTTCTGTCTTGTGTTGTGATCTCTCTGTGTTTTTCTGTCTTGTGTTGTGATCTCTCTGTGTCTTTCTGTCTTGTGTTGTGATCACTCCGTGTCTTTCAGTCTGTGTTGTGATCTCTCCGTGTCTTTCTGTCTTGTGTTGTGATCTCTCAGTGTCTTTCTGTCTTGTGTTGTGATCTCTCTGTGTCTTTCTGTCTTGTGTTGTGATCTCTCTGTGTCTTTCTGTCTTGTGTTGTGATCTCTCTGTGTCTTTCTGTCTTGTGTTGTGATCTCTCTGTGTCTTTCTGTCTTGTGTTGTGATCTCTCTGTGTCTTTCTGTCTTGTGTTGTGATCTCTCCGTGTCTTTCTGTCTTGTGTTGTGATCTCTCCGTGTCTTTCTGTCTTGTGTTGTGATCTCTCCGTGTCTTTCTGTCTTGTGTTGTGATCTCTCCGTGACTTTCTGTCATGTTGTGATCTCTCCGTGTCTTTGTCATGTTGTGATCTCTCCGTGTCTTTCTGTCTTGTGTTGTGATCTCTCTGTGTCTTTCTGTCTTGTGTTGTGATCTCTCTGTGTCTTTCTGTCTTGTGTTGTGATCTCTCTGTGTCTTTCTGTCTGCGTTGTGATCTCTCCATGTATTTCTGTCGTGTTATGATCTCTCCGTCTGTCTTGTTTTGTGATCTCTCCATGTCTTTCAGTCTTGTGTTGTGATCTCTCCGTGTCTTTCTGTCTTGTGTTGTGATCACTCCATGTCTTTCTCTCTGTGTTGTGATCTCTCCGTGTCTTTCTGTTTTGTGTTGTGATCTCTCCGTGTCCTTCTGTCTTGTGTTGTGCTCTCCCAATTTGTCTTTCTGTCTTGTGTTGTGATCTCTCCGTTTCTTTGTCTTGTGTTGTGATCACTCCGTGTCTTTCAGTCTGTGTTGTGATCTCTCCGTGTCTTTCTGTCTGTGTTGTGATCTCTCTGTGTCGTTCTGTCTTGTGTTGTGATCTCTCCATTTCTTTCTGTCTTGTGTTGTGATCTTTCTGTGTCTTTCTGTCTTGTGTTGTGATCTTTCTGTGTCTTTCTGTCTTGTGTTGTGATCTCTCTGTGTCTTTCTGTCTTGGGTTGTGATCTCTCTGTGTCTTTCTGTCTTGTGTTGTGATCTCTCTGTGTCTTTCTGTCTTGTGTTGTGATCTCTCTGTGTTTTTCTGTCTTGTGTTGTGATCTCTCTGTGTTTTTCTGTCTTGTGTTGTGATCTCTCTGTGTCTTTCTGTCTTGTGTTGTGATCACTCCGTGTCTTTCAGTCTGTGTTGTGATCTCTCCGTGTCTTTCTGTCTTGTGTTGTGATCTCTCAGTGTCTTTCTGTCTTGTGTTGTGATCTCTCAGTGTCTTTCTGTCTTGTGTTGTGATCTCTCTGTGTCTTTCTGTCTTGTGTTGTGATCTCTCTGTGTCTTTCTGTCTTGTGTTGTGATCTCTCTGTGTCTTTCTGTCTTGTGTTGTGATCTCTCTGTGTCTTTCTGTCTTGTGTTGTGATCTCTCTGTGTCTTTCTGTCTTGTGTTGTGATCTCTCTGTGTCTTTCTGTCTTGTGTTGTGATCTCTCTGTGTCTTTCTGTCTTGTGTTGTGATCTCTCTGTGTCTTTCTGTCTTGTGTTGTGATCTCTCTGTGTCTTTCTGTCTTGTGTTGTGATCTCTCTGTGTCTTTCTGTCTTGTGTTGTGATCTCTCTGTGTCTTTCTGTCTTGTGTTGTGATCTCTCTGTGTCTTTCTGTCTTGTGTTGTGATCTCTCTGTGTCTTTCTGTCTTGTGTTGTGATCTCTCTGTGTCTTTCTGTCTTGTGTTGTGATCTCTCTGTGTCTTTCTGTCTTGTGTTGTGATCTCTCCGTGTCTTTCTGTCTTGTGTTGTGATCTCTCCGTGTCTTTCTGTCTTGTGTTGTGATCTCTCCGTGTCTTTCTGTCTTGTGTTGTGATCTCTCCGTGTCTTTCTGTCTTGTGTTGTGATCTCTCCGTGTCTTTCTGTCTTGTGTTGTGATCTCTCCGTGTCTTTCTGTCTTGTGTTGTGATCTCTCCGTGACTTTCTGTCATGTTGTGATCTCTCCGTGTCTTTCTGTCATGTTGTGATCTCTCCGTGTCTTTCTGTCTTGTGTTGTGATCTCTCCCTGTGTTTCTGTCTTGTGTTGTGATCTCTTTGTGTCTTTCTGTCTTGTGTTGTGATCTCTCCGTGTCTTTCTGCCTTGTGTTGTGTTCTCTCCGTGTCTTTCTGTTTTGTGTTGTGATCTCTCCCTGTGTTTCTGTCTTGTGTTGTGATCTCTCTGTGTCTTTCTGTCTTGTGTTGTGATCTCCCTGTGTCTTTCTGTCTTGTGTTGTGATCTCCCTGTGTCTTTCTGTCTTGTGTTGTGATCTCTCCATGTCTTTCTGTCTTGTGTTGTGATCTCCCAGTGTCTTTCTGTCTTGTGTTGTGATCTCTCAGTGTCTTTCTGGCTTGTGTTGTGATCTCTCTGTGTCTTTCTGGCTTGTGTTGTGATCTCTCCGTGTCTTTCTGTCTGTGTTGTGATCTCTCTGTGTCTTTCTGTGTTGTGTTGTGATCTCTCTGTGTCTTTCTGTCTTGTGTTGTGATCTCTCTGTGTCTTTCTGTCTTGTGTTGTGATCTCTTTGTGTCTTTCTGTCTTGTGTTGTGATCTCTCCGTGTCTTTCTGTCTTGTGTTGTGATCTCTCCGTGTCTTTCTGTCTTGTGTTGTGATGTCTGATTTTCCCCTTGAACTGATGTGAGTTAAATTTTTGCCTCCAATCGGCTAAATCGACATTTGGTTTTTACAGGATAATCTGTTTTCAGACCTCTTTCAACAAACCGTGCAAACTAGGAAATAATGAGATGTCGGTTTAATGTTTTTTATTCATAACACACAATCCACTAGTGACCATGAGATTACTGGAACGGACAGTAAATCAGAGAAGGACGCATCAGGAAGATTTGTAATGGCATACTTCCAATCTGCTTCAGCTGATCTAAGCTAGAAGTTCAAGTCCCTTGAGCTTTTGTGTGTTGTACCATTTATAGTGGTAGTAACGTCTTGCTAACACGTTCTGGTTATTTTTAATTAATACTTAACACGTTAACTCATTAAGTCATCTTGTAAATTATGTAATCTTCTTTAGCGTGCCTGAACGACATTATCATTGCGTTTCTCAAGCTTTGTATCTTACTATCTCATCTTTTCTCATCCCTTCTCCATTCGTCTATTGTATTCAGTCAGTTGTTTGATCATTGGGCTTGGTGTCTAGAACATACCATGTCTGTTCTTGCAGGTTATTAGTCTATTAATGTTTGTTAACAGGTTCCAATCTTGTCCTGGATGTGCCCTCTCAGAACCTGCTTATATTACAGATTCTTAGTTTTAATATTTACAAGCCTCTTTAATATTGAAAAATGTTGAATAAAATTACTAGAATTATTAGTGTCTTCCCCACATGGCCTACCCCTGTCTACACTGTGGGCTCGATTTTAAAAGTAAAAAACGGGTGGGTTGGGGGCGGGGCAGTGAAAATTGCCACCATTTCAGACCCATCCGCAACCCGCCTCCAACCTGCCCATTTCTGGTTTTCACAGGGGCAGAACGAGGGGTGGGCGGCCAACACATGTTGCCTCATGCTTACCTGCTCACCTGCTTCCTTCTGCTAGTCCATCCTCCGGCCCCACTACATTTTTCCATTTTGCTCCCTTATCCCCCTCAATTTTTCTATTTCACTCCGTTTGGCTTCCCACTCACCCCATTAATTTTTTTTTAATTGTTCCCATTTCTCCTCCGATTAGGCTTCCTACTCACCCTGCTAGCTTCATCTAGCCCCACTGCTATATGTTTTCATGATGCCCAACAGTACCAGGCTCAGCTACACTTCCCGCTACTGGCCTGCCCGCTTTTGGGATAGCTAAACATTTTAATTTTCTTCATGGTTTAGTTTTCTGATTTCTCTCTGGAGGGTTGGTGCAGGGGGGAGGGATTTCAATTCCTGAGGAATTGGGACCGATTCTGGGGAAGGTGGGACCTGTACAAGCCGGACGGGTTGCACCTCAACAGATCCGGGACTAATATCCTTGCAGGGTTGTTTGCTAGTGCTGTTGGGGAGGGTTTAAACAAGAGTGGCTGGAGGATGGGAACCTGAGCGGGAGTCAGAAGAGAGTAAAGTTGAGTGCAGCAAGAAAGGGGAGGACCCAGGGGAAATTTACAATATAAATAGTACAAACAGTTGTTCAAAAACAAGTGAAAGGGAAAAGCGTAGAGCAGCAGAAAGGAAGTGTACTTTAGGCACTACAGATAAAGTGAAAACTAGAAGGTGTAAAGCGATTAACCCAGCATCAAAGCTGAAGGTCAGGCTAGGCTGTGTGGCCCAACTAAGAGTTCTATATACAAATGCACGGAGTATAAGGAATAAATTAAATGAACTATAGGTACAAATTCAAATTGGAGGCATGGCTGCAGGATGGTCAGGATTGGGAACTAAAGATACCAGGTTATAAGGTCTACAGAAGAGATAGGAAACTTGGAAGAGGGGGAGGAGTAGCCTTAATGATTAGAGATGAAATCACTTCAATGATAAAGGAGGATATAATGAAAGGTAAGCAGCCAACACAGACCTTATGGGTTGAATTGAGAAATAGGAAAGGATCTAAGACTATAGTGGGAGTTGTGTATAGGAATCCTGGCAGCAGCTCTGAAGTGCTAGATTGTATAAATGCAGAGATTAGACAAGCATGTAACAAAGGCATAGTGGTCTTAATGGGGGACTTTAACCTTCACATAGATTGGGAAAAGCAGGCTAGCAACTGTCAGAAATATAGTGAATTTCTTGAGTGTGTCCGGGATAGTTTTCTACAGCAGTATGTCCTAGAGGCAACAAGGGGGCAAGCCATACTAAATTTAGTAATGAGTAATGAACCAGATTTAGTTAACAGCTTAATTGTGCGTGAACATCTATCCAATAGCGATCATAACAAGGTAGTTTTTGAAAGGGAAAAAAGTGAATCAGCTGCTAAGATTCTAGACTTGGGTAAGGCCGACTTCAATGGGATGAGACTGTCCACAGTAAACTGGGCAAATCTGTTAATGGGTAAAACAACTGATGATCAGTGGGAAATGTTTAAAGAAACATTTAACGTGATACAGAATCGGCGTATACCCCTGAGGGGCAAGAACTCTACTTGCCAAAAAAAAAGCCATGGACAACTAAAGAGATAAGGGACAGTATAAGACATAAGGAAAGGGCATACAAAAAGGCAAAAAATGGCACAGATCCTGGCGAATGGGAAAGATACAAAGATCGACAAAGGGTCACAAAACAGATAGTAAGAGCTACAAAAAGAGAGTATGAAAAGAAACTTGCAAGGGATATCAAAACCAATACGAAGAACTTTTATAGTTAAATTAGGAAAAAGAGGGTGGTCAGGAACAGTGTTGGCCCCTTAAAAACTGAAAGTGGGGATATTGTCATTGACAATGGGGAAATGGCAGACATGTTGAATAATTACTTTGCGTCAGTATTTACAGTAGAAAAAGAGGATAGCATGCTGGAAATCCCAAGAAAACTAATATTGAATCGGGGACAGGGACTCAATAAAATTAACATAAATAAAACAACAGTAATGAAGAAAATAATAGCACTAAAGAGTGACAAATCCTCAGGACCAGATGGTTTCCATCCCAGGGTTTTAAAGGAAGTAGGTGAGCACATTTCAAAGTTCTCTAGATTCAGGAACTGTCCCCCTAGATTGGAAAATTACACGTCACTCCAGTTTTTAAGAAAGGAGAGAGAGGGAAACCGGGGAATTATAGACCAGTTAGCCGAACATCTGTTGTGGGGAAAATACTGGAGTCTATAATTAAGGATAGGGTGACTGAACACCTCGAGAATTTTCAGTTAATCAGAGAGAGCCAGCATGGATTTGTGAAAGGTAGGTCGTGCCTGACAAACCTGATTGAATTTTTTGAAGAGGTGACCAAAGTAGTGGACAGGGGAATGTCAATGGATGTTATTTATATGGACTTCCAGAAGGCATTTGATAAGGTCCCACATGAGACTGTTAGCTAAGATAGAAGCCCATGGAATCGAGGGAAAAGTACGGAATTGGTTAGGAAGTTGGCTGAGCGAAAGGCGACAGAGAGTAGGGATAATGGGTAGGTACTCACACTGGCACGATGTGACTAGTGGAGTCCCGCAGGGATCTGTCTTAGGCCCTCACTTATTCACAATATTTATTAACGACTTAGATGAAGGCATAGAAAGTCTCATATCTAAGTTTGCCGATGACATAAAGATTGGTGGCATTGTAAGCAGTGTAGATGAAAAACAAAAAATTACAAAAGGATATTGATAGATTAGGTGAATGGGCAAAACTGTGGCAAATGGAATTCAATGTAGACAAATGTGAGGTCATCCACTTTGGATCAAAAATGGATAGAATAGGGTACTTTCTAAATGGTAAAAAGATAAAAACAGTGGATGTCCAAAGGGACTTCGGGGTTCAGGTACATAGATCATTGAAGTGTCATGAACAGGTGCAGAAAATAATCAATAAGGCTAATGGAATGCTGGCCTTTATATCTAGAGGACTAGAGTACAAGGGGGCAGAAGTTATGCTGCAGCTATACAAAACCCTGGTTAGACTGCACCTGGAGTACTGTGAGCATTTCTGGGCACTGCACCTTCGGAAGGACATAATGGCCTTGGAGGGAGTGCAGCGTGGGTTTACTAGAATGATACCTGGACTTCAAGGGTTAAGTTACGAGGAGAGATTACACAAATTGGGGTTGTATTCTCTCGAGTTTAGAAGGGTAAGGGGTGATCTAATCAAAGTTTATAAGATATTAAGGGGAACAGATAGGGTGGATAGAGAGAAACTATTTCCGCTGGTTGGGGATTCTTGGATTATGGGACACTCTTAAAAATTAGAGCCAGACCTTTCAGGAGTGAGATTAGAAAACATTTCTACACACAAAGGGTGGTAGAAGTTTGGAACTCTCTTCCGCAAACGGCAACTGATGCTAGCTCAATTGCTAAATTTAAATGTGAGATAGATAGCTTTTTGGCAACCAAAGGTATTAAGGGATATGGGCCAAAGGCAGGTATATGGAGTTAGATCACAGATCAGCCATGATCTTATCAAATGGCGCAGCAGGCTCGAGGAGCTGAATGGCCTACTCCTGTTCCTATGTTCCTATAATGTTTTTGATTTGCACCACATTTGCGTTTCACCATCCCCACTCCTCTGCTTTCTTGATGCTATGGTTTTTTATGATATCTTTCCCACTCTACTTTTTCTCCTATGCCCTTTGTTTCTTTATATACAATGCTCCTCTGTTTTTCAAGTTTGGTCTTCACCAGTTCTAGCCCCGCTCATTTCTTCTTTGAGGCTGTTTTGCGTTTCCCAGACCCATCTTTTTTGGGTTTTTTTAGGTCCCCCCACCTCCCAGTCCTGAGCATGGCCATGCTTCCCTGCTCTCCCGCCCTACTAAAGATTAGATTTTTGCACCCACTTTGATTTTCACTCGCATCCAACCTCTCCCTCCTGTCTCTGGCTCCATCCTGCTCTGCTTCATTAATTCAATGTTGCCCGCTTATCCACCTATTCACTGCTAAACTCATTTATTAATTCACTGGTGCATTAATATTAATTTGCTGATGCCCTAATTTTGTTGAATAAATGGTTGTTCATGCCCTTTTAAAGGTATCAATTTGCTACTCCCTTCTTAGCTTAGCTGTAGTGTTCATCAGTGACCTTTTGTTACTGTCATTGAATAGTAATGCGTTTGCGTTGGTGTCTGTGGATTGAGTTTTCCTGTTGTGATTATATAATGTCAAATACCCACTATCTCGTTTTGTTGTAATTTAACTTCAACAGTTTATTTGATTAATTTTAATCTCCAAATTATTATACAAACAGCTTCTGTTATCCACTGTTTTAAGGCTCACTGTCACCGCATTCTCATAAAACTTTCCAACATTGAACAAGTCTTTACTCCCTGTGTGCAAGGCCACGGGAGAACGGCCAGTGTAATATATGACCAATAAAATACACAGAACGATCCAGATTTCACTGTACTATGAGTCATACATATTAAACTACTGTTCGTTTTTTTCCAGAGCCTCATAATTATAACTATGGAGGAAACAAATATGTAGCCAGTGGTGAGTAAGTTTCTTTAACTAACGGTGCTGGGTACATGGGGTCAGTGCGTTGGGACCATTGCACTTCTACATATAATACCAGGGCTGAATGGCTTCAGTTATGAGGTGATGAGAAACTGGGGCTCTTCTCATTGGATTTGAGAAGGTTAAGAGGCGATCTGATAGAGGTGTTCAAAATTACAAGAGGCTTGTAAATAGTGAAAAACTATTTCCACAGGTCAGTGGGTCGGTAACCAGATATCATAAATTTAAGATCATCACCAAAAGAATGAAGGGAGTGGTTAGTTAAAACTCAATCTACAGTGAAAAGGGGAATTAGACAGCAATGAAGGGGGGAGGGAAGCTGGCAAAAGCAATAAGTGAGAGAAAGTGGGAAGTGCCTGTATGAACGGGGGCAAGAAAGAGTACCAGAGTGAACTGTGACAGGAAAGGAAGAGAGCTAACTTCAAATGGAGGGGGGGGGGGAAGAAGAGTGCCAGTGTGACTGGGTTGGAGAGAGTTGAAGAGTGCCAGTGTGACTGGATTGGAGAGAGTTGAAGACTGCCAATGTAACTGGATTGGAGAGAGTTGAAGAGTGCCAGTGTAACTGTATTGGAGAGAGTTGAAGACTGCCAGTGTAACTGGATTGGAGAGAGTTGAAGAGTGCCAGTGTAACTGGATTGGAGAGAGTTGAAGACTGCCAGTGTAACTGGATTGGAGAGAGTTGAAGACTGCCAGTGTAACTGGATTGGAGAGAGTTGAAGACTGCCAGTGTAACTGGGTCAGAGAGAGTTGAAGAGTGCCAGTGTAACTGGGTCGGAGAGAGTTGAAGAGTGCCAGTGTAACTGGGTCGGAGAGAGTTGAAGAGTGCCAGTGTAACTGGGTCGGAGAGAGTTGAAGAGTGCCTGCGTAACTGGGTTGGAAAGGGTTGAAGACTGCCAGTGCATCTGGGTTGGAGAGAGTTGAAGAGTGCCAGTATAACTGGGTTGGAAAGAGTTGAAGACTGCCAGTGTAACTGGGTCAGAGAGAGTTGAAGAGTGCCAGTGTAACTGGATTGGAGAGAGTTGAAGACTGCCAGTGTAACTGGGTCAGAGAGAGTTGAAGAGTGCCAGTGTAACTGGGTTGGAGAGAGTTGCAGACTGCCAGTGCTGTACCTGTCCTGGGAATGTTTGATGGGACAGTGTAGAGGGAGCTTTACTCCATATCTAATCAGTACTGTACCTGCCTTGGGAGAGTTTGATGGAACAATGTAGAAAGAGTTTTATTAGGCATCTAACCTGTGCTGTATGAGCCATGAAAGTGTTTGCGTTGACACTGGGTACCAAAAATGTGCATAATTTTCCTGGATTGACATCCCTCACCATGAATTATGCAAAATTTTTCCATGAAAATAATGTTAAGTTTATTATCAGACAGATGTGTGGGCCTTTCCATGTGGATACAAACAGGCAATTCAAAACAAGATCAGTACTCATTTAGGGACTTTAGAAATTTGTATTAAAGATATCTTGCACAGAAATTGCTTGATTGTCAGTTATCGTCTTTTTTTAATTTTGTGTCAAACAGTACAATTTTCATGAAAAAAAGAAAGTATTATTCTTTTGTTATAAGAGGCTGGATTTTGCTGTGAGCAACAAACAAACAGTTCATTAGACTTGCACTTTCCCAGAGACTTTCAATGAGCTTTCTCACGGCAAGTTCCTGTCAACGGGACAGCCAAACGGCACAGTGCCCTCTACAGGGCATCTGGGACCTGTGTGAACAGGCAATGGGCTGTTTGTATCTCCTCAAGAATCATTAATAACAGCGCGGGTCAGAACCAGGAAGTGTAAGTTAGAATAGTGAATTCAATGTCAAATCAGGTTCAGGAAGTGAAATAAAGAGAGGGTAAGAAAGATTGGATTAAGAGACAGAGATAGAAGGGACAAAAAGAAAAAGTCAAAAAAAATTATTTAAATTTCTTTTTAAATGAACAACAATAATTAATAGCTGAAGGAATGTGACTCCACACTTGTAAAAGTTAATTTTCAGTGCCAGCGAGGTTGTTTGGCAGTAATTAAAACTTACCATGCCGTTAAAAGGATACTTAGACTTGAAATAACTTTCTGTGGTGAGTTTAGTCCGTATCTACGAGTCAGCCGGTGAGATGGCGTTTTTGCGCAGCTTTTGGAGGAGCATCGCATCTCGAACAGCAACTTCACGATTTCTGCGTTTAACTGAGCGTGTGCGGCGCCAGAGGTTACTGTTCGATTTGCACATAAGTAACGGTGAGCGCTGTGAGCCTCACTGTTATTTTTAAAGCAGAATCCAGCAAAATTGAGCACCTTGCCTGCTACACGTGGTGAGGCGACATTAACCATGTAGAATTAGGTGAAATGACGTTCCAATTATGTCAGTCAAGTTTACTGTCTTAGGTACATAGGAACAGGAGTAGGCCATTGATCCCATGAGCCTGTCCGCAATTCAATGAGATCATGGCTGATCTGTATCCTAACTCCATTTACCCACCTTGGCTCCACATCCCTTAATACTCTTGGCTAGCAAAAATCTATCAATGTCAGATTTTAAATTATTAATTGAGCTAGCATCTACTGCTTTTTGTAGGAGAGAGTTCCACACTTCTATAACCCTTTGTGTGAAGAAGTGTTTCTTAATTCCTCTTCTGAATGGCCTGGCTCTGATTTTAAGGTTATGCTCCCTTGTCCTAGACTCTCCCACAAGCGGAAAAAGTTTCTCTCTACCTATCCTATCAATTCCTTTCAAAATCCTAAAAACCTCAATCAAATCACCCCTGAACCTTCTATATTCCAGGGAATATGAGCCTAGTTTATAAAATCTCACCTCATAACTTGAAGCCCTGGTAACATTCTGGTGAACCTGTGCTGCATTCCTTCCAAGCCCAATATATCCTTTCTAAGGTGCGGTGCCCAGAACTGTACACAATACTCCAGATGTGGTCTAACCAGGGCTTTGTATAACTGTAGCAAAACCTCCTCCCCTTTATATTCTAGCCCTCTAGTTATAAAAACTATCATTCCATTAGCCTTTTTGATTATTTTTTGTACCTAACCACTTCATTTTAGTGATTTGTGTACATGGACCCCTAAATCTCTTTCAACCTCCTAACTTTTCATCATTTTAAAATTACTCGGATCCATCCTTTTGCGGTCCAAAATGGATGACCTCACACTTACCTGCGTTGAAATCCATTTGCCACAGTTTTGCCCGCTCACTTAATCTATCAATGTCTCTTTGTAATTTTATGCTCCCGTCTACACTACTTTACTATGCCACCAATCTTTGTAAACAATTTTACAACACCAAGTTATAGTCCAGCAATTTTATTTTAAATTCACAAGCTTTCGGAGGCTTCCTCCTTCGTCAGGTGAACGATGTGAAATTATTAATTGAGTTAGCATCTACTGCTTTTTGTAGGAGAGAGTTCCACACTTCTATAACCCTTTGTGTGAAGAAGTGTTTCTTAATTCCTCTTCTGAATGGCCTGGCTCTGATTTTAAGGTTATGCTCCCTTGTCCTAGACTCTCCCACAAGCGGAAAAAGTTTCTCTCTACCTATCCTATCAATTCTCACAGGTATCCTATCAATTTTCACATCATTCACCTGACGAAGGAGGAAGCCTCCAAAAGCTTGTGAATTTAAAATAAAATTGCTGGACTATAACTTGGTGTTGTAAAATTGTTTACAATTGTCAACCCCAGTCCATCACCGGCATCTCCACATCATGACCAATCTTTGTGTCATCGGCAAACTTGGATATATGGCGCGCTATAGTATTATCTAAGTCATTAATAAATATAGTGACTAGTTGAGGCCCCAACACAGATCCTTTTGGGACACCACAAGTCAGTTCCTTCTAATTTGAGTACATACCCATTATCCCTACTCTCTGTCTGCTGCCGCCTAACCAATCTCCTAACCAGGTCAATAATTTGCCTTCAATTCCATGAGCTTTAATTTTAACTAACATTCTCTTATGTGGAACCTTATCAAATGCCTTCTGGAAGTCCATATAAACTATATCCATAGATAGTCCTCTGTCTACTACTTTAGTTACTTCCTCAAAAAATTCAATTAGATTCAGCAGACATGACCTACCCTTTACAAATCTATGTTGACTCTCTCTAATCAGCTCAAATTTCTCCAAGTGCTCAGTCACACTTTCCTTAATTATAGATTCCAATAGCTTCCCCACAACAGATGTTGGGCTAATAGGTCTATAATTTCCTGGCTTCTCTCTCTCTCACCTTTCTTAAATAATGGAGTTACATTTGCAATCTAAAGGGACAATTCCTGAATCGAGAGAGCTTTGGAAGATTATGGCTGAAGCATCTGCAATTTCCTCACTTACTTCCTTTAAAATCCTGGGGATTTGTCAGTCTTCAGTGCCATTACTTTTGCTAATACTGTTTTCTTGCTTGCGTTAACTTTAGTGAGTTCCAGTACTTGATTCATTATTGGTTTCCCTGGAATATCAGGTATATTATCCTCTTCCTCTACTGTGAAGACTAACACAAAGTAAATATTCAACAAGTCTGCCATTTCCTAATTTTCATTTGTAATATTATCCACATCTGTTTTAAAGGGCCCACAAACTGAACAAATTGTTACTTCCTAGTTAAGACAGAATAAATTAACTCAATTGAAGCAACAAAGTCTCATCAAAACATAAAATTCTAACAGTACCAGACAGACTAGATGCAGGGAGGATGTTCCCGATGGCTGGGGAGTCCAGAACCAGGGGTCACAGTCTCAGGATACGGGGTATGCCATTTAGAACCGAGATGAGGAGAAATTTCTTCACTCAGAGGGTGGTGAACCTGTGGAATTCTCGACCACAGAAGGCAGCGGAGGCCAAGTCATTAGATGTATTCAAGAAGGAGATAGATATATTTCTTCATGCTAAAGGGATCAAGGGATATGAGGAAAAAGCGGGAACAGGGTACTGAGTTAGACGATCAGCCATGATCATTTTGAATGGCGGGGCAGGCCTGAAGGGCTGAATGGCCTATTCTTGCTCCTATTTTCTATGTTTCACCTGGAGTACTGTGTATACTTTTGGTCTCCTTATAAGGAAGGATATACTTGCCTTAGAGGCGGTGCAACAAAGGTTCACTAGATTGATTCCTGTGACGAGAGGGTTGTCCTGTGAGGATAGATTGAGTAGAATGGGCCTATACTCTCTGGAGTTTAGAAGAATGAGAGGTGATCTCATTGAAACATGTTAGATTCTGAGGGGGCTTGGTAGGGTAAATGATGAGAGGTTGTTTCCCCAGGCTGGAGAGTTTAGAACTAGGGGACATAGTCGCAGGATAAGGGGGCGGCCTTTAAGACTGAGATGAGATGGAATTTCTTCACTCAGAGGGATGTGAATCTTTGGAATTCTCTACCCCAGAGGGCTGTGGATGCTGAGTCATTGAATATATTCAAGGTTGAGATACAGAGAATTTTGGGGCACAATTTTAAAAGAAATCTGCGGGTGCGTTGGGGGGCAAAGAAAATTGTGTTTTTGAGGAGTGGGCAGAAACCCTGGCTCCAACTTGCCTAAGAACGCACATGACCCAGAGTCATCCGGGTGCGCGCGCTGTTCCCGAACCCTGAAGTGCCACAGGCAATTAAAACCGGCGGGATGGTACTTAAAGCACTAAATCACCTAGTTGAAGTAATTTACAATCAAGATAAGCAATTTCAACACTGCCTCAGCGTGTTTCCCGTGCTGTGTGAAACACGCCATGGTGAACGAGTTGTGTTTCAGCCGGCAGCCATTTGGATATTTAAATACCTGTTTGACAGATGGGGATAAAAGGTGAATTATTGCAGCAGGGCACTCAGTTCTCTCGGACAAACTTCTGGCTGGGAGATCTTTGTGTTTAGACTGAAAATTCTTGGTTCACACTCAGAATTGTTCTGTTTACACATATTTACTAACTTTTCGGACCTACTCAAACTGACACCATCAAGAACGGGGGCGCGATGGCTGCATTCACCAGTACATCCAAGGATGAGGAATATCACCATCCTCGCCAGGCACGGCGTGCACTTACGCCACTTGGAGCTCCACAACACAGTGCTGCGCCACAGGCACCTGTACAAGAGCATAGAGGGCAACAACAGAGGGAGCAATGTCGCAGGAGGCACTACCCTCGCCACAGGGTCTACAGACCTAGGCTCAGCTTCCTGGACCTCTGTGAGGACCAGTGCATACGGAGGCTTAGAGTGAGTCGTCAGGTGGTCGCAGACATTTGCAGCCTCCTTCATGCTGAGCTGCTCCCGGCTGGGCCTGGCAGCATCTCATTAAAGTGACCACTGCCCTCAACTTCTTCGCTTCCAGATCATTCCAGGGTGCCACCGGTGACATCGCCGGGGTCTCACAGTCGTCTGCACACAAGTACATAACACAGTCACAGACAGTTTGTTTTGCAGGGCCTCGCAGTACGTCAACTTCCCCATGGATGACCTCAGCCAGACGGAGAGGGCAATGGGATTCCACTCTGTGGCTGGCTTCCCACGTGTACAGGGTGTAATCGATTGCACGCATATAGCAATCCGAGCACCTCCACATGAGCCAGAACTGTTATCAACAGAAAGGGGTATTACTCCATCAACGCTCAGCTTGTTTGTGACCAATGCAAAAGATTTCTTCACGTGTACACCAGATTCTCTGGCAGCTGCCACGATTTGTTCATTGTGAGGGAATCCAACATCCCGGGCCTCTTCCACACACCGAACACCCTTAAGGGCTGGCTCCTCG
This sequence comes from Heptranchias perlo, assembly GCF_035084215.1. Classification (NCBI taxonomy): domain Eukaryota; kingdom Metazoa; phylum Chordata; class Chondrichthyes; order Hexanchiformes; family Hexanchidae; genus Heptranchias; species Heptranchias perlo. The sequence continues at coordinate 1,812,762 of NC_090336.1, read as the reverse complement.
GGGACAAGGGATACCCCCTGCACACGTGGCTCATGACACCTCTTCCTCCGCTTCTGTGAGGACCACTATTTGTTGTGGCCTCCTCTCCAGTCCTCGCCCTCTCACGTGCATTTTGCGCTCTCTTCTTCCAGAAGGGGAGAAAGTACAGATGTGTGAGTGAGTGATGGTGAAGTAGCCAACCGATGAATGCATTGCTTTGGGTGGGGCTGACTGTGGAAGAGGAGCATCAGAGGGTGAGTGAGACAGAGCCATCACATTATATCAGGATTGGGATGAGTGGTAGTGGTGGGGTCACAAATGGGGAGGTGAGGAAGTGCTCAGGAAGTGCAAGTAAGTTGAGGATGAGCCTTAAGTGGGTGTGAGGAGTGATGTGATGAGTAATCTTGGCAGTATAGAATGAGTTGGGGGGGGTGGTGGTTGATGTGCACCATGGAATGTAGGAGAATCAGTAAGTGTACTCACTTTTGCTGACCTAGTTAGGTCATTGAAACGCTTCCTGCACTGGATCCAGGTGCAGGATATGCTGTTGCTGCTGGTGACCTCCTCTGTCACCTCGAGCCAGGCCTTCTTGGTGGCAGAGGCAGGGCACTTCTTCCTGTCAGCCGGGTAAAATATTTCCCTCCTCCTCCTCACCCCGGCCAGTAGCAGCTGAAGTGAGGCATCGCTGAATATTGGAGCAGTCTTGCCCCTGTGCTGCTCCGTTGGGTCTTCTTGCTCTTTGCTCCAGCAAAATCCATCGGAGCAATGGCCCTTTAAATCTAGACGCTCCAGCTGACAGCCTATCATGTGGGTGCGCAGTCCGCCCGCTGCGCAGCTTTCGGACGGCAAACCCGGAAACAAGGTTAAGGGGCACCAATTAAGTCGTGATCACGTGGGGAACGGTAAGTTTTTTATTAGTCGGGTTTGCCGCATTGCCCTCTCACCGCCCTTTTAAAATCGAGCCTCTGGACTCTAGGGGAATCAAGGGATATGGGGATCAGGTGGGGAAAGTGCAGCTGAGGTTGAAGATCATCCATGATCTCATTGAATGGTGGAGCAGGCTCGAGGGGACGTGTGGCCTACTCCTAATGATCTTATGATCTTAATTCTCCCCTCTAAAAAGCCGTTGAGGCTGGGAATCAATTGAAAATTTCAAAACTGAAACTGATAGATATTTGTTAGACAAGGGTATTAAAGGTTACAGAACCAAGGCGGGGTAAATGGAGTTAAGATACAGATCAGCCATGTTCTCATTCAAGGGCATAACAAGCTCGAGGGGCTGAATGGCCGACTCCTGTTCTCATGCCCCTTTCTGAAAGCCCCATCTCTCCATGGGACTCCCCCTTGAGCTTAATGGCGACTGCAAAATTTCTGGATATAGATATTTATATATATAGTTGAAATATAAAATCTCGTCAATTATATTCCAAACAATAGGACTGACTCTCTGGTCAACTGTCCCCAGAGGAGGGGTGGGGCACGATTCACAACATTACAAAGCTACAATCGCCTGATTTTCGGTCTACTTACAGAGGCCGGTGAGACTGGGCGTAGGCGCCATCGTACCGAGGGGCGCGAGCGCGCATCCTCTCCAACCGCCGCCTCTCGAGACCCAGCCGGAGCTCGCGACTTTCAAATCCCGGCCCGAGCCCGCGTGAAGGAGCGGCCGGCTCGTGTGACCCTCGCTCCGTTCAGAATAGTGGGAGCGGCCCCCGGCAACGGTCACACCGCCAACCGTGATGAGGCAAATGTTTGGTCGCTCGGGCGGGAGAGTTTTTTTTTGTTGTTGTTGTTGTGAGAAGCCAAAGCCTGCGGGACGGCGCCTTGTGGAGCGCATGGTCCTCCTCCCTCTCCGCCTCACACAGCTCCAGAGGCGCGGGGCTTGTCCGCAGGAGGTAACGGGCGAGGCTCCCGCCAGGTTTGTATTAAATGGAAGCAGGCGTCTAATAATCGAAGCACACACAGCTTCCTTTCCTGTAGTTTCTCGCCTCAGTTTTTGGACCACGTTGAGGTTTTCTTTTCCCTTCAAAGCGAATTAGGAGCAATTTGTGAAAATTATCATAGGCACTGCAGCTGTGCGGAGAAGAAGCTAATTGTGTTTTTGAAACGAGTGTCGTACACTTTTCCCCCCCTCTCAGCACCATCTCCCCAACCAATCCTTCAACACCAACTCCTGTCTCCACCCACCCCCCATTCCATGTCTCTCTTTCCCCCCCCCCCAACCCATGTTTTTTGTGTCTTCTACTGTGCAGAGAGAATATAAGAACGTAAGCAATAGGAGTGGGAATAGACCGTATGGCCGCTCGAGTCTGCTCCGCCATTCAGTAAAATCATGGCTGATCTTTAACCTCAACTCCACTTTCCTGCCCGATCCCCATATCCCTTGATTCCCCTAGAGTCCAAAAATCTATCGATCTCAGCCTTGAATATACTCAATGACTCAGCATCCACAGCCCTCTGGGGTAGGGAATGCTGAAGATTCACAACCCTCTGAGTGAAGAAATTCCTCCTTATCTCAGTCTTAAATGGCCGACCCCTTATCCTGCGACTGTGCCCCCAGTTCTAGACTCACCAGCCACGGGAAAAAGATTCTCAGCATCTACCCTACCAAGCCCCCTCATAATCTCATATGGTTCAATGAGATCACCTCTCATTCTTCTGAACTCCAGAAAGTATAAGTCCATTCTACCCAATCTGTCCTCAGGACAATCCTCTCATCCCAGGAATCAATCTAGTGAACCCTCGTTGCACTGCCTTTAAGGCAAGTATAGCCTTTCTTAGATTAAGGAGACCAAAACTGTACATGGTACTCCAGGTAAGGTTTCACCAAAGCCCTGTACAATTGTTGTAAGACTTCCTTACTCTTGTACTCCAACCCCCTTGCAATAAAGGCTAAACATGCCATTTGCTTTCCTAATTGCTTGCTGTACCTGCATGCTAACTTTTTGTATGAGGACACCCAAGTCTGTCTGAACACCAACATTTAATAGTTTCTCACCACTTAAAAAAATATTCTGTTTTTCTATTCCTCCTAGCAAAGCGAATAACTTTACATTTCCCCACTTTATACTCCATCTGCCATCTTCTTGCCCACTCACTTAACCTGTCTGTATCCCTTTGCAGACTCTTTGTGTCCTCACAGCTTACTTTCCCACCTAGCTTTGTATTGTCAGCAAACTTGGATACATTACACTTGGTCCCTTCATCTTAAGTCATTAATGTAGATTGTAAATAACTGAGGCCCAAGCACTGATCCTTGCGGTACCCCACTAATTACAGCCTGCCAACCTGAAAATGACCCGTTTATCCCTACTCTCTTCTGTCCGTTAACCAATCCTCTATCCATGCTAATATGTTACCCCCAACCCCATGAGCCCTTACCTTGTGTAACAACCTTTTATGTGGCACCATATCAAATGCTTTTTGAAAATTCAAATAGACGACATCCACTGGTACCACTTTATCTACACTGCTAATTACATCTTCAAAAAAACTCCAATAAATTTGTCAAACAAGTTTTCCCTTTCATAAAACTATGTTGAATCTGGCTAATCATATTATGATTTTCTAAGTGCCCTGTTACCACTTCCTTAATAATGGATTCCAGCATTTTCCCGACGACTGATGTCAGGCTAACTGGCCTGAAGTTCCCTGTTTTCTCTCTCCTTCCTTTCTTGAATAGCGGGGTCACAATTGCTATCTTCCAATCTGCTGGGACCGCTCTAGAATCTGGGGAATTTTGGAAGATCATAACCAATGCATCCACTATCTCTGCAGCCACCTCTTTTAGAACCCTCAAATGTAGGCCATCAGATCCAGGGGATTTATCGGCTTTTGGTCTCTAGTTTCTCGAGTACTTTTTCTCTATTTATATTAATTACTTTTAAGTTCCTCACTCTCATTAGACCCTTGATTCTCCACTATTTCTTGTGTGTTTTTTGTGTCTTCTACTTTGAGGACAGACACAAAATATTTGTTTATCGCATCTGCCATTTCCTGATTTCCCATTATAATTTCTCCTGTCTCAGCCTCTAAGGACCAACGTTTACTTTTGCGACACTTCCTTTTTATTTGTAGAAGCTCTTACTATCCGTTTTCATATTTTTTTGCTAGTTTACTTTCATATTCTATTTTCTTCCTTTTTATCAATTTTTTGGTTGTCTTTTCTTGGTTTCCAGAATTCTCCCAATCTTTTTTTATTCGTTCATGGGATGTGGGCGTTGTTGGCGAGGCAAGCATTTATTGCCCATCCCTAATTGCCCTTGAGAAGGTGGTGGTGAGCCGCCTTCTTGAACTGCTGCAGTCCGTGTGGTGAAAGTTCTCCCACAGTGCTGTTAGGAAGGATGTTCCAGGATTTTGACCCAGCGACGATGAAGGAATGGCGATATATTTCCAAGTTGGGATGGTGTGTAACTTGGAGGGGAACGTGCAGGTGGTGTTGTTCCCATGTGCCTGCTACTCTTGTCCTTCTTGGTAGGACTTGCAGGTTTGGGAGGTGCTGTCGAAGAAGCCTTGGCAAGTTGCTGCAGTGTATCCTGTGGATGGTACACACTGCAGCCACAGTGCGCCTGTGGTGAAGGGAGTGAATGTTTAGGGTGGTGGATGGGGTGCCAATCAAGCGGGCTGCTTTGTCCTGGATGGTGTCGAGCTTCTTGAGTGTTGTTGGAGCTGCACTCATCCAGGCAAGTGGAGAGTATTCCATCACACTCCTGACTTGTGCCTTGTAGATGGTGGAAAGGCTTTGGGGAGTCAGGAGGTGAGTCACTCGCCGCAGAATACCCAGCCTCTGACCTGCTCTTGTAGCCACAGTATTTATGTGGCTGGTCCAATTAAGTTTCTGGTCAATGGTGACCCCCAGGATTTTGATGGTGGTGGATTCGGCGATGGTAATGCTGTTGAATGTCAAGGGGAGGTGGTTAGACTCTTGTTGGAAATGGTCATTTCCTGGCACTTGTCTGGCGCGAATTTTACTTGCCACTTATGAGCCCCAGCCGGATGTTGTCCAGGTCTTGCTGCATGCGGGCATGGGCTGCTTCATTATCTGAGGGGTTGCAAATGGAACTGAACACTGTGCAATCATCAGCGAACATCCCCATTTCTGACGTTATGATGGAGGAAGGTCATTGATGAAGCAGCTGAAGATGGTTGGGCCTAGGATACTGCCCTGAGGAACTCCTGCAGCAATGTCCTGGGGCTGATACGATTGGCCTCCAACAACCACTACCATCTTCCTTTGTGCTCTGTATGACTCCAGCCACTGGAGATTTTTCCCCCTGATTCCCATTGACTTCAATTTTACTAGGGCTCCTTGGTGCCACACTCTGTCAAATGCTGCCTTGATGTCAAGGGCAGTCACTCTCACCTCACCTCTGGAATTCAGCTCTTTTGTCCATGTTTGGGCCAAGGATGTAATGAGGTCTGGAGCCGAGTGGTCCTGGCAAAACCCAAACTGAGCATCGGTGAGTAAGTGCCGCTTGATAGCACTGTCAACGACACCTTCCATCACTTTGCTGATGATTGAGAGTAGACTGATGGGACGGTAATTGGCCGGATTGGATTTGTCCTTTTTGTGGACAGGATATACCTGGGCAATTTTCCACATTGTCGGGTGGATGCCAGTGTTGTAGCTGTACTGGAACAGCTTGGCTCGAGGCGCGGCTAGTTCTGGAGCACAAGTCTTCAGCACTTCAGCCGGGTTGTCGGGGCACATAGCCTTTGCTGTATCCAGTGCACTCAGCCATTTCTTGATATCATGTGGAGTGAATTGAATTGGCTGAAGACTGGCTTCTGTAATGGTGGGGATATAGGGAGGAGGCAGAGATGGATCATCCACTTGGCACTTCTGGCTGAAGATGGTTGCAAATGCTTTAGCCTTGTCTTTTGCACTCATGTGCTGGACTCCGCCATCATTGATGATGGGGATGTTTACAGAGCCTCCTCCTCCCGTTAGTTGTTTAATTGTCCACCATCATTCACGACTGGATGTGATCGGACTGCAGAGCTCTGATCTGATCCGTTGGTTGTGGAATCGTTTAGCTCCATCTATAGCATGTTGCTTCCGCTGTTTAGCATGCATGTAGTCCTGAGTTGTAGCTTCACCAGGTTGGCACCTCATTTTTCGGTATGCCTGGTGCTGCTCCTGGCATGCTCTTCTACACTTCTCATTGAACCAGGGTTGATCCCCTGGCTTGTTGGAATGGTAGAATGAGGAATATGCCGGGCCATGAGGTTACAGATTGTGCTGGAATACAATTCTGCTGCTGCTGATGGCCCACAGGTTCACTACTCTTCTTAGCAACATTATAGGCCTCGTCTTTTAATCTAATACTATCCTTAACTTCTTTAGTTAGCCATGGGTGGATCACTTTTCCCGTGGAGTTATTATTTCTCAATGGAATGTATATTTGTTGACACTATTGAAATATTTCTTTAAATGTTTGCCATTGCTTTTCAATCGTCACACCCTTTAATTTGATTTACTGTGAGATTACTAATTAACCCTGTCTCATTATATAATACAAGATCTAAAATAACCTGTTCCCTTTTTGGTTCCATGACGTATTGTTCCAGGAAACCGTCTCAAATGCATTCCATGAACTCGTCCTCTGAACTACCTTTTCCAATTTGATTTGCCCAGTTTATATGAAGATTGAAGTCCCCCACGATTATTGTTTTACCTTTGTTACAAGCTCCTAATATTTCATAATTACCGCTCTGTCCAACCGTGTTGCTACTATTAGGGGGCCTATAAACTACTCCCACCAGTATTTTCTGCCCCATGTTATTTCTTATTTCCACCCATACTGATTCTACCTTCTGATCTTCTGAGCAAAGATCCTTTCTCACCAATACAAAATATTTGTTTAACGTCACTGCCATTTCCTTATTCCACATTATAATTTCTCCTGTCTCTGCCTCTAACGGACCGATGTTTACTTTCGCTAATCTCTTCCTTTTTACATACTTGTAGAATTTCTTACAATCTGTTTTTATATTTCTTGCTAGCTTATTCTCATATTCTATTTTCTCCCTCTTCATCAATTTCTTGGTCATCCTTTGTTGATTTCCAAAACCCTCCCAATCCTCAGACTTACTACTTTTTTGGCTACATTGTAAGCCTATTATTTTAACCCAGTACTATTCTTAACTTCTCTAGTTAGCCATGGTTGGATCACTTTTCCCATGGAGTTTTTATTCCTCAAGGGAATGTATATTCGTTGGGAATTATGAATTATTTCTTTAAATGTTTGCCGTTGCTTATCTACCGTCATGTCTTTTCATCTAATTTCCCATCTACCTTTGCCAACTTGCCCCCCATTCCTACATAATTGGCCTTGTTTAAATTTAAGACCCTAGTTTCGGACTTAACGACATCACTCTTGAACTCAATATGAAATGCTATCATATCATGATCACTCTTCCCCAAAGGATCATTTACTATAAGATTACTAATTAAACCTGTCTCACTACACAATACTAGATCTAAAATAACCTGTTCCCTAGTTGGTTCCTTGACATATTGTTCTGGAAAATTGTCTCAGATGCATTCCATGAACTCGTCCTCCAAACTACTTTTGCCAATTTTTTGCCCAGTCGATATGAAGATTAAAGTTCACCATGATTATTGCATTACCCTTGTTACATGCTCCTCTAATTTCCTGATTCATACTTTGTCCAACACTATAACTACTGTTAGGGGGCCTGTAATCTATTGCCACCAGTGTTTTCTGCCCCTTGTTATTTCTTAGCTCCTCTCACACTGATTCCACATCCTGATTTTCTGAGCTAAGATCCTTTCTCACTATTGTCTTTATCTCATCCTTTTTATTAGGGCTACCCCACCCCCTTCCCCTTTTCCATTTTGCCTATCTTTTCTAAAAATCAAGTACCCTGGAATATTTAGTTCCCAACCTTGGTCACCCTGCAACCATTTCTCAGTAATGGCTACTAGATCAAACCCATTTTATCTCTATTTGTGCCATTAATTCATCTATCTTGTTACTCATGCTTTGTGCATTCAGATATAGCGCCTTTAATTTTAACTTTTTACTTTATTTCCCTGATGTGACCTTAGTCACTAATGCCCTATTACCTTTGTTAAACTCTCTGTCCCTTCCTGACACACTCTGCTTGTTTTTACCCAAGTTGCTACTCTGTTCTACAGCCTTGACTTTTCTCTTTAGACTTATAAATTTACCCTTACCTGAACCCACCCCCCCCGCTTCCCTTGTTAGTTTAAAGCCCTATCCACCACCCTACTTATTCAATTCGCCAGGACACTGGTCCCAGCCCGGTTTAAGTGGCGCCTGTCCTAATGGAACAGCTCTCTTTCCCCAGTACTGGTGCCAGTGCCCCATGAATTAAAACCCCTACCTCCCACACCACTCTTTCAGCCACGCAATTAACCATCTCATCTGTTTGTCTCTATGCCAATTTGCGTATGGCTCAGGTAGTAATCTGGAGATTATTACCTTTCAGGTTCTGCTTTTTAATTTGGAACATAGCTCCTCAAACTCCCTCAGCAGAACCTCATTCCTAGTTTTACCTTCATCATTGGTACCCACGTGGATCACAGCAACTGGATCCTCCCTCTTGCTCCAAGTTCATTTCCAGCTGCAAGGAGATGTCCTTAACCCTGGCACAGGGCCAGCAATACAGCCTTCGGGACTGTGGGCCACGGCTGCAGAAAACAGTGTCTGTCCCCCTGACTATACTATCCCTAACACTTACCACATTCCTTTTTGCTCCCCCCACTTGAATGGCCCCCTGTGCCATGATCAGGTGGCCCATCCTCCCTGCAGTCTTTGTTCTCATCCGCACAGGTAGCAAGTACCTCGTACCTGTTTGACAAGGACAAAGGCTGAGGCTCGTCCACCACTGCATCTGGGGTCCCCTTACTTGCCTGACTCGCAGTCACATCCTCCTGTCCCTGACCAAATCTAAACCACTATCTAACCTAAGGGTTGTGACTGCCTCCTAGGTCATAGTGTCCAGGTAACTCCTCTCCCTCCCTGAAGCATCAAATCGGGCTCCAGCTTAACAATTCTGAGCCAAACTTCCTCGAGTTGCGGACACTTGTTGCAGATGTGGTTGCTTGGGATCACGCTGCTCTCCACAAACTCCCACATGTTGCAGTTATGGCACACTACCTGCACTCCTTCTCTATCTAACCTTGTTTTATTTATTTACTTAAACTTTTTATGTAATTAATTCACTTGGTTTATTGTTATTTTTTAATCTAATTAATTTATCTAGTTTAAGTTATTAATTTAGTAAAGTATTAGCAAGTTATAGGTTCCTAGTTTAAACCACTCCTCCAGCTTAGAGAGCAAAAAATGTATTACTCACCACCAGTCATCAACCTGCTGTCCTCTAATGTCACTCTTTCAAACTTCTGCTTGTGTTTAAGTTGGTCTCAGCTTTATATCCCTGCTCTGCTCTCGGTCACTGGTCCCACTCCTCCTGCTTTCGGGCCTCTGCTCCCACTCCTTGTAACCCCGGTCTGCTCTCGGTCACTGGTCCCGTTCCTTATGCTCACAGGAGATGACACCTTGCCCCTTACCGAAGACTCCCCGTCTGTCTATACTGTCCACCACCTGCCTTGCCTAAGCTGCTGCGGTGTTGGTGTGGCCCTTGTCCCCAAGTCACACCTTTGTCTCTTCCCCCTACCTCCCCTGGCATCTTCTTCCACTGCTCTCACTGTCCTTTACAACCCTCATTGTTTACTGCCACCCTGAGTTTTTCCCCTAGATATCCTCCATACTTTCCTCCCTCAGCCTCTGCATTGATCGATTCCTCATCCTTGGTGATTGCAGTCCAAGGGGCACAGACTTGAGTATTTCTGATGCAGACTGCTTTAGCTATCTATCGCTGGATCTAAATCTACCACAGCAAGCACAATCAGGATTCGTTCCTCTCTGCCAAAACTACCCACTACTGCAGAATCATCCTGGACAGCAAAGGTAACCCCAGCTTCTTTTTCCCATTACCGACTATCTCATAAAAATCCCTCTGCCCTACCCTATCCACCCTTAACTCCAAGAAAAAGTGCGAGGAGCTCATGGACTTCTTTGTCACTAAGATTAAGACCATCTGTCCAGCTGCCTCTGCTGCTTCCGCCCCCTTCCCCCTTCCTCTTTCCCACCAAGCAATCTTCTGAAAGTAGTGATCTTAATGCAGTGGAATTCACTTCTGAAAACATGGCAGAACCAAAGACGAGCTCAAGGTTATACGGATGCTGACCGAGTCGGTTCTGCTTTATAATGTAACAGTTGTTGTGTAATGTGTGATAGTTAAATTGTAATCCATACGAACTAATTAAAAATGAGTGGTACTTCAAACACAAAACTTGTACCTTGAATTAAAGGGGAAGGAATGCCTAGGAGAAGTTCTTCTTGTTTGAATCACTCCCCCATTTGATAGAAGAAAATGATAGCCCAAGAATTTTTTTTTAATGTTTCACTAAAAATGGCAAGCTTCTCATGGGCACTGAGGCCATCATGTTAGGCCTCCCTCTCTGTCATGCTGCTCTGCTGGCATTTTGACGCTGGGAAACCATGCTATCGGCTGAGAACCGAGCATCCTCAACTTCTAGTATGGTTTTCTAGAGCGGCTATTAGAGAGGGAGACTCAACCTGATCAGCCTCATGCCAGTAAAAATAAATTCATTTTTCCTGACAAATCAGAAAACAATTCATTTCAAATTATTATTTTCTTCTTTAAAGTGAATAACAATTTTGACCACCACAGAATTCTTAGAATTATTTATGATAAATTGTATACTGGAATTAACTTTTTTTTATATATAAATAGGTAACTATTTACCAGACTACGGCCAAAATCATTCAGATCCAAACAACTCATTTCAGCGCAATTATTACTGTGAGTATTTTAACATCCAGTAATTTTGTATTTTTTAATTAAATTGTATTGAGGTAAAGCAGCTATAGACTAGATTTAAGCAGATTCTCACTGTATACTGCACATTTATGCAATTGTTGGTTATCCTTTATAAAACAACTTTATTTACTGCCCTTCATGTATTAACAAAACAATAAAGTATGCATTAATTAGAATCTTACAATCCAGAAAGAGGCCATTCAGCGTATTGTACCTGTACCAGCTATCTGAACGAGCTATCCACTCAGTCCTATTCCCCTACACCTTTCATTTACCCTTTTAAATTTTTATTTTTCAAGTATTTGTCCATTTCCCTACCAAAAGCTAATATAGATTCTGCTTCCACCACTCTTTCTAGGAGGACATTCCACGCAACAAGTATAAATAGGTTTCCATAAGGAAAATCAGGAAAACCGTTATTAATTTTGAGCACCTCCATTAGGTTACGAGGAGATCTGATGAAGGACTCCTGGTTACTTTAGTCTATCCTCATAACTAAAGCCTCTCTCATCCCTGATATCATCTTAATGACTCTTCTAAACCCTCACTATGGCTTTGGCATCTTGAAGTAAGGCACTTAAAACCGGACACAGAAGGCTGGATTCCCCTCGGCAGTGTAGTGATGGGGTGGGACTACCACCCACAGCTGTGACTTCCCCCCCCCCCCCCCCCCTCCTCCTCCCCTTCCCCCCCCCCCCCCCCCTCCGCAACCCTGACCAATTTTACTGGATCAAGGGTCATTTCGATTGCAGAACAGGCTCCCAGCATGATCCCTTCCACTAGGAGAGGAGAATCTTGGAGGTGCTGCAGTGTGAAGAGGTGGCTAGCCAGTTAAAGGGTGTAGAAGAGCCCCCAAGAGGAAAACAACATTTTTAAGGCCTCAGCTGAGACCAAGGCTTAAAAAGTGCTAGGGGTCGTTATGGAGGTGGAGCAGGCCACTAATAGGCCCTCTCCCTCCATCAATAAAATGTGGGAGACCTACTGCCACCTTTCTTTTGGTGGTCTCGGGTTGGCGGATACGGCAGCTGTAAAGAGCGTAATCAGCTCAGAACCCAGGCCCAGCTCCACCGTCAGCCAGCATTTACATGTGCTGGGAGGGTGAGGTGGGAGAAGGAGCGGCCTGTGGCCGTCCTGGTGGGAGGCGTGAAATTGAGGTCCAAGCAGGAATGTAGCAGTAGGTCTTGTGGCCTGATTTTGCCCTTTCGCCCACTGCTATGCTGCCTGAATTCAGGAGGGATAGTAGAGGGAAATCCAGCCAATATTCTAACTGTGGCTTGACCAATGATTTGTATAAGCTTAGCACTATCTTTGTTTTTGTATTCAATGTGCCAATTTAATATCCATATCTTTTTTAAAGTTTTATCAACTTTTCATCCTAAGTCTCTCTGTTCCTCTACTCTTTTTTCAAGTTTTACCATTTAGTGTATATGGACTCTCCTTATTCTTGCTTCGAACATGTATTATAGAATCAAAGAATGATACAGCACAGAAGGAGGCCTGTGCCGGCCCTTTGGTAAACTATCCAATTAGTCCCATGCCCTGCTCTTTCCCCACAGCCCTGCACATTTTTCCTCTTCAAGTATTTATCTGATTCCCTTTTGAAAGTTACTATTGAATCTGCTTCCACCTCCCTTTCAGGCAGTGCATTCCAAATCATAACAACATGCTGCATAAGAAATGTTTTCCTCATGTCGCCTCTGGTTCTTTTGCCAATCATCTTAAATCTGTGTCCTCTGAATACTGACCCTTCTGCCACTGGAAACAGTTTCTCCTTATTACTCTATCAAAACCCTTCATGATTTTGAACACCACTATCAAATCTCCTCATAACCTACTCTGCTCTAAGGAGAATAATTCCAGCATCTCTAGTCTCTCCACAAACTGAAGTCCCACATCCCTGGTACAATTCTAGTAAATCTCCTCTGCACCCTCCCCAAGTCCTTAACACCCTCCCTAAAGTCTGGTGCCCAGAATCGGCCACAGCACTCTCCAACTGAGGCCTAACCAGAGTTTTCTAAAGGCTTGGCATAACTTCCTTGCTTTTCTACTCTATGCCTCTATTTATAAAGCCAAGGATCCCGTATGCTGTAATGAGACACCTGGGATTGATTGATTGCCTCTCAGCGATAAAGGGATAAAGATTATGAATAAAACAGAATAGAGGAGTCCAACATACAACCTTCTCCTCTATTTTGTGTTACATGTTGTCCCTGTACATTCTGTCTGCAAAGTCACCTGACCGGAGACTTATTTTAGTACTTAATTATTATAAATACATGAATGTGAAATTGATAACACTTGGATAACAGCATGAGCTCAAGTATAAGATAGAAGCTCAACGTGTGAGCTTTTACTTAGTTCAAAATGGTCCTTAGGCACAATTCATTTGAAGTAGCGGAGTAATTGAAATGTTGCAAAATTGTCTTCCAAAGAAAAAGTAATTTTTTACAACTATACAAAATGCTTTCTCCACAGCACCTACAAAAGGAACATGTTATACTTGGGGGGCTAACCATTTCCAGACGTTTGACAATAAAATATTTGTCATCAGCACAACTTGCAACTATGTCTTTGCCAGTGATTGCCTTGGAGATTTCAACATTCAACTTCGTAGAGGAATTGATGGAAGTATCTCAAGAATCACAATCCAGATCCTTGGTGTCATGATCAAAGTAGAGAATGGAAATATTATAGTGAATGAAGAGGGGTATGTTTTAATAAGGCTTAATCATTTCAGATAATTGAAAGTTAAATTGAGAATTGGTGGCTGGGTCATTCATTGGTCCTTGCAATGCACTTAAATTGTTACAATGGGGCTTTTATGCTGCTAATGGTATGAGTTTGGCATGAAAATACTAGAAAAGGGCAGCTAGATTGTGCTCCAATGGGATGCAACTGGCTTGTTGATACTGCGGCTCTGTACCAACTCCAGTAAAACTGCTGGATCCAGTACAGCACCCAGAGGCAAATCAGCACCGTGATGTCAGAATGTCGGTCATGTGGAACTGCCTTTCCTATTTACTAGCATGAGTCCGCCTGCCCCCACTCCTAACTCTAGGCCATAGAGTCAGATGGGTAAGCAGACTTAAAAATGCTGCCAGGTGAGCAGGCCATTAACTTAATTTTCCTTAAGAATCTGAAATGTAATTTTGGAAAAAAAACTAAAGTACTTCTGTCTTGGACAGTATAACCCTGCCAATGGAAACACTGTTGTTTAATGTGCCTGACTCACAGCTGAGCTATTATTATAATAACAATAACATTAGCCTCCCAACAACTGCTATTACAACTGGTGTAAACCTGAGAGCTAGCCATGTGCTTGCCTGCTCAGCTGATGAATATTCAATAGATTAGGGGCAGCATAAAGGAAGAAGGAAAAGAGTAAGTCTTGTAAGAATCCAAAACAGAAAAAAACATTATGCAATTTTAGAACAGTTGAGATTTTTTTTGTATTCTTGGAGTGAAAAATAGAAACAAATGGTGTACTGTGCATGTTACCTTCGCCCACACTATTTCATTACTGCAACAATTCTTTTTGATTACAGACCCATCAGCGTGCCATACAATGGAAATCAAATACAGATCCATCCAGTCGGAAAGGAAATCAGACTGACAGTTAAACAGCAAGGTTTTGATATTGTTGTTACCTGGGACAATGCGTGCTTTCTGATGGTGCGTTGCATTTACTTAAATTATATGATAACATGTATTTCGTCAAAATACCAAAAATATGTGGACAATTAAAGGGGTACAATTTTCATGAAGTACTAATTGCTTGACTAGGGAAAGAAACAGAAAATCTATGAATCAATTTTGTCACAAGGACGTTGGGCATGGATGACAGGCGAACTGCAATGTGATTCATGACATTGTATCATGTATTAACAACAAGAAATGCTTAAATTATGTCTTGTTAAAAAATTAAGCACAATTGTTTAAAATCTTTGTTTTCTTATATAGGCTTCTCAGCTTGCTATTACAATAGGCCTAAAATTATGGCGTGGAAAGTAGTGTATGAACACTTAAAGCAAATATTTTATATTCTTTTCTGTGCTATTTTAGAGAAGGTGTTAAACATGTCAACGCCTCCTATAAAATAACCGAGAGGAAGTATCTACCTGACAATGTGGAAAATTGCCTAGGTATGTCCCGTCCACAAAAAGCAGGACAAATCTAATCCGGCCTATTACCGCCCCAACAGTCTACTCTCAATCATCAAAGTGATGGAAGGTGTCATTGACAGTACTATCAAGCGGCACTTACTCACCAATTACCTGCTCACCGATGCTCAGTTTGGGTTCCGCCAGGACCACTCGGCACCAGACCTCATTACAGCCTTGGTCCAAACATGGACAAAAGAGCTGAATTCCAGAGGTGAGGTGAGAGTGACTGCCCTTGACATCAAGGCAGCATTTGATCGAGTGTGGCACCAAGGAGCCCTCGTAAAATTGAAGTCAATGGGAATCAGGGAGAAAGCTCTCCAGTGGCTGGAGTCATACTTAGCACAAAGGAAGATGGTAGTGTTTGTTAGAGGCCAATCATCTCAGCCCCAGGGCATTGCTGCAGGCGTTCCTCAGGGCAATGTCCTAGGCCCAACCATCTTCAGCTGCTTCACCAATGACCTTCCCTCCAACATAAGGTCAGAAATGGGGATGTTCGCTGATGATTGCACAGTGTTCAGTTCCATTCGCAACCCCTCAGATAATGAAGCAGTCCGAGCCCGCATGCTGCAAGACCTGGACAACATCCAGGCTTGGGCTAATAAGTGGCAAGTAACATTCGTGCCAGACAAGTGCCAGGCAATGACCATCTCCAACAAGAGAGAGTCTAACCACCTCCCCTTGACATTCAATGGCATTACCATCACCGAATCCCCCACCATCAACCTCCTGGGGGTCACCATTGACCAGAAACTTAACTGGACCAGCCATATAAATACTGTGGCTACGAGAGCAGATCAGAGGCTGGGTATTCTGCGGCGAGTGTCTCACCTCCTGACTCCCCAAAACCTTTCCACCATCTACAAGGCACAAGTCAGGAGTATGATGGAATACTCACCACTTGCAATCTCCAACAACACTCAAGAAGCTCGACACCATCCAGGACAAAGCAGCCCGCTTGATTGGCACCCCATCCACCACCCTAAACATTCACTCCCTTCACCACCGGCGCACAGTGGCTGCAGTGTGCACCATCCGCAGGATGCACTGCAGCAACTCGCCAAGGCTCCTTCGACAGCACCTCCCTAACCTGCGACCTCTACCACCTAGAAGGACAAGAGCAGCAGGTACATGGGAACAACACCACCTGCCGTTCCCCTCCAAGTCACACACCATCCCGACTTGGAAATATATCGCTGTTCCTTCATAGTCGCTGGGTCAAAATCCTGGAACTCCCTTCCTAACAGCACTGTGGGAGAACCTTCACCACACGGACTGCAGCAGTTCAAGAAAGCGGCTCACCACCACCTTCTCAAGGGCAATTAGGGATGGGCAATAAATGTCGGCTTCGCCAGCGACGCCCACATCTCATGAACGTATAAATTTTAAAAAAAGTTCAGATGGATGTGCTAAATGATCATACGGTAATATTCCATGATGTAATCTTGGGGCCACCATTGACCTGTTGAGAATGATCAGTATCTTGTGTCACAAAGGAAAACTACAGGGACTACAGTAAAAGTCCAGAGTGACCTGATTTACCCATAATTCTTACAAGAAAATGTCAAGGCAATTCAAGTAAGTAAGAGACAACCTTCATCAATAGCTTAGTGGGTAAAAGCAGTATGTTGAGAGGTACTGCACTACATAGAACAGTACGGTCCCAAGTTTGATGCCCGGCCCATGATGAATTAACTGATCTCAGCTGGTCTGGGTGGCAATGAAAACTACTGTTGGCCGGTGGCGGTTTAGGAAGAAGTCAGCCAAAGTTCTTTCTCCTAATTATTGTTCACTAACCCTAGCTGCAACATGTGCATATGGAGATGTAGATTGAAGACAGAATTGGACTTGGCTATGATGCCCAGGCAGTTGAACAGCCTCCTGTCACTTACTGTGTACGCTCATACATGAAGAGTGATCTCTGTGGGCTGCTAGCACCCATGGAAACATTCCACAGGACAAGTCAGCTCCTTTAGGAGAGGACAGGATAAAATAAATGTTTGCTTACGTTGCATAAACTGTATTAATAAATAGTGACAGTAATGGGGACAACAGTTGAACCCAGGTTCCCTGGATTAGGGAGGGAGAAAAGAGAACACTGCATGCTGCAATCAGAGAAATCATTGAAAAAGTGCAAACTTGTTTATCTGCCCAGCTGGAAAGTAACTAATTACGCCACCAAACAGGTGCGCTTAAAAATATCAGCTCTAAACTTGTTTTTAAAAGCGCGGTTAGTTTTAATGACTGCCAAACGACTAAAAATTAACTTTCAAAAAAAATGTGGAATCTCATATTGCTCCTTATTTTAATAGTTTTTGGTCATTAAAAAAAAATTAAAATTAAAAAATTAATTTTTTACTCTTCTGTCTCTTTAATTTAATTCAATTATTTCTTTGGCTTTTTATAAAAAAAATATAAGATTTTTATTTACAATGACATCCAGAATACTAACTTTAAATGAATGAAGTCTGCTTGAGCAATGCAGCTTGAATCTGTGGGTGTGACTTCTCTTCCTGACAGATTTTGTGGGTGTGTCTTCTCACAGATGTTTCCAGCTGCGCAGCAACTCATGCTGCTCAGAGGCTGGGTTGATAGCGCACATTTTGTTTAAAGTTCGAATTCAACCAATTCGACACCACAGACCCCGCAGTAAGTATTTTCGTTAATTAAATTCGCAGGAGCTGCAGTGAGTATTGCCATGCCGCTCTGCCCGATTTCTGGCCCCATATATTTTTTTAAAAAGCCATGATGTGGAGATGCCGGTGATGGACTGGGGTGGCCAAATGTAAGGAGTCTTACAACACCAGGTTATAGTCCAACAGCTTTATTTAAAATCACAAGCTTTCGGAGGCTTTCTCCTTTGTCAGGTGACTCACCTGACGTCAGGTGACTCACCTGACGAAGGAGAAAGCCTCCAAAAGCTTGTGATTTTAAATAAAGCTGTTGGACTATAACCTGGTGTTGTAAGACTCCTTACATTTTTCTAAAAAGAGCATGACGTCCAGCTGGTAGAAACATTTCAGATGTTGTCCTGGAGCCACTCAGTGGCCAGAGTATGGAGCTGCAGGCAGACCCAAAACAGTTCCCTAAAGTTTAGCAGCATCACAGCCTGCTACATTAATAGGAAAGTCCTATTAAAAACGTGACAAGTCAGACGCCACCAGGTGTGGGCCCAAAATTAATATAGAAAAAATTATAAAGGCTGTTGATGTAGGACCTTTAAATGGAAAAATAACAGGACACACTTTTTAATAATATATAGATAGGAATCATAGGAATCAGAATATTGCCGGGACAAATAGTAATATACAATGACAGGGATTAGCGAATGCCTGCAAACTGGGCACAGATTTCACAATTCTTATTTCACAATTCTTACTTTGCTGGAGTCTTAAGAGCTGGATTTTCCTCCACTATCCCCCTGAAATCAGGTGGGACAGTGATGGAAAGGGAGGTTAAATCAGGTGGGATAGTGGTGGAAAGGAGGTTAAATCGGATGGGATAGAGGTGGAAAATGGGGATGAAATCGGGTGGGATAGTGGTGAAAAAGGGTTGCAATTGGGTGGTTTACTTCTGCCTTATTGCCCCGCTCTTAGTTTTCCTCCCTTCTACCTGCAGGGACTTCTGCTGGCCAGTCCTTCAAAGTCCACTACGTGTCAGTGGTGGGGGGCAGGTGTGAGGCCAACCCATTTCCCTCCCGCTCTTCAGTTTTCTAGGTGAACCATGGCAGTATGCCCAGGGTGGCAGTGACAATGGCTCCAAATGAAGGGAGAGGGCCTTTAAGTATCCTCCTCCCCCTTCCAACTCTCCGTGGTCCCGCTGCAGCATTGTCTGTAACTTCCTGGGGCCACTGGCTGGAATCACGCAATTGTCTTGAATACATAATGACCCCAGCCAAGGAAATTGGGCTGGGATTAGGTTGTGGACCTAAGTCCTGCCCAAACATTGTTGGGGTGGGATTAGGAAAATCCAGCCCTTAGTAACAAAAGATATATAAAATAAAAATGTCTGGGAATGAGTTCAGTCATTCCTCAAACTGGAATATTTCTATATTAAGGCCCTGAAAATCTGCATTTTGGTTTGTGCTCCGGTTTCTGGCCTTCATGTCATCGACTCATTTTCATTTTCATTGACTGGTTAGGAGTGCAATATCTGTGCAGTGCGGGAGTAAATCATTGCGGGGTGGGGGAGGGGGGCGGCGGAAGAAACTAGTTGCTGCAGATTTTAAAAGGATATGGTAGTCGAGTGGTTATGCTACTGTACTTATAATCTAGAGGTCATGAATTCGCATTCTGTTATGGACTAGTACCAGGAAAAACAATCTTCAAAGTTGCCCAATTGTTAAAAAAGCCCAACAAGTTCACTAATCCCCTTCGGGAAGGGAACCATCCACTCCTACCTGCTTTGGAGGTGGCTGTTAATGTCCTCTGAAATGACCTAGCAAGCCAATAAGTTGTAAAACAACTGCCACAAAACAAAAAATAAAAGTATCAGACTGATTTTTTGGCAGTGACCCAATCCCAGTCCAGTTGATGCTGCACAATCCTCGTCACTAACAGAATAGTCATACTCACATAATTATGTCTTTCATCCAACATCCCAGACTCCTCCATCATCTATCCCTGAGTGCATCCATTTCCCAGCAGAGGTGGGGAGGCATAGCGGTTGTAGGGAAATATGCTACTTTCCCAGTGGTTCATGGACCTGGACAATAGCAGTCAAAGAAAGTCATTCTTACGTGGTAGTTTCGTTAATCAAAAGTGATTATTTAATGATTTAAAACGTCACACAAATATTGAACAAAGTAAGTAATATGTACAACCCTTCTCTACCAGTTATATACTTACGCGGTATTTAATGATTTTTTAAAAAATCCACACAATCATGAAGTAAAGCAAGCAATACATACAACCGTAAGCCAAGGATTTCAGCCTCCAGGTGGAAGAGTGTAAGACTGTTTCGACCTGACACCAATTGGTTATAGTATCTTTTATTTGAACAAAAACAAGGATTAATAGTTGCAAGTATTTAAGCAGTAATTATCAAAGAACAAGGAATTATATTACCCCGTTGTTCTCTGGGTTGAGATCGTAACTTTGTCACTGCCTCGAATCCTGCCTGCTTCTTTCTTGTTGAGCTGTCTTCCTTATCCACACAATCTTCTCCACAACTAGGTGTTGGTTTGTTCAGGGTTTCTATACACCCCTTTTAGAAACCTGACCCCTGAGCCATCAAAACTGTCGTGGTTAGGCCCTCCCCAATTTCATCTCCCTTCAGCACATAATGGCCATCCTGCTAATCAATTTAACCTGATGTTCCCTGCCAGGCATTTCAAAGGAACATGAGATGTCTTACTCCCATCCCAGACGGTTAAATGTGATCTTGGGGATGGTCTATCCACCGGTTTCTGTCCCTCCATTGTTCTGGCCAATCTCTAGTATTAGCATTTCTTAGCAGACATGGGATGCCTTCCACACTCTGTGGAATGGGGCCAACCTGTCTGTTAGTTGTGGAAAAATACTGAGTCTCTGTTAGAAAAACACTGAATGCTAGATGACTGAATAAATGCAGTAACTTAAAACTAAACTCCTAATACATTTTTAAAAACTTTTAATCTAAAAGATATTCCCTTACAAGAGTGATCAACTCTCTGTAGCTCTTGAAGTTTCTTCTTCTTGTTGAAGCTCCAGCTCTTCTCCAAGCTCCTCCAACTACAGCTCCTCTGATTGTTGACTCTCCAACTGTTGAAGCTTCTTCCAGCTCTTCTGATTGTTGACTGTTTAAGCTGCTATGATGTCCTATTTTCATGATTTTTCAAGGACTTCCTGTTTACCTCAGATCATCTTATCCGTGTGAATCCAGGTGCAGTTATCTTTCCTAAGGATTTCTTGTTATCTCAGCATTGTTTTTCCAAGTTAATTGCCATGAAAACGAAAGTTATGAGAATCTTTATATTGTTTGAGAACCAAAGACTTATTCTAAGCTTCCAGAACCTTCTCGACGCTTCTGTATATCGTTGCTTTCATTCTTGTCAGTTGCTTTGAAAACTGAAGCTTGTTGAATGTTTTTGTACATTGCTGCTTTTGCAGTTTTAAACTAATGTCCAAATGTCCAGTTTTAAACTGACTGCACTTTGCTGTCTTTGCAGTTTTAAATTTTTACTGTCCAAATGAAATGTCAAGTGGCGAGTTAACCCTTTCAAATGTCCAAAAGGGGTACAGTTAACCCTTTCCTGTGTAGAATCAAAGTCCAGCAGGTTTTAAATTCACAATGTTCAAGGGTTTTAACCCCTGCCCTACAGTCCCTCCTCAAGTGGATCTGACTGATCTACTTCATACACCTTGAGCATTGTCCTTGGTTGTTAGGTTGTTTTTTTTAATTGGTTATAACATTGGTTCCGTTTAGGACCGGTTCGCCGTGACATACGCAAAAAGCATGTTTCCTTGATTAAATATTGCATTATACATAAGCAAATTATCATAAGTATTAGTATACATTGTGTACAAATTAAAGCCATGCTAATTATTCTATAAGCTCATTAGTTCGTTTCATCTTCACCAGGTGGTGAAGTGAGGCAAGTGACCGTGCCAGTATGGACTTAAGACTTAATGATAATGGAGGAATAGGGTGACCAAAAGGTGCTTTTAAACTACAGAAGTAATTCAAGAAAATTGTTTCCTTGACCGCTTAATCTCCAACAGCTCTGGTTACCTTGTATCTACAGTCCTCATCTTTGTTAGCATCACATACCATTTGGCTAATATCACACATATGATAGAGATAAAGACCATCATAATACATTGTACAATATTATCAATAAACCCTTCAGCTTTCCTTTTACTGTTATCCATTTTGTGGATAATTCTTGCTAAGTATCATTTCCCCCTTGCCCTCAGTTGTCCCAATTTCATTGTTAGCTCAAAGTAATCAACTCTGAATTTTGGAAATCCGAATTCTATGTCCTTCTTTACTTTAATTAGTTGGTACCTTTATGGTGCATGTGGCAGTGCCTTAATTAAAAGTTTTCTTACTCTCCTGAGCCACATTAATCACTCATGCCATGCAAAAGATTGGGATGGGATGCTATCTGGTGGTCTTTGCTTCTCTCCCCACTTCGTGGTCCCGATGTTTCAGGTAGTGGCCAGGCTAGCAGTACAGGCAAAGATACAAACATCTCCAAGAGAAAGCTATCAATTAACCATTTCATCTCATTCATGAGCCCTGGAGGAACTTTACTGTTCAATACAATATTATTATTAACCCTTAAAACATAGACTGAACATTCCCAACCTGGTCCAATTTATACTGTTTGTTTATTTTACTTAAACTCTTCTTGGACTTTCTATTTCTCAAAATATCCCACTATATTGTGTTTGAGTCCCACTGCCATTTCAAAACTGCCCCAATTCTAGAGAGCAATATTGTTGCATTGACAGGACATGCCAATTTACAATTTTATTTCCCCAAAATATTTCCTTCCTTGTTGCATAGCATTGGGCAGGAACTACTTAGACTGGACTCTCTTTGTTCCTCTTTTTGTTCCATGTAAAATTTGATTGTCCCCTTAAATTGCAGGTATTTTTTTTTCTTTCTCGAGTGCTTAAACAGTAAATCATATCAATTTATCTTAACAATTCTAATTTCAGAAACAAATTATGCCCAGGCTTTGTGGTTTTACGGTAGATTCAGAAGTGCTTGGTGAATTACTTTTGGAGGTAATTACCATATCTCCCTCCCCCCCTCCCCCCCCCCCCCCCCCCCAACCCTCGAGCACTCTGTCTTGGAAAAGAACGAATAACCCTAAATGGGTTAAAGCCAAGCCTTTGAGAGGGACTGGCTTTATCCACAATGGGATATGGTCCAGAAAAGCGAGGTGCAAACGGCCCTGCTTGTTGGTATGTTTTTACCATCACTTTTTGTCTCACATCCCATTCTGCTGCTTTGACTTTGGTGTCAAAATATATTTTGTTGGCCTTTTTAGATTGCCCAATATCAGTGACTACAAAGATCATTATCTGTTGCAGTTGGTCACATAATAGCCATTAATGCCATTTGATCCCATGTTTTGCAGGATTGTCCAATCAACTTCTTTAGCATTGTTTTTATTGTGCCATTCATTCTCTCCACTATGCCTGATGAGGCAGGATAATGGGCGATATAGTTCTTATTTTGATTCCTAACAGCTGCATAGCAGTTTGCATTACCCTCCCAGTAAAATGACTTTTCCTGGTGCAAGTCGATGGACGTTGAGAATCCCCATCTGGTGAATATGTGGTTCACCAGTATCTTAGCAGTGGCCTGTGCTGTTGCATTGGGGGTCGGAAATGCTTCTTTTCCCACTTTGAGAATGTGCCTACTTAAGAATGTGTCAACAGCCCTGCCTTTATTGGACCTTCGTGGTGGTTTTGGTTGGCCACCTTCCGCTGATGCTTTACTCCCTGATCAATTTCAGATTTCCTTCTATCACCGTGGGGAAATAGCCACTTAAATTAAGAAACTTTAAAATGTTATACGCTTGACTAAAGCACTGCGACAATAGCGCTAAATCTCAAAAAAAATATCCCTTTAACCAGCAAAATATGTCTAGAAAAGTGTGGGCGAGACTGCCCCGCTTCTCTGAATTATCTTCCAAGGTCTGTGTCTTTTTTTTTAAGCTAGTAGCCCGTCTGAAATTAGCCCCGTCTATCCCACATACAGATGTACATAAGACAGCTGAATTTGGAATTTCCAACTCCAAGTCCTTCTCTGTGTTTTTAAGATGTAACCATATTAAGAAAACAGTGTTTTGTAAATGGTCGAAGTGATTTTAAACAAATGCTTTATAGTGTTTTTAATGCAAACGCTATAAAGCAATAGCAGTTTTTTTTTCAAAAAGTCTTTCTAATGTTAAAATAAGCTGAAATTTTAAACGCATTCTGGTCAGGAAGACAACATTTCAGTTTGTTCATCTCAGGTTGTACATCTACAAGTGTTTCAGATAAAGCTCCAATTGTTGTACAGCCATTGACACTTATTTAGGTGTCCAACATTTATTGACTCTTAGATAATCCAATTACAAGACATCACCAGATTGTTGACCTAGAGATCATTTTATTTCTTCAAATCATTAAGCTTTTCAAAATGCCCATTTTTATTTGTGATAATCTCATGTCCGGAATTAAAGACTCTCACAGATCCTTTACAATAACCAGAATCTCACCGTGGCCACAACAAAAGTCCGGCTGTCAGAACTCAACAGGTTAGCCAACCTCAAATGTAAAAGTAACAAAAAAAAATTAACAAACTGAAGACAGCATATGCTTATGGAAAACACAATGATTAAAGTGCTTAAAGTACTACTAATTTAAAGCCAAAGGCTACAGAGGATTAAACTGCTTTTAGCTCTGAAAAGAAAAGAAACAAAGAGCCTGAAAGAACTTGTCATCCTTAAGAAATGCAAACCTATTAAGGCAGCTGCAATTTCTGATAAACAGATTATCAGTTGATAACATCACTTTTTTTTCATCAAAATATATTTTATTCATAACATTTGCAGCAATACATACAATACAGTTGTCATATCACATTCCAAACATACACAATACAGATTATACAATTTGCAGGTTACATCAAGTACAGTTCAATGAATACATTGTACATAATTACATTTTGACACTCGAGGGTGCCTCATTGCATTACACTCAATACAGATTATTGATTACAGATACATTACAGATACATTACATCAATTTGAATTTTACATTCTGCCCGGGGTGTCAAAGGGGTCAATCAGCAAAATGACTTCATTGATGCCTTGTATCTAACTAAGCAGAAAGTTAGCTTTTACAGTAAGGCTTACAAAAGTTTTAACGCCAAAACAAGCTGTAAAAAGCACAGCCAGCAGCCAACGTCCCAGACTCTTCCATCACCATCCCTGGGTATGTCCTGTCCCACCAGCAGGACAGACCCACCAGAGGTGGCGGTACAGTGATATACAGTCAGGAGGGAGTGGCCCTGGGAGTCCTCAACATTGACTCTGGACCCCATGAAATCTCATGGCATCAGGTCAAACATGGGCAAGGAAACCTCCTGCTGATTACCACCTACTGTCCTCCCTCAGCTGATGAATCAGTCCTCCTCCATGTTGAACACCACTTGGAGGAAGCACTGAGGGTAGCAAGGGCACAAAATGTACTCTGGGTGGGGGACTTCAATGTCCATCACCAAGAGTGGCTCGGTAGCACCACTACTGACCGAGCTGGCCGAGTCCTGAAGGACACAGCTGCTAGACTGGGCCTGCAGCAGGTGGTGAGCGAACCAACATGAGGGAAAAACTTACTTGACCTCGTCCTCACCAATCTACCTGTCGCAAATGCATCTGTCCATGACAGTATTGGTAGGAGTGACCACCGCACAGTCCTCGTGGAGATGAAATCCCGTCTTCGCACTGAGGACACCATCCAACGTGTTATGTGGCACTACCACCGTGCTAAATGGGATAGATTCAGAACAGATCTAGCAGCTCAAAACTGGGCATCCATGAGGCGCTGTGGGCCATCAGCAGCAGCAGAATTGTATTCCAGCACAATCTGTAACCTCATGGCCCGGCATATTCCTCACTCTACCATTACCAACAAGCCAGGGGATCAACCCTGGTTCAATGAGGAGTGTAGAAGAGCATGCCAGGAGCAGCACCAGGCGTACCTAAAAATGAGGTGCCAACCTGGTGAAGCTACAACTCAGGACTACATGCATGCTAAACAGCGGAAGCAGCATGCTATAGACAGAGCTAAGCGATTCCACAACCAACGGATCAGATCAAAGCTCTGCAGTCCTGCCACATCCAGTCGTGAATGGTGGTGGACAATTAAACAACTAACGGGAGGAGGAGGCTCTGCAAACATCCCCATTCTCAATGATGGCGGAGTCCAGCACGTGAGTGCAAAAGACAAGGCTGAAGCGTTTGCAACCATCTTCAGCCAGAAGTGCCGAGTGGATAATCCATCTCAGCCTCCTCCCGATATCCCCACCATCACGGAAGCCAGTCTTCGGCCAATTCGATTCACTCTACGTGATATCAAGAAACGGCTGAGTGCACTGGATACAGCAAAGGCTATGGGCCCTGACAACATCCCAGCTGTAGTGCTGAAGACTTGTGCTCCAGAACTAGCTGCGCCTCCAGCTAAGCTGTTCCAGTACAGCTACAACACTGGCATCCAGTGTTGTAGCTGTACTGGAACAGCTTGGCTAGAGGCGCAGCTAGTTCAGGTATGTCCTGTCCACAAAAAGCAGGACAAATCCAATCCGGCCAATTACCGCCCCATCAGTCTACTCTCAATCATCAGCAAAGTGATGGAAGGTGTCGTCGACAGTGCTATCAAGTGGCACTTACTCACCAATAACCTGCTCACCGATGCTCAGTTTGGGTTCCGCCAGGACCACTCGGCTCCAGACCTCATTACAGCCTTGGTCCAAACATGGACAAAAGAGCTGAATTCCAGAGGTGAGGTGAGAGTGACTGCCCTTGACATCAAGGCAGCATTTGACCGAGTGTGGCACCAAGGAGCCCTAGTAAAATTGAAGTCAATGGGAATCAGGGGGAAAACTCTCCAGTGGCTGGAGTCACACCTAGCACAAAGGAAGATGGTAGTGGTTGTTGGAGGCCAATCATCTCAGCCCCAGGGCATTGCTGCAGGAGTTCCTCAGGGCAGTGTCCTAGGCCCAACCATCTTCAGCTGCTTCATCAATGACCTTCCCTCCATCATAAGGTCAGAAATGGGGATGTTCGCTGATGACTGCACAGTGTTCAGTTCCGTTCGCAACCCCTCAGATAATGAAGCAGTCCGAGCCTGCATGCAGCAAGACCTGGACAACATCCAGGCTTGGGCTGATAAGTGGCAAGTAACATTCGCGCCAGATAAGTGCCAGGCAATGACCATCTCCAACAAGAGAGAGTCTAACCACCTCCCCTTGACATTCAACGGCATTACCATCGCCGAATCCCCCACCATCAACATCCTGGGGGTCACCATTGACCAGAAACTGAACTGGACCAGCCATATAAATACTGTGGCTACGAGAGCAGGTCAGAGGCTGGGTATTCTGCGGCGAGTGACTCACCTCCTGACTCCCCAAAGCCTTTTCACCATCTACAAGGCACAAGTCAGGAGTGTGATGGAATACTCTCCACTTGCCTGGATGAGTGCAGCTCCAACAACACTCAAGAAGCTCGACACCATCCAAGATAAAGCAGCCCGCTTGATTGGCACCCCATCCACCACCCTAAACATTCACTCCCTTCACCACCGGCGCACTGTGGCTGCAGTGTGCACCATCCACAGGATGCACTGCAGCAACTCGCCAAGGCTTCTTCGACAGCACCTCTCAAACCCGCGACCTTTACCACCTAGAAGGACAAGGGCAGCAGGCGCATGGGAACAACACCACCTGCATGTTCCCCTCCAAGTCACACACCATCCCGACTTGGAAATATATCGCCGTTCCTTCATTGTCGCTGGGTCAAAATCCTGGAACTCCCTTCCTAACAGCACTGTGGGAAAACTGTCACCACACGGACTGCAGCGGTTCAAGAAGGCGGCTCACCACCACCTTCTCGAGGGCAATTAGGGATGGGCAATAAATGCCGGCCTTGCCAGCGACGCCCACATCCCGTGAACGAATAAAAAAAACTTTCATACCTCACATACTCTTAGAGATTTTCGGAGACTGAAGAAACACACAAACTAAAGAAAAATTCTCTAATTTCTAACAGAAGAGGAGAGACGGAATCTTGCCTTTTTCCCTTTCTCCTGTTTTATTTGTCATTTATCCTTTATCTCTGAACTCCATTTTCAATTTCCAATGTTTTCTACTTAAATCAATTTACAACTGATTTAAAATCTCATTTGGGAAAGACCTTTTATCAGACTTGTGTTGGTTCTCCTGTCTAAAAGTTTTCTCCTTCTCCTCTGTTGCTGGAAGGATGGGGTATCGTGAATGGAAAGGGAGCACTGGGGAACCAATGGAGAGTTCTAGTCTCTTTCTCGGTTCACTTTCTAGAACTTCTATGACTGCCTCTCACTCCTGCAACTCCCAGATCGTCATTACACCTCTCACATTTTCCCTTTTCACTCTCAATTTTTAGACAGTCCCTTTCTCCAGAAACTTTAAATGCTTCTGAACAAGCTACTGCTGCTTGTTGGTTAACAATCTCATCTCCAAATTTCTGGATTTCCTTCTCCTGCGCTTCTATTTCTAACTGTTTCTGCTTTTCTTTTCCCTTTAATTCTTCATCTAACTGAGCATCCTCCCGACTGAGTGTGGAGGCAGTAACCGTAACAGGTTCAACAGGAATGCCGGGTGGCCTACCTCGAGTGAACGAAGGGCCTGAGGGATGTGAGTGCGGCGGTAATGGTGGATATAAAGAGGGGGTCGAGGGATAGTGAGTGGGTTGTTGGTAATATGGAGGATGGGTCGGTTTTAACGATACAGGCTCGGCTTCTAAAACTGCAACCACGTGTTGCAAGCCTCTCGGCCCTAATTCCTGTAGGGTTTGTATCGTTTGTCTAAAGCTACTCTTCAGGTCATCTTTATTTAATTTCACCTCACCCAGATTATTCTGTAATTCTAGTACATTCCGTTCCAATACCTCACATCTTTGTCTTCTCTCTATCAATGCCTCCACACAGGTAATATTGTTTGCTTTAGTTAATATAAGATCCTCCAACAATTGCCCCTTCTCTTCCTGTTCCTTCTTTGAGACATCTTTCATTAGTGAGCCACATATTCTAACAACCATCTCAACAGCTTCTTTTTCATTTCAGTGCTGCTGTCTTTTCGTTTCGCCTTCCTTCCAGAATGTCTAACGACTGTCTCGCTGGTTTCTTTTTCATAAGGAGAAACTGTTTCCAAGGTTCGGTAACTAGAGGACACAGATTTAAAGTAATCGGCAAAAGAGCCAGAGGCGACATGAGGAAATATTTCTTTACGCAGCGAGTTGTAATGATCTGGAATTCACTGCCTGAAAGGGTGGTGGAAACAGATTCAGTAGTGACTTTCAAAAGGGAATTGGATAAATACTTGAAAGGAAAATAATTACAGGGCTACGGAGAAAAAGCAGGGAAATGGGACTAATTGGATAGCTCTTCCAAAGAGCCGGCACAGGATTCAGTTCTGGTGCCAATTGTAGGAAAATATGCTACTTTCCCAGTGGTTCGTGGACCTGGACAATAGCAGTCATAGAAAGTAACCCTTACGCGGTAGTTTTGTTGATCAAAAGTGATTATTTAACGATTTAAAAAATCTCACAAACAGGCTGCAAAGCAAGCAACACATACAACCCTACTCTACCAGTCATACGCTTATGCGATATTTAATGATTTAAAGAAGTCCACACAAGCATGAAGCAAAGCAAGAAATACATACAACAGTAAACCAAGGATTTCAGGCTCAAGGTGCAAGAGTGATCAGCTCTCTGTAGCTCTTGAAATTTCTTTTTTCTTGTTGAAACTCCAGTTTTTGTGACTGCAGTAGGCGAAGCTTCTCCAAGCTCCTCCAACTATTGAAATTCAGAACTGTTTTTCCAAGTTAATTGTCATGAGAACCAAAGTTGTGAGAAGCTTTATGTTGTTTTGAGAACCAAAGACTTATTCGAAGCTTCAAGAACCTTCTCAACGATTCTGTATTTTGTTACTTTCATTTTTATCAGTTGTTATTGAAAACTGAAGCTTGTTGAATGTTTTTGTACGTTGCTGCTTTTGCAGTTTTAAACTAATGTCCAAATGTCCAGTTTTAAACTGACTGCACTTTGCTCTCTGCAGTTTTGAATTTATACTGTCCAAATGTAATATCAAGGGGCGAGTTAACCCTTGCTTTCAAATGATCAAAAGAGGCATGGTTAACCCTTTCCTGTGTAGAATCAAAGTCCAGCAGGTTTTAAAATCACAATGTTCAAGGGTTTTAACCTCTGCCCTACATGGTGTACAGTTGGGTGGGTGTAGCCCTGGGAATTCTTGAAATTGAGTCTGAACCCTACAAAGTCTTATGGCTTTAGGACAAACAAAGCCAAGAAAATGTTATGTTGATCACTACTCCTCCATGTTGAACAGCACTTGGAGGAAGCACTAAGGGAAACAAGGGCACACAATGTACTCTGGGTGGGGAACTTTACCTAGTCCGGAACCATTGAGGAAAGAAAAATGGCCTCGGGGAAGCAATCTCTGCAATTATGCTGGACTATGCAAGATCAGCAGAAGTTACTTCATTTAAATATGGGCAGTGAATGCTCGTGCAACTATGGGTGCCCACCTACCCCAGGATACTGCAAAATATGGCCTTGATGTCCTGGCTGCAAGGGTGTGTCAGGACCTCTCCATCTCTGAATCGGCCCCCAATGGCCCACTTTAAAAAAAATTCAATTACTTCACATCATCGGGACCTGGCGCCTGATCCCAGGGTGGATCCCACAACTGCCTTTGAGGAGGCTAATTTGTCTCTTCCACTGTGTGCACTGACCCCCACCTAGCCTGTCCCTGGCCCAGCCTCTACGCAGCACTGGTCTTGCAAGGGGTGGGCAGGCGCTGTGCCCATAACAAGGCCTACAGGAGCTTCCAGAACAGGCTGTGACCTGGCATATCTGGGT
This sequence comes from Heptranchias perlo, assembly GCF_035084215.1. Taxonomy (NCBI): domain Eukaryota; kingdom Metazoa; phylum Chordata; class Chondrichthyes; order Hexanchiformes; family Hexanchidae; genus Heptranchias; species Heptranchias perlo. The sequence continues at coordinate 1,782,105 of NC_090336.1, read as the reverse complement.
GATCACCTATTTCTGGCCCTTCTGTCACATTTACACTGGAGTTAAGATGGGAGTGCACCAGAAGGGCTGAAGAATTTTGTACAAATTTTGAAAATTTTCAAAAATACGGTCCTGCTGGAAGATGTTGCTGTGCTGCCATTGCGCTCCTCTCTCACCAATACAATTGTGAATTTTCAGGACCTGTATCTTTTTACATATCTGTGTATATAAAGAGTAATGTTTTTTTAAATAACTGTGGTTAAAGAGGAAGATGGTTTGCTTTACTGGGTTACATATGGTGACTGGAGCCCAGTTGTTTGCCAGCTGCAGGCAGACCTTTGATTTGCAGATTGACCAGGATGCTGAAGTTTTATTCCATAGACAATCCGATTAAACATGGTCAAAGAATAAGATGCTTTGACTTGACACGTTATTATCAAATTTGAACTGGTTTAATTAATAGTTCTTTATTTAGAAGCCTGTTGATTTGGGAATATGCTTAGCAACATTTCATGAATTTTTAGTTCAGTTTGAGTTGTGTCTAAAGTTGCCAGCTGGTCTTCATGCATGAATATTGCCTTATCCGTGTACAAACATCACATCAGGAATTCTACAAAAGTCTGTCTTTCCAAAATCTTGCAGATTATTAGATTGCATTAAAAAAATACTTTCTGAAGAAGATACTCTTGTGAACTGATTCATATATTTGTAGTATCAGAATCTTGCTGTGTTCCTTCTGCTTCTGAGTACTCACCTTACTTGTAAATAAATTTGATTATTAGTTAAACATGAACATTACAGTCTGACAATGTGATATTTACCACCTTTTTAGACAGAGAATTAGTGGGGCAGCACAGGAACTTTCCAGCGTGTAATCCTGTGGTAAAGGGGTAATTGTTAATCCAGTGGCATACTATCTTATACATAACATGCAAGTTTCAGTTCATAGGGAACTGTCTGTTTATTGAATCTGCCTTTTTGCTGTGAATACAAATTTAGAGTGTTGACAGTCCAGATTGTACATGTACAGTTAATGAGAAAGCATTGTACAATATCACTAAACTTGCTATTGTCACTGTCACAATTTATCTCATCTGAACTCTTCGAAGTGCATTACTGCATTGTAATAAACATCTAGAAATATGTATATCCTGTAACTTCAAATCTAAGTTTTAAAATTGTATATTTTTACTTCCATAGGTTGAACTTGGTGATCAATATCAAAATAAAACATGTGGCATATGTGGGGATTTCAATGGTTTTCCTGATCATGAGTTTGGCTTGTATGGTAAGAATCACATTTCTTAATTTTGAAATAGAATGAGTTGCCAATATTGAGTTCCACAACTAAGACTAGCAATTCGCTGATGTGGGCAATTGAACTTGCCCCACTGTCCTCTTTTCGGCTGTGCTGCAGTTTTTTTTTGCAATATTCTGCCTTGCTTGCCACTAAATAATTAGGAAAATTTCAGAAATATAACTAATTGCAAACCTTTCTCTTTCTCTTGTATCAGTTACCATTCTCCAGCTCAATAGGAAGACAGATAGGCGATCCATTCCCTGGTGTTTGCCAAGTCTGCTCTTAAGCTGGCTGCAAGGAGGAATGAATTTCTCTCCTGCCCTCTGGAGAAACACTGTGGCTTTGTGGTTGCAAAAGGAAGACATTTCGGTGGAAGAAATTTCATATGAGGGAAATATGTCATTAAATATTTCCTGCCATTTGCATCCTAACAACGCTGGATGCAAGGGCTACTTGGGTGATCCTGGCATCCAGCGTTCTAAGGATGCAAGAGGAGAGGGTTGGAGCGGACTTAAAATTTAAAAGGCCAGTTTTGGCAAAGTAGTCAATGTCAAATCAACTGATAGAATAAGGAAACCGGCCCATTGGCAAACTGGGCTTTTTTAAAGCACAACTTGTTGATTCCATGGGGCCACTTATGTTTCGCAATGCAGCAAGACACCACAGTGAATTTCTTTCCCCTCCATCTGAGGCAGGCATCCCATTACTGTAAATAGTGGAGGTATCTGAGCATTATGTAAATATCCTAGGTCCTGGGATTTAGCATCCGCAGGACAGGAAGAAGTTTCACCATATCCCAAATCTGCCCCTGAAAGCCCTCCCTCGAAATTTCTGGGTTTTGTTTTCCACTCAGTGCTTCCACCTAATAGCGTGGGCAAAATTTAAAGACTTGCTGTGTGGGAAATCATAGACGTGAAGCACAGGCTGTTGCTCTATGGTACATATCATTAGTGAGGCAAGGTACTTTGGCATTCCATCACCCAATCTTATGTTTTTCTACACAGTCAAACATCAAAGTTCATATATAGTTTAAAACAAATACCATTTTGATGACTGCAACCTCCCCCCCCACCCCCCATCACTGAAATCTGATTATGAATCCTCCATTACCCTACGTAGAAATTCAGACAAGCCCCCAACCCCCCACTATGGACAGGGTTGGCTTTCCCGGTCCTCTACTGAGGACAAAGTGGTCCTGCTACCCACACTGAGGACAAATCTGGTGTCGCACCTCAATCCCCAATGAAGACAAAGATGACCTTCCACCCCCCCCCACTAAAGAAAGACTCAGCCTTCTCCTTTACCCTGCTAAGAATAAACACCCACACTACTGAGCTGAAGCTTGCCCCGCAACCCTGCTTAGAGCAAATTTAGGCCTATTCCTACCCCCATGAGCAATAACTGAACCCCCACCCAACAAAAGGTAAATTTTCTCCCACCTGCTGAGAAACAACCTGTGCCTCTTCCAGCTCCTCAACCAGAAGCAACTTAGCACTGCCTCCCACCTTGAGCTGAAATCCTACCCTCAGTAACATGCAGCCCCACTAGAAGAAAAATACTCTCTCTTCTCCCCCCCCCCCCCGCCCCGCCTTCTCCCTCCCCATGGAGATGAAATTTTCTTTGGCCCAGTACAGTCCCATCCTCCCAGTGAGAGGAAAATTAGCCCTTTCCCAGTGTCTCAGTCTTTTCTGATTTACTGTTGCCCCCTCTCAATCCTCTATCCTCATCCTCTTCCTCTGATTGCGCCCTCCCCCACTTGGGCCCAGTTATCCCACTGATTTCTAACCTGGTTGGATTGGCCTTGAATCTACCTGTGTAATACTATGGGGATCGACTAGGCCAGGAAGAAAATATAGACCCCATTGCATTATTTGCCTATTTCCTGAATATGTATCTAAGGTTTTTGCCTTCATTTCTGTCCTGGAAGACCTTTTCAAGTGTTTACATGAAGAGTTCCTTCCTCACCAGTCTATGCCTCTTTACTGTATCGGCTTACCTAAAGTGGTGCCTTACCTAAAGTGGTGCCAAGTAAAAACAGAAAATGCGGGAGAAGCTCAGTAAGTGAGGCAGCATCTGTAGAGCTAGAACCAGAGTTAACGTTTCAGGTCGAAGACCTTCTGTTAGAACTGGAAGATGTTAGAGTTAAAGTTTTGAAGCAAGTACAGAGCCAGGGAAAGGCAGGGGGAGCGGAGGAAAGAACAAAAGGGAAGGTCTGTGATCGGGTAGAGGGCAAAAATGATTAAATGACAAAAGGGATGATGGTACAAGGCAAGGAAGGTGGTAATGGGACAGGTTAAGAAACAAAAGATTGGATAGGAGCAGCTGTAAATGGCAACAGCAGACCCATTACCAGCACTTGCTGTTCGATAAAGTGGGAGCAGTGGTAATGATCTGAAGTTATTGAAATCAGAGTTGAGTCTAGAAGATTGTATAGTGCCTAAATGAAAGATGAGGGCCCCGATATTACCAAGGAGGCGGGATGGCAGCGGAGGGGCAACTGGGCGCGTGGATAACCCGCCCAGTGAAACCGGTCCGTTCCCCACGCAATCGCGAGTAAATTGAAGGCACTTACCGTGGTTTTCCGTTGTCAACCTGCGTAGTGGGTGGACTGCGCACCCACATCACAGGCTGTCAGCTGGAGGAGTCCTATTTAAAGGGGCAGTCCTCCAATGCTGCTCCTGCAGCAAACAACCAAAAGTACAGCATGGAGCAGACCAGGGGAAAGGCTGCTCCCAGATTTAACAATGCCTCACTCCAGGTCCTACTAGATGGGGTGAGGAGAAGGAGGGATATTTTCTACCCAGCGGACGGGAGGAAGTGGCCTGTTTCTGCCACCAAGAAGGCCTGGCTCGAGGAGGCAGAGGAGATCACCAGCAGCAGCAACGTCTCCCGCACATGGATCCAGTGTAGGAAGCGCTTCAATGACCTAACTAGGTCAGCCATAGTGAGTACACTTACTCATTCTCCTACACTCCATCTTCCACATCACCACCCCCACCCCACATCTCCTGCACTGCCAACACTACTCTATCACATCACTCCTCACACCCACTCAAACCTCACCCTCAACTTACCTGCACTTCCTCAGCACTCACTCACCTCCCCAGTACTCATCCCACCACTACCACTCAACCCAATCCTCATACAGTGTCATGGCTCAGTCTCATATTCACTCTCCAATGCATCTCTTTCACGGTCAGCCTCACCCAAACCAATGCATTCAGCAGTTGGCCACGTCACCATCCCTCACTCACGCCTCTCTACTTTCTCCCCTTGTAGGAGAAGGGAGCCCAGAATTCACGGGAGAGGGTGAAGACCGGAGTGGGGGGGCCGCAACATCAGGTCGTTCTCACGTATGCGGAGCAGGAGGTTCTTGAATTGAGCCACACCCTCGAGTGCCTGTCCGTTGGAGACGCCAAGACTGCCACCCGACAAACGGCTGGTGACAGAACTTTAACATTCAGCACTCACAATAGCAAATGATATCAACATGCCTTGCCATCTTCAACACCTCGACATCTGTCATCATGCTTAATATTGGCTTCTGTTCTCTTACAGGGCCTTCAGCGACTGCCGTGACGGCGGAGGGCAATTCCTCAGAGGACCTGCCGGCCTCTGAGGGTGCACCGTCACATCTGAGCGAGCCATCCACCAGCGCAGATACACACACCTCGGCGGGTCCCCGTCCTCACTTAGTTGGGGTCGCACATGGTGAGTCACCACACATATAAGCACGAGCAGACACTGGTGGCAGAGGCAGCTGTGGAGAGTCCGCGTCGGTGGGAGCACTCTTCTCCAGGCTCTGCTCACCTGGACACAGATGCTGAACCCTGGGGACCATCCATGAAAAGGAGAATGATCAAGGGGCAGTAGCACATTTGTGAGGTGCTGGAACAGGTGCCACGCGCACTCTCCACAATCGCGCAGAGGACAGAGGAGTCCAACTCCTGCATGAGTGGAATGGTGATACAGGTACAGGAGGGAATCTTTAAGATACTGTCACAGGGACTTGAGGCCATCTTTGAGATAGTGTCGCGGGTAAGTGCGGGAATGTCTGCGATGCAGGGAAGGCTAGCCTCCATCGAGCTTCAAGCACGGTTCACCAATGAGTCCATTGAGGCCCTGACATCGACCCTTCGGACTCAGGGTGAGCAACTTTCTGCCGTCTTAAACAAGGCAGATACACTAGCACTGGCCTTACAAAACTTCACACATGTCCTCCAAACTGTCATCCAGCAGAGTGGTAGGAGTGATGTGGGCCTGGCCCAGGAAAGGGATGATGGCGAAAGGGGACATGGAAGTGGGGACGCCACTCAAAGCGCTCCCACGTCTCACCCGTTGCCCCCTTTTCAACCAGTACCCGCAATGCTGCCTCCTCTCCATGTGGCCGAGTCTGCCCCTGCACAGGTGCAGGTGGAGCAGTCTTTGGAGGGGCCCTCAAGGGCACCGAAACCCAGAGGGCATCAGCACAAAGCATCTAATCGGTCAGGGCATGAACATGAGCAACCTGCCACTACCTCTGCTGCAGCCACAGGGGAAGCACCACGTAGGAGCACTCTTAAGCATAAGGCAAAGCTTTTGTGAGCACAAAGGGGATGCACAAGGGTGTTTGACAGTTTGTTATGTTTTTTATTTATATTTGATTTTTGTTAATGGCACATTAAATATTATTATTGTCACCACTACTGCCACGTCTTGGCCATTCTTGACTGGCTTGTGTAATAAGTCCCTTTCATGAGGTTCACCATGAACACACACACTGATGCCAACCATTGGGTCACTCTACAGTGGGTGTATGTGTAGTTGCACGACTATTTTGTGCAGGGGGCAGGGAAGGGGTCTGTTGTGGCCGCTCCTCTGTCCAGGTGGTGAGGACTGGACTCTTCACGCTGTCAGATATTAGGAGAACCGTTCACATCAGTGACTCCCTGGCCTCATGAGTTGCTCCTCCTCCTCCTCCTCCTCAATATGGGTGGCAGATTTGGATGGGGCCTCCTCCAGCGGCACCCCTCTCTGTTGTGCAGGGCACAACAGACGGCTATAATGCGTCCCACTCTGTCTGGTGCGTATTGAAGCACTCCCCCAGAACGATCAAGGCACCTGAAGTGCATCTTGAGCAGCCCTATAGCATGCTCAATTGTAGACCTAGTAGTGATGTGGCTGTTGTTATTATCGACTCTGTTGCTCGGTGATGGGGTTCCTCAGAGGTGTCATGAGCCAAGTGTGCGGGGGTATCCCTTGTCCCCGCGGAGCTAGCCCTTGCGGGTGTTTGGTGCGTGGAAGAGGGGTGGGATGTTGGACTCCCGGAGGATGAAGGAATTGTGGCAGCTGCCAGGATATCTGGCGCACGCGTGAAGGAATCTCTTGCGGTGGTCACAGATGAGCTGAGTGTTGATGGAGTGATAGCTCTTCCTGTTGATGAACAGTCCTGGCTCGTGTGGAGGTGCTCGTATTGCTATATTTCTGCATTCGTGGGAAGCCAGCCATAGCGTGGAATCCCACTGTCCTCTCCGTCTGGCTGAGGTCATCCATGGGGAAGTTGATGTAGTGCGAGGCCCTGCGAAACAAGCCGTCGGTGACCTGCCCTATGCACTTGTGTGCAGACGAATGAGAGACCCCGGTGATGTCCCCGGTGGCACCCTGGAACGATCCGGAGGTGAAGAAGTTGAGGACAGTGGTGACTTTGACAGCGACAGGTAAGAAGATGCCGCTCGGGCCAGCCGGGAGCAGCTCGGCTTGAAGGAGGCTGCGGATATCCGTGACTACCTGGTGACTGACTCTGAGCCTCCGTATGCACTGCTCCTCAGAGAGGTCCAGGAAGCTGAGTCTTGGTCTGTAGACCCTGTGGCGAGGGTAGTGCCTCCTGTGATGCCTCTCTCTCTGTTGTTGCCCTCCCTACAGTTGTGCAGGTGCCTGTGGCGCAGCACTGTGTTGTGGAGCTCCACGTGGCAGAGGTGGATGGCGTGCCTGGCGAGGCTGTGATGTTGGTCATCCTTGGATAAAGTGATGAAAGCAGCTATGGCACCACCCCCCCCCACCCCATCCTGATGGTGTGAGTTTGAGGGTGTCCGCAAAGTAGATAAATGTGTTTGCACAGCAGAGTTTAGGGTATAAATTAAGAATTTTGAGTGTTGCAGCCAAAATTTTATCTGAAGTGACTTACTGCATTAGGGCACTTCAGATTTTCCCTCTGCCTGTCAAATAATCCTTTGCATCTCCCACTGGCTGCTGGCTAAAACACTTCTGCTCCAACAAGGAGTGTTTCCCACAGCACAGGATCCTTCAAAATTGCACCTCTGCCAAAATCTCCACTCAATGAGGTCTGTCAAGTACCTCAACTATCTAAATAACTATGTAAAGTAGCATCCCGCCGGCTTTAATTGCTGGTGGGAGTCCCGCATGCGGGAGCCGCACGCGCACCGGAACGCGTCATTGGGGAACTCAGAAGTCAGCAGGTTGGAGCCGGGCTCTGAACCCGCTCCGGGATTCCGCCATTTTAGGAGACCCACCGCACCCGCTCGGCCATCCAAAAATTGGCCCCGAGGTGCTGTTCCTCGAGCTTGTATTGAGCTTCACTGGAACAGTGTAAGAGGCCGAGGTCAGAGTGGGAGTGGGATGTGGAATTAAAATGGCAAGTGACCGGCAGGTCAGGGTCATGCTTGCGGACAGAGTGGAGGTGTGAGCAAAGCAATCCCCCAATCTGTGTTTGGTCTCCCCAACGCAGAGGAGACCACATTGTGAGCAGCGAATACAGTATACTACATTGAAGGAAGTACAAGTAAATCGCTGTTTCATCTGGAAGGAGTGTTTGGGGCCCTGGACGGTGGGAAGGGAGGAGGTGAAGGGGCAGGTGTTGCATCTCCTGCGCTTGTACGGGAAGGTGCCATGGGGAGGAGAGCGGGTGTTGGGGGTGATGGAAGAGTGGATCAGGGTGTTGCGGAGGGAGTGGTCCCTTTGGAATGCTGAAAGGGGAGGGAAAGATGTGTTTGGTGGTGGGATCGTGCTGGAGGTGGCGGAAATGGCAGAGGATGATGCGTTGCATGTGGAGGCTGGCGGGGTGGAAGATGAGGACAAGGGGGACCCTTTTCTCCCCTTGTCCAGTCTCTTCTGACCTACATCTGCGACTCTTCTGATGCCCTCCGCCACTTTAACAGTTTCCAGTTCCCCGGCCCTAACTGTCTCCTTTTCACCATGGACATCCAGCCCCTCTACACCTCCATCCCCCACCAGGACGGCCTGCGGGCCCTCCGCTTCTTCCTTGAATGGCGGCCCAACCAGTCCCCATCCACCACCACCCTCCTCCGCCTGGCTAAATTTGTCCTTAAGTTGAACAACTTCTCCTTTGACTCTACTCACTTCCTCCAAATAAAAGGTGTCGCTATGGGAACCTGTATGGGTCCCAGCTATGCCTGCCTTTTTGTGGGATACGTGGAACATTCCTTGTTCCAGTCCTTCTCAGGTCCCCTCCCTCAGTTCTTTTTCTGGTACATTGATGACTGTATCGGTGCCGTTTCCTGAACTGGAAAATTTAATCAACTTTGCTTCCAATTTCCACTCTTCCCTCGCCTTCACATGGTCCATCTCCGACTCTTCCCCCTCCCTTCCTCGACTTCTGTATCTCCATTTCTGGGGATAGGCTGTCAACCAATATCTATTATAACCCCCCGACTCCCACAGCTTCCTTGATTACCCTTCCTCCCACCCCGCTTCTTGTGAGGACTCTGTTCCCTTCTCCCAGTTTCTCTGTCTCTGTCGCATCTGTTCTAACGATGCCACCTTCCACACCAGTGCTTCCGATATGTCTTCCTTTTTCCTCAACCGAGGATTCCCCTCCACTAGTTGACAGGGCCCTCGACCGACGTCCATCCTATTTCCCTTAGCGGAGGGGTCAATAACCAGGGGGCATAGATTTAAAGTGATTGGTAGAAGGGTTAAAGCAGAAATGAGGAAAGTTTTTTTCACCCAGAGGGTGGTGGGGGTCTGGAACTCGTTGCCCGAGAGGGTGGTAGAGGCAGAAACCCTCAACTCATTTAAAAAAACACCTGGATGTGCACCTGAAGAGCCGTGACCTGCAGGGCTATGGACCAAATGCGGGAAAGTGGGTGGCTCGTTTCTCAGCCGGTGCAGACACGATGGGCCGAATGGCCTCCTTCTGCACGTAAATTTTCTATGATTCTATGATTCCCGCACTTCTGCCCTTATCCCTTCCCTCCCAGAACCATGATAGGGTCACCCTTGTCCTCACCTTCCACCCCACTAGCCTCCACATTCAATGTATCATCCTTCGCCATTTCCGCCACCTCCAGTGCAATCCCACCACCAAACACAGCTTTCCCTCCCTTCCTCTTCCCTTTCAGCATTCCGAAGGGACCGCTCCCTCTGCGACACCCTGATCCACTCTTCCATCACCCCCAACACCTGTTTTTGTTTCTTAACCTGTCCCATCATCCCTTTTGTCATTTAATCACTTTTGGCTTCTACCCCATCACAGACCTTCCCTTTTGTTCTTTCCTCCCCTCCCCCCGCCTTCCCCTGGTTCTGTAATTGCTTCAAAACTTTAACTCTTTAACATCTTCCAGTTCTGACAAAAGGTCTTCAACCTGAAACGTTAACTGTTTGGGCCCGATTTTACCAGGGGTGCGGGTTGGCAGCGGGTGGTCAGGCGGGCTCGAGGAAAACGCGCCGGCCAAATTGAGTGCGTTGCGCACGCGATCGCGGGATGATTGATGTAATTAGCCGGCAGTTACGGGTTCCGCGCTTCTCAGCTGCGTGCCGGCGGCCTGCGCATGCGCATTGACGTCTGAGCGATGGTTGCGCTCTATTTAAAGGGGCAGTCCACCAAAGCCCCTCCAGCCACAAACTACACTCCATCAAGGATGGAGGAGCACAGGGGTAAGGCTGCTCCCCGTTTCACGGACCACGCCCTCCAGGTGCTGCTGGACGGGGTCCGCATGAGGAGGGAGACGCTGTTCCCCACGGATGGAAGGAGGTGCCCTGCCAGCGCCACCAAGAGGGCATGGGAGGAGGTGGCCGCGGAGGTCACAAGCAGGGGAAACACCACCCGCACTTGGATTCAGTGCCGCAAGAGATTCAATGACCTCACCAGGTCCGGAAAAGTGAGTACACTAACGCACTCTGCGTCACTCCGTCTTCCACATCACCTCAAACACCTCACAACCCCATCTCCACTGACAGCACTGCGCTCCCGCACCAATCCTCACAGCCACCCAACTATCAGCCTCACAGTGCCTGCACGTACCCACCGTCCCTGTCCCCACTCGACCACTACCACACACCCCAATGCCCATACAATGGGATGGCCATGTGGCACACGCATCCTCCCATCCATCTGGCACACGCTCAACCCAATCACACCAATGCTTGAAGCGTCTCACATTGTAATCATCACTCAATAACGTTTTTGTGTTTTGCCCTCACAGGAGAAGAGGGCCAGGAACGCACGCGATAGGGCACGCACCGGAGGGGGCCCGCCACACGAGGTGGCCCTGACAGACGCCGAGGTCGAGGCACTGGAGATCAGCCGCACGCTGCATTGCCTGTCGATGGCGGATGGCGAGTCTGGTTCTGGCGAAACGGCCGGTAAGGGAAAGCTGGCACTCATCACTCATGATCGTGAATGATCTTAGCATCACATTTGGTCACATGCCTGATATTTCCCTCTGTTCTCTTGCAGGACCGTCTGCGATTGACGTCTCGGTTGAGGGCGATTCCTCAGAGGACATGCCCGTCTCTGAGGGTGCATCGTCACACATGAGCCTTGCATCCACCAGCGCAGATACACACACCTCGGTGGGTCCCCCCCCTCAGCTAGTTGGGATTGCACATGGTGAGTCACCGCGCACACGTGAGCTTGAGCAGACCCTGGTGGCAGGGTCAGCCGCGGAGGGTCCGCGTCGGTGGGAGCACTCTTCTCCAGGCTTTGCTCAGCCGGACCCAGATGCTGAACCCAGGGGGCCACCTGTCAAAAGGAGAGTCGTCGAGGGGCACCAGAACATTGCTGAGGTACTGGGAGAGGTGCCACGCGCACTCTCCACAATCGCACAGAGGATGGAGGAGTCCAACTCCTGCATGAGGGGAATGGTGGCACAGGTGCAGGAGGGTATCGCCGAGATAGTGTCGCAGGGACGTGAAGGCATCTCTGAGATAGTGTCGCGGGTAGGTGTGGGAACGTCTGCGGTGGAGGACAGGCACAGCTCACCAATGAGTCCATCCAGGCCCTCACAACGGCTGTTCGGATTCAGGGTGAACAACATTCTGCCGCCATCAACAGGTTGACAGATACACTGGAGGTGGCCTTGCAAGGTCTCACCCACGTCATCCAAACTGCCGTCCAGCAGGGTGGAAGGGGTGATGTGGGCCTTGGCCATGAGAGGGAAGATGGTGAACGGGGAAATGGAAGTGTGGACGCTACTCAAGGCGCCCCCAAGTCTCACCCGTTGCCCCCCTCTCAACCAGTGCCCGCAATAGTCCATTCTCTCCTGGTGGCCGAGTCTGCCCCTGCACAGGTGCAGGAGGAGCAGTCTGTGGAGGTGCCCTCACGGGCACCGAAACCCAGGGGGCAATGGCCCAAAGCATCTACCCGGTCAGGGCACGAACAGGACCAACCTGCCACCACCTCTGCTGGAGCCACAGGGGTAGCACCACGTAGGGGGTCCCGAAAACGAACGCCTAAAGTTCCGTGAGCACACAGGGATTGCACCAGGGTATTTGTCTATTTTTTTTTAAATTTTCCACTCTTTGAATGTCACCACAAAATAAACTCACTTTTTCTCACCAATGCTGCCACCTCTTGTCCATAATTCTGCGGCTTGTGCAATATGTCCCTTCCGTGCGCCTCATCATGACGACGACCACCCCGTCCCACCCATTGGGCATAATCCAGTGGGTGCAGGTGTACAGTCACCACTCTTCTGTGGAGGGAGCCTGTATGGACCCTCGTCTGTGCACGTTATGACATGTGAACGCCTCACACAGTGTGATGTTAGGAGAACCGTTGGCATATGAGTGCCTCCCTGGCCTGACGAGCACGCAGGTGAGCCGGTGTTCGGCGCATGGGTCGTTCCTCCTCCTCTCCCTCTTCCTCCTCCTCCTCTTCCTCCTCCACCTCCTCCTCCACCTCCTCCTCATTGTCGTCCTCAATGTGGGTGGCAGGTGTGCATGGGGCCTCCTCCAGCGGCACCCCTCTCTGTAGTGCCATGTTATGCAGGGCACAGCAGACAACTATAATTCATCCCACTCTGAATGGCGTGTATTGGAGTGCTCCCCCGGAACGATCAAGGCACCTGAAGCGCATCTTGAGCAGCCCTATAGCCTGCTCAATTCTAGACCTGGTAGCAATGTGGCTGTCATTATACCGACGCTGTGGCTCGGTAATGGGGTTCCTCAGAGGTGTCATAAGCCACGTGTGCAGGGGATATCCCTTGTCGCCGAGGAGCCAGCCGTTGCCGGCGTTGGGTGCGTGGAAGAGGGGCGGGACGGTGGACTCCCTGAGGACGAAGGCATCGTGGCAGCTGCCAGGGTATCTGGCGCACACGTGTAGGAATCTCTGGCGGTGGTCACAAATGAGCTGGGCGTTCATGGAGTGATACCCTTTCCTGTTGATAAACAGCCCTGGCTCATGTGGAGGTGCCCGTATTGCTATGTGGGTGCAATCGATTACACCCTGCACCTGTGGGAAGCCAGCCACAGCATGGAATCCAACCGCCCTCTCCGTCTGGCTGCGCTCATCCATGGCGAAGTTGATGTAGGTCGAGGCCCTGCGGAACAACCCATCGGTGACCTGCCTTATGCACTTGTGTGCAGACGACTGACAGACCCCGGTGATGTCCCCCGTGGCACCCTGGAAGGATCCGGAGGCGAAGAAGTTGAGGGCAGTGGTGACTTTGATGGCGACGGGTAAGAAGATGCTGCTTGGTCCATCCGGGAGCAGCTCGTCATTGAGGAGGCTGCAGATGTCGGCGACTACCTGGCGAGTGACTCTGAGCCTCCATATGCACTGCTGCTCAGAGAGGTCCATGAAGCTGATCCTCGGTCTGTAGACCCTGTGCGGAGGGTAGTGCCTCCTGCGACGCATCTCTCTCTGCGGATGCCCTCCATCCTGCTTTGCAGGTGGATGTGCCGCAGCACCGTGTTGTGGGGATGCACGTCTCTGAGGCGGACGGCGTGGATTGCGAGGCTGCTGAGGCTGGTCATGCTGTTCGTCCTCCGAGGATGTCAACGCAGCACCCATCTGGCAGGTTTAGGTTTGCGGGGTTGTGCACGCTAGAAAAGTGTGTCCTCGCACAGGGGTTGGACTTCCACGCCGGTGAATCTTCTTGCTTGGAGGAGGGTGGTGGAGGGCAGGCGTTGCCCAATGTTACGGAGTGTCCTCCTGCGTTGGTGAAGGCTCTCCCCCACCACCTGTGGAATGCACCTTGGCAGCTGCCACAGGCTGCTGGCTGCAACATGTCCGTTGAGAGTGTGAGTGTTTCCCCCAGTATGGGAAACAGTCTCATTTCACTGTAAAATCCCACACCTGTTAAATAAACAGCTCAATCAGGTCATTTAATGACCTGAAATACCAAGATAAATACACTCAAGTGGAACCCCGCTGGCTTTAATTGCCTGCGGGATTCCCACCAGCGGGGCCAACGCACGCACCCCCGCACGTCAGCGCGCAACCCGGAAGTGGGCGGGATCGAGGCGCGATCCGGTCCCGCTCCTCGAAACCGGGATTTTAGAGGCCCCCCCGCCGAGAACGCACCCGGGACCGGGTGCTAAAATCGGGCCCTTTGTCTCCACAGATGCTGCCTGACTTGATGAGATTCTCCAGCATTTTCTATTTTTTATTTCAGATTTCCAGCATCCGCAGTATTTAATTTTTGATTTGCCCTATCTATACCATTTGATTTATTTTATCTACCTTAGGGTAGATATGATCTGGCCTGCAATGAGGTTTCAAATTGGGCAGTGCGTTAACAGCGTCTGCTGAGCCTGTCTAATTTTGCAGGGTTAGCTTCATTTTCATGATCTAAGTGAGCTGTCAGCCCATATTGGGCCTGGTATTAGAAGCTCACCAGAAGAGGGCAAGAAAATGTGTTTTAAGCAGCCAATTAAAAATCTGCTTAAAACGGATAATGGGAGAAATTTAAAGGGATCATAGAATCATAGAATCATAGAAGTTACAACATGGAAACAGGCCCTTCGGCCCAACATGTCCATGTCGCCCAGTTTATACCACTAAGCTAGTCCCAATTGCCTGCACTTGGCCCATATCCCTCTATACCCATCTTACCCATGTAACTGTCCAAATGCTTTTTAAAAGACAAAAATGTACCCGCCTCTACTACTGCCTCTGGCAGCTCGTTCCAGACACTCACCACCCTTTGAGTGAAAAAATTGCCCCTCTGGACCCTTTTGTATCTCTCCCCTCTCACCTTAAATCTATGCTCCCTCGTTATAGACTCCCCTACCTTTGGGAAAAGATTTTGACTATCGACCTTATCTATGCCCCTCATTATTTTATAGACTTGTGGCCACTTAACAGTAAGTGGCCGTGCATAGGCTTAAAATCGTTAACTTTTGCAAAGGATGCATTTTTTAATGTATATTTCAGCCTTTGCAAAGGCTGTTGGGATAACAGAAGTACCTGACAAAACCCAGTGGCTGATGCAATAAATGTGGAGGCACTAAACAATATGCGCCCATGTGATAGAGTAGCATAACTCTCCATCCCTGTTTCATGGTGCTGCTAAGTGAGGTTGGAGTGAGGAGGGTGGACCTGGTTTCTGCTTCAGGGCAACCTCCCCATAGGGTAACATTGCAGAATGCCTATAAGCAGGTGGAGGAAGATGATTTGGGGACACAGCTGACCATTATTGTCACTGGTAGTGCCAGCTCTATGGTTGCACATTAGTGGGCATAATCTGCCTCAAGATAATTACGGATGTGGAAAGCCTTTCAGCCCATCTTAATTCATCCGTCCAGAGAGATCCGAACATCCACCCGTTGTAACATCGAATTATTTCTTAAATGATTCCACGGTTTTTGCCTCCACTATCCTATTTGGAAATTTATTTGTGTAAAGAGTTTCCTGATATCTTTCCTAAAATTATCTTTTACTAGTTTGAGCCTGTGTCCCCTAGTTCTACTCACACAGTTTAATTTAAAGGAATATTCTGGGTTAACATTTTCTATATTCTTAACAATGTTATATTCCTCTTAGATCACCTCTCAGACACGCCCGTTATCGGCTGAACTGCTTAAGCTTCTCTAGCCTTTCCTCCTAGTCCCTGAATATTAGGGATCAGTCTTGTGACTCATCTTCCTAATCAGGGAGTCCAGTATTCAAAAGAACTGAGATCTGGGTCCCATGGCTCCTCAGCCAAGGATGGTCATTTCTTCACCCTCCAGTCTCAGATCTTTATCCTTACTAATGCTCAGTGCTTCACCCAGTGAAGACCTTTCTGACTCATGAGTGGGTGCCTGGATGGGGTAAGATGCCATGACGGAGTTGGTGATGAAGTAACGGAAATTGCAGATCTGGAAGTACTGGTGGCTGCAGTTCTGGAAATGGTCGCCGAATAGACCAGCCTCTTCAAGGCACCTCCTATGATGTGAAACAGAGAAGAGCTAGCTTAGCTGCGCATACAGTGACATTTGACCTTGATGGAATAACTGCTGCGTGTAAGGGTAATGCAATACTTCGACAAAGCACATGATCCTGACACAACTTATGATGATCATAGTCCTGCCCGTAGCAACTTCCTGCTGCCACCTTGCCATCTCCCAAAGCCTGACTTATTTGTCTGCCTATTATTTGCTGAATTTTCTGCTCATATGGACTTAGGGTTTTCAGTATTGGTATTCTGTCCCCTGTTGCAGTTTTCTGTCAGTGGTTGTGCATCATCTTTCCTTTGTGGGGAGAGGCGGCATTGTTGAAGGAATGTAAGTCACTAGGAGACTGGTTTTGCTTGAGAGGTACATGTACCTTGACCCTTTAAATGACATGTCCTTGAAGATTAGCAAGAACCCCTTGTAGCAGGCAATGTGAGGTGACAGAGTAGTTGTGAGTTCAGATGATGCTTGAGTGTTTGCAGAGGTGTCCCCTTGTATAAGTGAATTTTGTACCATCCAGGAGCTGACAGTGAAAGAGTATGAGAGGTAAGGAGGTGAGTCCCTTTCAATGGTAAAGGATGTAGTTTGGCATCAGTGCCTCAACTTACCTTAACCTCCATTGAGGTCATTGAACCTCTTCCTGCACTATGTGGCAGTCTTGGGCTGGTAGATGTTGCATTGACTACTTCTGCAACCTCCCTACATAGGGCCTGAACCAAACCCGATAAGACCAAAACAAGTGAAGGAATGTTGTGCATATCTATAAATAAGATCATAAGAAATAGGAGCAGGAGTAGGCCACACGGCCCCTCGAGTGTGCTCCGCCATTCAATCAGATCATGGCTGATCTTCAACCTCAACTCCACTTTCCCGCCCGATCCCCATATCCCTTGATTCCCCTAGAGTCCAAAAATCTATCCATCTCAACCTTGAATATATTCAATGACACAGTGTCCACAGCCATCTGGGGTAGGGAATTCCAAAGATTCACAACCGTGAAGAAATTCCTCCTCATCTCAGTCTTGAATGGCTATCCTCTTATCCTGCAACTATGCCCCCTGGTTTTAGACTCTCTAGCCAGGCGAAACAATCTCTCAGGATCTACCCTGCCAAGCCCCTTCATAAACTTACATGTTTCAATGAGATCAATTCTCATTCTTTTAAACTCCAGAGAGCATAGGCCCATTCTACTCTACCTTTCTTCATAGGACAACCCTCTCAGCCCAGGAATTAATCTATTGAACCTTTGTTGCACCGCCTCCAAGGCACGTATATCCTTCCTTAGATAATTAGACCAAAACTGTACGCAGTACTCCAGGTGAAGTCTCACTAAAGCCCTGTACAACTGTAGTAAGACTTCCTTACTCTTGTACTCCAACCCCCTTTCAATAAAGGTCAACGTGCCATTTGCTTTTCTAATTGCCTGCTGTACCTGCATGCTAACTTTTTGTGTTTCTTGTACGACGACACCCGAGTCTCTCTCAACACCAATATTTAATAGTTTCTCACCATTTAAAAAATATTTTGTTTTTCTATTCTTCCTACCAAAGTGAATAACCTCACATTTCCCCACATTATATTCCATCTGCCACTTTCTTGCCCACTCACTTAATCTGTCTATATCCCTTTGCAGACTTTGTGTCCTCTCACAGTTTACTTTCGCACCTAGCTTTGTATCGTCAGCAAACCTGGATACATTACACTCGGTCCCTTCATCTAAGTCATTAATATAGATTGTAAATAGCTGAGGCCCAAACACTGATCCTTGTGGTACCCTACTAGTTACAGCCTGCCAACCTGAGAATGACCTATTTATCCCAACTCTCTGTTTTCTGTCCTTTAACCAATCCTCCATCCATGCTAATATATTACCCCCAACCCATGAGTGCTTACCTTGTGTAACAACCTTTTTTGTGGCACCTTATTGAAAGCCTTTTGAAAATCCAAATATACTACATCCACTGGTTCCCCTTTATCTACCCTGCTAGTTACATTCTCAAAAAACTCCAATAAATTTGTCAAACACGATTTCCCTTTCATAAAGCCATGTTGTCTCTGCCGAATTATATTATGATTTTCCAAGTGCCCTGTTACCACTTCCTTAACAATGGATTCCAGCATTTTCCCGATGACCGATGTCAGACTAACTGGCCTGTAGTTCCCTGTTTTCTCTGTCCCTCCCTTCTTGAATAGCGGGGTAACATTTGCTACCTTCCAGTCCACTGGGACCATTCCAGAATCTAGAGAATTTTGGAAGATCATAACCAATGCATTTGCTATCTCTGTAGCGACCTCCTTTAGAACCCTAGGATGTAGGCCATTAATTCCAGGGGATTTGCCAACTTTTAGTCCCATTAGTTTGTTCAGTACTTTTTTCTCTAGTGATATTAATTGTTATAAGTTCCTCACTCCCATTTATCCCTTGCTTCCCCACTATTTTTGGTGTGCCTTTTATGTCTTCTACTGTGAAGATAGATACAAAATATTCATTTAACTCATCTGCCATTTCCTGATTCCCCATTATAATTTCTCCTGTCTCAGCCTCCAAGGGACCAATGTTTACTTTTGCTACTCTCTTCCTACATGCTTGTAGAAGCTCTTATAGTCCATTTTTATATTTCTTGCCAGTTTATTTTCATATTCTATTTTCTCCCTTTTTTATCAATTTTTTGGTTGTCCTTTGTTGGTTTCCAAAATTCTCCCAATCCCTAGGTTTATTACTCTTCTTCGCAACATTACAGGCCTCTTCTTTCAATCTAATACTATCCTTGACTTCTTTTCCCATGGAGTTATTATTTCTCAATGGAATGTATACTTGTTGAGAATATTGAAATATTTCTTTAAATATTTGCCATTGCTTTTCAACTGTCAAACCCTTGAATTTATTTTCCCAATCTACCTTAGCCAACTCTCCCCTCATACCTTTGTAATTGACTTTATTTAAGTTTAAGACTCTAGTTTCTGACTTAAGTATGTTACTTTGAAACTCAATGTGAATTTCTATCATATTATGATCACTCTTCCCCAGAGGTTCTTTTACTGTAAGATTACTAATTAACCCTGTGTCATTACATAATGTGGCTGGAGTCATACCTAGCGCAAAGGAAGATGGTAGTGGTTGTTGGAGGCCAATCATCTCAGCCCCAGGACATTGCTGCAGGAGTTCCTCAAGGCAGTGTCCTAGGCCCAACCATCTTCAGCTGCTTCATCAATGACCTTCCCTCCATCATAACGTCAGAAATGGGGATGTTCGCTGATGATTGCACAGTGTTCAGTTCCATTCGCAACCCCTCAAATAATGAAGCAGTCCGAGCCCGCATGCAGCAAGACCTGGACAACATCCAGGCTTGGGCTAATAAGTGGCAAGTAACATTCGCGCCAGATAAGTGCCAGGCAATGACCATCTCCAACAAGAAAGATTCTAACCACCTCCCCTTGACATTAAACGGCATTACCATCGCCAAATCCCCCACCATCAACATCTTGCGGGTCACCATTGACCAGAAACTTAACTGGACCAGCCACATAAATACTGTGGCTACAAAAGCAGGTCAGAGGCTGGGTATTCTGCGGCGAGTGACTCACCTCCTGACTCCCCAAAGCCTTTCCACCATCTACAAGGCACAAGTCAGGAGTGTGATGGAATACTCTCCACTTGCTTGGATGAGTGCAGCTCCAACAACACTCAAGAAGCTCGACACCATCCAAGATAAAGCAGCCCGCTTGATTGGCACCCCATCCACCGCCCTAAACATTCACTCCCTTCACCACCGGTGCACTGTGGCTGCAGTGTGTACCATCCACAGGATGCACTGCAGCAACTCACCAAGGCTTCTTCGACAGCACCTCCCAAACCCGCGACCTCTACCACCTAGAAGGACAAGAGCAGCAGGCACATGGGAACAACACCACCTGCACGTTTCCTTCCAAGTCACACACCATCCCGACTTGGAAATATATCGCTGTTCCTTCATCGTCGCTGGGTCAAAATCCTGGAACTCCCTAACAGCACTGTGGGAGAACCTTCACCACACGGACTGCAGCGGTTCAAGAAGGCGCCTCACCACCACCTTCTGAAGGGCAATTAGGGATGGGCAATAAATGCCGGCCTCGCCAACGACGCCCACATCCCATGAACGAATAAAAAAAAATACAAGATCTAAAATAGCCTGTTCCCTGATTGGTTTCATGGTGTATTGCTCTCGGAAACTATCTCGAATACATTCCATGAACTCGTATTCCAAACTCCCTTTGCCAATTTGACTTGCCCAGTCTATATGCAGATTAAAGTCCCCCATGATGACTGCATTTCCTTTGTTACAAGCTCCCATTATTTCATGATTAATACTCTGTCCAATGGTATTGCTACTATTAGGGGCCTATAAACTGCTTCCGCCAGTGTTTTTTGCCCCTTGTTATTTCTAATTTCCACCCAAATTGAATTACAAAGCCTGTTAACCATTTGTTTTTGAATCTCATAGGCTTATAGTCAGAACTGTTAATAAGTTGTCAGCTCTATGGGGAGATGCCAGCCTTTTTGAAGCTGTTGATCAGCTTTTGCTAGTATTTTTTTAGGTTTGCGTGTACACTGACAATAGTGCTATGGACAATACAGAGGGACAAGAAGGA
The DNA here is from genome assembly GCF_035084215.1 of Heptranchias perlo. Classification (NCBI taxonomy): domain Eukaryota; kingdom Metazoa; phylum Chordata; class Chondrichthyes; order Hexanchiformes; family Hexanchidae; genus Heptranchias; species Heptranchias perlo. The sequence goes on along the minus strand of NC_090336.1, from coordinate 1,761,581 downwards.
TTGAGACAGAGAAGGGGTTTGGTGGGTGGAGGTAAGAAAGGGATCATTAGCTGCTTCCTGTATCTTGTTCAACAGAAATGCCAGAAGAGCTTCCCCAACCATGGAGGCAGTATTCTAATCTTGGATGAAGTTGTTGAGAGGAAAATAAACGTTTGGCATGAAAGAGGGAAATATTCTGATAGGATGTGTCATTTGTGTATACGTGTGGCCGTCATAGGGGTTGTAAAATCCCTAGAGTAGGCCTTGTGGCGACTTTGTGCTGGGATTGCACAGCTTGATATTTTGTAGGTGTAATACACTGAAACCACAGGCACTGTTTATTCCTGATGAGCAAAAGCCTTATAGCTGCCAAAATGATACAAATTGAGTGAGTTTGAGATTTCCTGTGATTTGCTTAGGAAGTGTGCAGGCAGATCTTCAAAAACAGATTTCAGTGGAAGGCCCTTTCTGGCTTTGTGTCTTTTCAGGAATAATTCTTAGATTTTTGCTTCTTTGAAATTTGCTGCCTTTGCAACGTTTTCAGTGCCTTAGTTAAAAGTATTTTCTTTTGCATTTCTGTCCTGTTTTGGTTGCCTTGTTTGCTTTTATCATGACATTTCGGAGAACTTGCAAGTTCATTTAAACATTATGCTGTGTTAAGATTAGCTTTCCTCTGGGAATCCTTGCCTTAGAGAACCCGAGAAAAGGAAGGAGTTGCAGAGAAATGAACAATGGCAGTGGTGCACCAGCAATAATTCTTTATCGCATACTATACACAACACTTATTAAATTTTATCCTGTGTCCATGCACATGTACTCAATGACCTGGCCAATGACCTATGCTCCGTGCACATTGTTATCCTTTACTTACGATCATCTACCATACATGCCCATCCATTTGTGTGGCTGTACCTAAATCTGCCCAAATACAAATTAATTTTCTGGCCACTATATAAAATAAAATCAAAAATGTATCAGTATCACAGTGATTTGTATATGTGATTTTAATCCCATTGCGTCCACTATGATTGTTTATGGTGAGTGTATCATACCATGTGCTCTTTCTAGGTGCTACTCCACTGGGAGAAGAAAGTGGGATGGCTGGTTGCTGGATGTCAATGAGCAGCTCCTAAGATGGAGGTGGCTTTTTGTATCCTTATGCTGGGTCAGGAGATGGCCTGCAATTGGTGATGCCACATCTGATGTTGTTGTGGCACAATGCTGCATCGCCCTGCAAGAGAGCTCCTTCATCCACGTTTTCTCTTGCCGTGCCACTGGTGCTTGGCATTTCCTCAGCATGTCCTGTGATTTACATGAGAGCAGTTAGCAGAACTACAGTTGGGTTGTTGAAGCCCTGTAACAGGTTACGATTCAGTTGATTCCCCAGCATATTAAATCCAGACAGGATCGACTCATGAATATCGGAGCCAAGGATCTCTATAGCATCAGTTGGAACATAGCCGAGAGAACCCATGCTGCGTTTAAGACCTTTCTGAAGGGTCAGCACCGCTGCAGATGGCCCTGGAAGTGTGCACTGCAGTTCTGTGAAACGATCAAACAAGACTGCACAAATGTTGCCAGCGAACTTCTCCACTGATTTCTTTGTACCTTGTAGGGTCCTTCACACACTTTCAAGTGACACCATGAGTTGAATATGCTCAGAAAGCAAGTCAGGCTGGAAAATTACATAGACTGCGAATTGGTGTACCTCTGCCAAAATTTCCAACGTGTACCCCCTGCATTGGAGTGATAAACATAAAATTACCCCCTAAAGACATAAGTACTGATTATGCTCATAATAGTAAGAGAATTTGTTTGGATAAAAAATTAAAATTTTGGAGCATCTTCCTTAATATCATTTGAATTAATATCATACCTAATCCAAATTTTCCTCTTTGTTTAGGTGACAGAATGGACATAAATCAATTTGCCAGAAATTGGCAAATAAATGACCCTTCAGAAGATTGCCAAGTTGAACATCAAACATATTTGATAGAAGATTACCTGGTCTATGTAAGTTCAATACATTTTTCAAATATTTAAATTGCTCCTCAGGTAACATTTGCCCAAAGGCTATTGATCAAACATTGAAAGTACTGTTGGCGTGTATGATTGCAGTTGGAAAGTCTAATGAATTGTTGGGTAAAGGTGTTACTGACATAATTACAAATAAAAAGTAGAAATCAGTGGAAAGGATCAGAAAAAAGGCAAATGTGTCATGAAGAGAGGCTTGGAATTTAAATTTATGATCTCAGAAAGATTAAGGATATGATTCAAGTTTTTAAAATAAGGAAGGGAACTGGGCAGCTTGATTAGATTGTGCATTAGAAATAGGACATGATGGGGTAGAAATTCGTGTGGGCCCGTTTTCGAGCCCAGAATTGGTCAGGGACTTATTATCATTAAGTAGGTGGGCTGCCAGCTCTAGCCCTGCTGATGATTGGCAGCTCACCTAATCAGGGGCTTTTTTTATTTAAAGGGTTAGGGTTAGGATAAAGGCATCCTGCACCTCTTAAAGGGGAGGTGCACTTTGGCTGCAGACAACCAGAAGGCATTTAAGGAGATGGCAGGCCAAGGTGAAGCTTCAAGGGCTCCCTGCTTCTCAGATGCCATGCTGGAGGAGGAGGTTGGCAGGAGGAGAGGTGTTCTCTTCCCACTGAGCTGTCAGCAACAGTGGGCACAGGTGGTGGAAGGTGTTAGTGCCAGGAGTATTGCCCACAATGTAGAAGGAAGTTCAATGACCTGCCCAGGGCCCCGAAGGTAAGACTCCTAACTCCGATCTTGCATCATTCTCTGCACTACCTGAAGTCCCAGCACTCTCAACTCTTTCCCCCCCCCCCCCCGATTATCAGCACACTCCTCTATTCACTGCAGCACACTTCACTCCACCTCCTTCTGCTCCTAATACTGCACCTGCTAATCTGCACCTCCTACTCTCCTCATTATTATTGCCTTTCACTTTCTCACACCTCTGCCACCCTTCACACACCAGCACTGCTATTTGACCTTGACATGCACACTATCAAACCATCTCACTAGGCTACCACTAAAACTCTGTCTTCTTTCTTGCAGGGAAAGCTGGCAAACAATAATAGAGAGGAGGCGAGTGCAGGAGGAGGTAGAGCATCCATTCATGTCCTCTCCTCATTTGAGGAGCAAGTCACGGAGATCGTGAGGATGGGTCTTGTCAGGGGCATTGCGAGTGGCCAGGCTGGAGGATGCGCCCTGCAGCTTTTTTGGCTGCCTTTCATTCTGTCCCTTCTCACTGAAATCTCACCATCAGACTCTAAGCATGACATAGTGCAGCTCCTTTCAGCAGCCACTCATCTGTCTCTGCTTATCCTTCATACTAAATGCTAATCCTTGCCCTCTCTTCCCTTTCAGTTCAACAAAATATAGTGCCCAGAGGCTGAGGAGGTGGTAGAAAGCATTACTCAAGATGAGACAGTGTCACCCAACCTTACATTAGCAAGCACCAGCTCAAAGATTGGCACTACGCATCCTGCAGAGGGTAGATTAGAGGGGGCTACACTGGGAGAATCACCGAGTAGACGCATGGGCAGGAGGATAGCATGGTCCAGGAAGCAGCCAGCCTGAGGGAGAGCTCGCATCCTAGCCCTGAGGACAGAGATGACCTCGAGGGAACAGCCTACATTTAAAGACTGATCCCTATACACCAGGACCATTTAAGTGCACTGGGCTACCTGCCAGCGAACTTGTACACAATGGCTCAGAGCATGGAGGAGTCCAGCTTCTAGCTTTTGTGGGGTCGTCCAGCAAGGCATTCAGACCATGCAGTCAACCATGGAGCAAGTGGTCAGCTCTATGAACACTGCAGTGAGGCCCAGAATGATGGAGCCTCTGGTGACAGCTCAGACAACTTCGCTGGGAGCTGAGACTGTTGCCATCGCTGCTCTGGGATCTAGCATCAGGCTTTCAATCCATGAGGCAAAGGATGGATTGAGGTTTTCAGAGCATCACCATGCACCTTCACTGTTCTCACGCAGAGCAGTGAGAATGTAGAGGTGCAAACCTTGACAGTGGCATTAGCTCTTTGGGAGAGGCTCATGCTGTGCTCTTTCAGGATGACAGCACGCCTGTTTCCTTGCCAGCTGTGACCCAGTGCCTTTGGTTCCACATAGCCTGCTGGCCCAGACTACCCCAACCGACGCCGAGACGACAGCAGTCTGCAGCTGAGCCCTCAAGGCCCTGAACTGATTGAGGTGGCCATCTCAAGTGACCCTCGGTGTTTGGGCAGCCTTCCACCTCCTAGGCTCCTGCTATAAGGAATCAAAATTGTAAGAGTACTAGAATAGTTAAATGAGCACAGAGGCCAGGCATGAAGGAATTGCACTTTGGTGATTTCAGTTCAATATCAAGAGAAGGAAAAGTTGTTAAATGCACAATGTGAAGTAAAGGGACTTTTTTTTGCATTAATGTTCGTCTTCATATTCTTAGTTATGTAAGAGGAACACCCATTAAGTAATAGTGTTGGATGACATTCAGAAGGTGGATGGAAGGAGTGGGTCGAATTGTGGGACTGTTGTTGTGCTGGGGGAAGGGTTTGGTTAGGAAAGTGTCTCCTTAATAATTTGTTGCCGTACAGCTCTGGCAGCTTGCAGCACTGCTTAGCCTTGGCCCTCCGCACCATCATCATCTTCCTCGTCCGCTTCTTCATCTTGCTTCTGCACTTCTTCCTCCTGTGGCATCTGGAAGGCTTGGCCCCTCTGAATATCATAGTTGTGTAACATGCAGCAGACCACTACAAATCTGGAGACTTACTCGGGGCTATACTGCAGTACTCCACTGGATCGGTCCAGGCACCAAAACCTTTGCTTTAGGATGCTACAGTTTGCTCAGTGCAAGCTCTGATTTGAGTGTGGCTCTCATTGTATCGGTGCTTAGCATCTGTGCCTGGAGGAGTCATGAGGCAGGTGCAAAGGGACTACCTCCTGTCTCCAAGGAGCCAACCTGATACCTGCTGGTCTGAGTCGAAGAGGTGGGAGGTGGATTGAGAACTGGCACAGTATGAGGGCAACATGAGTACTGCCAGGAAACTTGGCACAGACCTGCTTTATTCACTGCCCATGGTCACAGATCAGCTGAACATTCAAGGAGTGGAACCCATTCCTGTTATAAAACATGGCTGGTTCTTAAAGGGGAGAACGCAGGGCAACATGTGTACAGTGAATTACACCTTGTACCTGGGGAAATGCAGGCAAATTGGAAAGCCTTCTCCTTATCAGCTTGCATTAGGAAGGTGTTGTATGGCTGACTCTTCTTAAAGAGGGCATCTGTCACCTGCTTAATGGCTGTATGGACAGCAAACTGACTGATGTTACTTATGTTACCTTTTGCAGCCTGGAATGAGCCTATGGCATAGAAGTTGACATACACCGTTACCTTCACAGCAACAAGCAGTGTTGTCTGTTTGGCTCCATTTCCTGCTGCAACAGGTAACATTGGTCAGTGCCCACTGAGGCGCAGCCTCCTGGAGCACTGCTCCGCTACCATTTTCTATCATAAGATAATTCTGTTCCAAAAGCCCTGCATGCTGCAATGCTTCCTTGATCATAACCCCTTTTCCCGTTGTCTTTGAGCCTGCACAGATTTGTGCTGCCTTGCTTGCTGCTGCGACCTTTGATGCTGTTGCCATTTCTGCTCTTGGCATTGTTAATCCCAGCAACATTTTCATCTTTTCCGGAACTCTTGCTGCCAATTAAGTCAAACTGCCAAAACTCAGCCAAAAAATGGCTCCAAAAATTCCCAGCAGGCAAAAACGACGATCCAGAGGCTTACCTAAATGGAGTTGGGGATCGCTTTAAATATCACTGCTTCAATCTATTTTCTTAGTATTAGCGCCATGATTTTCTGGGCAGGCATAAGAATGAGTGAATCAAATGCTCCCAGGCACCAATTTCCCAAAGCGATGCTTATACACAAGGCCATTATTTACATATTTTAATGAGGACAGCGTTCATTTCAGACGGTCACCAGGAATGCCTAATGAATGCCTTAACCAATATGGCAGCTGCTGCTTTTTGTGTGCATGGGTCGTCCCACCGTGAAATTGGTACGTGGAACGCCGATTTTGCACTCAAACTTGGAAAATGCAAAGAAATTTCTACCTTGACTGGTAATTTGATTAGTAAGAAACTAAATTAGCATAAGGAATAATTCGTTGCGCTAATAGTCTCAGAGCTACAGCATTGATTGTGTTAGTGCAATAAATACTTAGTTCATTGGAACATTCAAAAGAAATTTGGGATTAATTGTTGATTCAGAACAGAGCAGAGGCATTAGGGTTGAGGGAGGGAAAAAGTAACTGGACAGACTGAATCCTGAAACACAACTTGCATGTAGAACATGATGCAGGAACTGTGTGACTTTTTAGTGATCCTACATACTGGTATTTTTATTAACATGTGCTTCTTTCCACCATAAGGCAAATGAAGGTTGTACACCTTCAATAAGGAGGAAGAAGGAGTATCTTGAGAGGTGGAGAGGTTTAGGGAGGAAATTCCAGAGCTTAAGGCCTAGAAAGCTGAAGGCACGGCCGCCAATGGAGGGGCAAAGGGAAGGGGGATTCACAGAAGACCACCTCAAGCATACCTGCAAAATGTGTCATATCATATTGGCCTCAGACTATTTTCATATACTAATGTGGGGCCAAATTCCTGTTTTAGGACATATTGAGAAATTGAGCTGCCGTGAGCAGAGCAATAAGTTGCATTTAAGTACTGCCTTTAACGTAATAAAATGTCTCCAGATGCTTCACAGGAATTATCAGACAAAATTAGACACCGAGCCACATGAGACATTAGGACAGGTGACCAAAAGCTTGGTCAAAGAGGTAGGTTTTAAGGAGCGTTTTAACGGAGGAGAGAGAGGTTTAGGGAAGGAATACCAGAGCTCAGGGCTTAGAAAGCTGAAGGCACGGATGAGGGTTTCAGTAGCAGATGGGCTGAGGTAGGGGCGGAGGTGGGCGATATTACGGAGGTGTTGGGCCAGCTCCACTCAAGTGTTCCAGGCGTGGTTGTGGCCTAGGAACTGACTGCCCCTGAAAAGGTAATTTTAAATTTTAAAATAATTAATGCAGTGCCAGGAGGAATAGGAATGCTCTTCTTGACTCCACAGCATTCCTGCCGGCCAAGATTGCCCCCTCTCCTCTCCTGCCCTTCAAGCAACCCGAAATTCATGTGCAGAAATGGATTAGCTGCCTTTGGAGGCCACACTGGCCATATCAGCTTGCCTAAATTATTGAAATGATGCCCAATTTTGGGCCAGCCTCGGGGCCTGCCAATTGGGGTACGTGCTGTCTGTGCAGTGCCGATTCTGGGCTGTGGGGCCAGCAGTTTACATAATGCTCAGTTTCTTGCATTTTTTCCAAAGTCAGCTTTGATTTTCTTTCCCTCATGATTCTGGAATATGTGAAAATGATTTATAACTATTAGTAACTTTCTTTTTGATTTTAGGAAGCGTTTTGCACTGAATTGCTGAACATCGTCGCTCCGCTCTGTAAAAGGAGAACAGATTACATCAAGATGTGCCAACGGGATCTGTTTCAGTGTCCAATGCGAGGGGACAGAAACTGCGCTTGTGATACTTTGTCTCAATATTCACGTCTGTGTTCTAGTGCACGGCAGCCAGTGAATAACTGGAGAAATAGCACTTTTTGTCGTAAGTATAATTAATGTGTCAGCCACTTCCACATTATACAATGATATGTAATGAATGTGGTTCTTCATTCAATATTATCACTTCATCCGATGTAGGACAGTCACTTATTTTTGATTGCTGCTCAATTTGAATAATATACATAATTTGGATAATTGCATAATATATACAACAAAATCGCATCCTTAGTTTTACAACTGATGTTTTTATTAAAAATTAAAGTTGAATTTATAAGTGTTAGTTCCCTATATTTATCACAAATAATACCAGCTGAAAGCGGTTGTAAAACAAATCGATTTTAGTAGCTTCCTTTCAGGCTCCTTTGCCTTACAACTCCGCCATTCCATTCTGTACAGAGGGATTTCCTGTTCTCCCTGCTGTTGCACATTCACTTGCTCTCATCTTCCACCCGACGCACCCTGGAAGAACAACCTGCTGACTGACGGGGGCGAGGGTTCTCAGTGGAAAGCCCTGTATCTGGGGATCCAAATCAAAGGGACACTATTACAGCAGTAGAAAGAGGGGACATCAGTAAGGGCGAGCAGGCAGTAGAAACGCTATGGGTAGAATTGAGGAATAGAAAAGGATGCAAGACCTTGGTGGGTGTTGTTTATAGACCTCCAGATAGCAGTGATAAAGTAGCGGCATGCGTAAACACGGAGATCAGAGAAGCTTGTTGGGAGACTTCAATTATATAGACTGGGAGAGGCTGAACAGCTTGACCTCAAAGGCAGTGAATTTCTTGAGTGTATTCTGGACAGTTTTCTGGAACAATATGTTCTTGAATCAACAAGAGAGCAGGCCATCTTAGATTTAATGAGTAATGAGCCTGAGTTAGTCAATAATCTAATGGTTAGGGAACACCGAGCTAACAGTGACCATAATATGATGGAATTTGATATTAGGTTTGCGAGGGAGAAGGGTGAGTCACGAACCAAGGTTTTAAATTTAGGTGAGGCTGACTTTGAAGGGATGAGGCAGAAATTGACCATGATGGACTGGTCAGAACTATTAACGGATAAAACTACTGATGAACAGTGGGAGGTGTTCAACAAAGTATTTACTAGAATACAAGTCCTGTACATAGCCCTAAAAGGCAAGAGCTGTACTCGTGAAATTAAATAACCTTGGTCAAGAAGGGAAGTGAGAGATAGCACAAAACTAAAAGAACAGGATTCTACGAATGCAAAGAACGGTAGGGATCCCGCGGACTGGAAAAGATGTAAAGAACAGCAAAAGGATACAAAAAAAGTGGTTAAGAGCTGCAAAAAGGGAATACAAGACAAAGCTAGCAAGTGAGATCAATGATAATACTGAAGGTTTTTACAAAGATATTAAGAGAAAGAGGATGGCTAAATTAATGTGGACCCCTTAAAGACAGGTGATATTGTAATTGGAAATCAGGAAATGGCAGACTTACTAAATAGTTACTTTGTGTCGGTCGTCACAGTACAGGATGAGGATAAAATACCAGAGATACAATGAAAAGTAAAAATAAATCAAGGGGAGGAACCAACTAGATTCAATGTAAGTAAAAACATGGTGATGGAGAAACTAACGTTGTTAAAGATAGACAAATCTCAAGGACCCGATGGTTTCCACCCCAGGGTTTTAAAAGAAGTAATTGAGGAAATTGTAGATATGTTAGTCATGATATTCCAAAACTTATTCGATTCAGAAATTGCCCCCTTGGATTGGAACATTGCCAGTGTCACTCCATTACTTATGAAGGGTAGGAGAGATAAACTAGGAAATTATATTCCTATTAGTCCAACGTCATGTGTGTAGAAGTTAATGGAATCTGTTGTTAGGGACAGAGTGACTTAACATTTGGACAATAAGAGCTGATCAGAGAGAGCCAGCATGGATTTGTACTGGGTAAGTCATGTCTAACAAACCTAGTTCAATTTTTTAAGGAGATAACTAATGTGGTAGATAAGGGAGTGTCTATGGATATGGACTTCCAGAGGCATTCGACAAGGTTCCACATAAGAGACTGATAACAAAAATGAGAGCGCATGGAATTGGAGGCAACCTATTGGCTTGGATAGGGAATAGGTTAGGAGGTAGAAGACAGATAGTAGGGACAGTGGGTATGTACTCAAATTGGCAGGATATGACTAGTGGTGTCCCTCTGGGATCTGTACTTGGGCCACAGCTTTTCCCTATATTTATAAATGATTTGGATGAAGGAATAGAAAGCCAAATATCTAAGTTTGCTGATGATACTAAATTCGGTGGCACAGTAAACATTGTAGATGGGAGCAGAATGTTGCAAAAGGACATTGACAAATTAAGTGTGTACAAAACTTGCCGATGTTCAATGTGGGAAAGAGTGAAGTCATCCACTTTGGACCTAAGAAAGATAGATCAAGGTATGATTCTGTGAGTTTGGCTATATCAGGCTGTTGCTTGACTAGTCTGTGGGACAGCTCTCCCAATTTTGGCACAGGTCCCTAGATGTTAGTGAGGAGGACTTTGCAGGCTCGACAGAGCCTCCATGGTAAGTCTGCTGCCAGACAGAAACGGGCCTATTGAGGCCGCTGGCCGTCTTCTGGCAGGTGAAGATTAGAGGCACCTGCTGGCACTCAGCTAAGGCTTGGGGGAGGGCTTTCGGTGAGGTTCTGCAGGTTGGAATGGGGAGGGGGCCTGGGGCGGCAGAGGCCCAAATTTTAATTGTGGGTCTGGTCACTCTGGCTAGTAGGCTATTAAAATGAGTTTGGGCTCTTACCTGAGAGATTATTAATCTAGAAGGAAATAATGGATTCCTCAATTTGATGGAATGTGTAGACTATTTGGGGAAAAAGAAAACTTTCTTTTAATGGATTTGTGTTCTACTAAAAATTTTCTGCTCTTACAGGAGAACATTTCATTATCGATATTTGATGGCACATTTATTTTTCCAATTTTTCCCTATGTTTATTTTAGCTATGGCTGACTGTCCGGGAAACCAGATATACCAGGAATGTGGATCATCCTGTTTGTCTACTTGTTTAAATCCACAGTTCACCTGTGACAGTTACTGCAAACCTGGTTGCTTCTGCCCACAAGGTAAGAATACCTCTTGAAAATAATAAATTTAACTTATTAGCTGGGGTATAGGCAAGAATTAACTTTCTTTGTCCAGAGCAAGCAATGCAACAGTTCACTACAGATGTTAGTTTGCACAACTTTATGATTTTGATATTTCTGCCTGTTATGAAATTTACTAGTAGCCATTGTAATATCTTTGAAAAATTAAACATTTTCATACTTTGCACTAACTAACAGCATCTGATTTTCTTGGCCAAGTATAACCGTCCAGCGGTTGGAGTCACACCTGACCTAGGGGAAGCTCGATGGTCGTGGTTGTTGAAGGGTCAAGCATCGGAAAATTGCTGCAGGAGTTGCTTATGACAGCATCCTCAGCTCAGCCATCTCTAGCTCCTTCTTCAATGACCACCTCTCCATCATAAAGTCAGGAGTAGAGCTGTTTGTTGACAATGCTACATTGTTCAGCTCCATTCACAATTCCTTTGATAATGAAGCAGCAGGATCTGGATAACATCCAGTCTTTGGCTGACAAGTGGCAGGAAACATTCACACCACATAAATGCCGGGCAATGACGATCTCCAACAAGTAAAAACCCAACCAGCTTCCTGACTCTCACCACACCACTATTGCTGAGTCCCCCGCTATAGATATCCCGAGGACCACCAGTGATCAGAGGCATAACTGGACCAACCATATCCACACCATGGCTAAAAGATCAAGGCAGAAGCTAGGTACTCGGATGAGTGGTTCACCTCCAGACCATTCAAAGTCTTTCCTTGTCTAGAAGGCTTAAGTCAGAAGTGTGACTGAATACTCGCCACTAGTCTGGTTGCCACAACAACACTCAAGAAGTTCAACACCATCCAGGAAAGAGTGTTTCACTTGATCAGTGGCTCTGCCACTGGACTCAATATTCAATCCCTCTACTCCCAGTATGTATTACATACAGTATGCACTGCAACAACTCACCAAGCTTGCTTTGAAGGCACTTCCACCGAGAGAGAAAGAAAAGAAATAATTTGCATTTATATAGCACATTTCACAAACTCAGGAAATGCAAAAACACTTTACAGCCATTGAAGTACTCTCGAAGTGTAGTCACTGTTGTAATGTAGGAAATGCGGCAGCCAATTTGTGCACAGCAAGGTCCTACAAACAGCAATGATATAAATGACCAGATCATCTGTGCATAGGTGTTGGCTGATGAATAAATATTAGCCAGGACATCAGGAGAACGCCCCTGCTTCTCTTCGAATAGTGTCATGGGTTCTTTTACATCAACTTGATAATGCAGACAGGGCCTCGGTTTGGTATCTCATCCAAAAGACGTCACCTCCAGCAGTGCAGCATTCTCTCAGTGCTGCACTGAAGTGCCTGCTGAGATTATGTGCTCCCATTTGGAGTGGGGCTTGAATCCACAACCTTCAAGATAAAAGCAGAAATATCATGGAGGCACTATCACCTCCAAGTGCCCCTCTTAGTTACACTTCATCCTTGGACATACATCGCCATTCCTTTATCGTCGCTGCGTCAAACTCTTGGAATTCCTTACCTAGCATCATCATGGGAATGCCATCAGTGTAAGGACCACAGCAGTTCAAGGAGAAGGACACCTACTCGCTTCTCAGGGATTGGCAATAAATGTGACCTTCTTGGCGTCGCTCCCATCTCAATAACAAATATAAAAGAAATTCTATCGTAAATTAACACATTGTGCCCTCTTACAGTGCAGTGCTTGATTCATACCATCCAGTCCTCCTACAGCGCAATGGCCAAATCACTACATTTTCATCTCCACTGTGCCCTTCAATGGTGCAGTTACTGTCTTATTCCTTTTTAATCTCCAATTTATTTCATTTAAATAATTAATACCTCCATTAAAATAGTGGAGAGTGGAATGTCATAAACATTCATCTGCTAATATTGGCAATAGTCATTTATAGGCTACATTTTCATGTGTCTTGCCACTCTAATGTACAATCTCCACCCTTAGTCTGCTGTAGCTGCACCTTTTCCCGTCTCCATCCATCGACAGCCTTGACCTCTGTCGTCTCCTACGTCAAGCTTCCTTTAAGAAGATCAGTTTTTTCTTAAGTGCGGAATGCTTTTTCTCCCTCAACAAACTCTTGGCTCTTGAGAGGTCAAATCCACGCTGTGCCATAACTGGGAAGGTTTTTTTATCGTATATGTCTCACACTTCTGGACGGATACAAGAAAAAAGCTTATTGCCAATCTAGTGATTTGTAGCTTTCAATCTATCTGCTTTACTGTCTTCTTGCCTTTCTCTCTTTTATCAATGGTCAGTGGTCCTCTGAACTTTCATCTCATGTTTCTTTTAAGCTCCATGTATGGTTGTCTACTATGTTGAAATTAAAATTTATTCTAGTCACTGATCTGGCTTGTTCTTTCCTAGAACTTGAAAATTGTGGAAATCTTTGCCATTCTCAGTCATTCTTTTCTCTCACAAACTTTGGGATTTTCAAGAAAAGAAAGGACAAATTTACATCGTATCCTCAGTACATCTCAAAGTGATTCACAGCCAGTGAATTTTTTTTTGAAGTTTAGTCTATTGTTTTATAAGTAAGTGCAGAAGTTAATTTTTGCATGGCAAGGTCCCACAAACAGCAAATATGATAAATGACCAGGTAATTTGTTTTAGTGGTATTTGTTGGCCAGGATACCAGGAGAACTCTCTGTTCTTCTTTGATGTCCACATGAATAAGTACCTCGTTTTAATGTCTCAGCTAAAAGACAACACCTCTGACCATGCAGCACATCCTCAGTATTATATTGAAGTACCAACTTAAATTATGTGCTCAAGTCTCTGGAGTAGGACTTGAAATCACAATTGTCTGAATCAGAGGCGAGAGCTCTACCACTGAACCAAGTTAACATTTAGAAATCTAAGGTTGGCATCACTTAACCATTACTTTCTGATTTATCTAATTTCTCTTGCTGTTTTCAGCATTGGTGGTGTCCTGCACGATGGAATTTGTTAATCTGTGTTTGATAGCTTTTTTGAATCCAACTGTCATTTAAATCTGCTTGGTACTGGCTACTTATCAATCCGTTGGTTCACATTGGGGAGCCTGTCTGAACTCTTAGAAGAGACATAGGTCCGGACTTTCCTCGGAGTTGTACCGCTGTGACTTCACTGTTAAACCCACGTAATTAGAATTTCTGCTGCACTTATGGTGAAGTTATGGCAACAGAGCAGAAGCAGCACCAAGAGGATTCCTGACCACACCAAATAGATGGCGACAAAAGGAAAAGAACTTCTGTATAAGCATTTATTATTTATATCATAGTTTAGCACAGCAGTTGTGACCTATTTATTATTTTCTACTACATAAGGAGATAACTAAGCCTAACAATTACTGTAAAAACCCAACTGGTTCACTAATGTCCTTTCGGGTAGGAAACCTGCCGTCCTTACCCAGTCTGGCCGAGAAGTGACTCCAGTCCCACAGCAATGTGGTTGATTCTTAATTGCCCTCTGAAATGGCCTAGCAAGCCACTCAGTTGTAAAATCTCCCAAAAAATAGTCATAATCAGAATAAAACCGGACGGACCACCCGGCATCGGACCACTAGGCACCGGACACGACAAAGGCAAACCAAGCCCAGTCGATCCTGCAACGTCCTCCTCACTAACATCTGGGGACTTGTGCCAAAATTGGGAGAGCTGTCCCACAGACTAGTCAAGCAACGGCCTGACATAGCCATACTCACAGAATCATACCTTTCAGCCAATGTCCCAGACTCTTCCATCACCATCCCTGGGTATGTCCTGTCCCACCGGCAGGGCAGACCCACCAGAGGTGGCGGTACAGTGACATACAGTCAGGAGGGAGTGGCCCAGGGAGTCCTCAACATTGACTCTGGACCCCATGAAATCTCATGGCATCAGGTCAAACATGGGCAAGGAAACCTCCTGCTGATTACCACCTACCGCCCTCCCTCAGCTGATGAATCAGTCCTCCTCCATGTTGAACACCACTTGGAGGAAGCACTGAGGGTAGCAAGGGCACAGAATGTATTCTGGGTGGGGGACTTCAATGTCCATCACCAAGAGTGGCTCGGTAGCACCACTACTGACCGAGCTGGCTGAGTCCTGAAGGACATAGCTGCCAGACTGGGCCTGCGGCAGGTGGTGAGCGAACCAACACGAGGGAGAAACTAACTTGACCTCGTCCTCACCAATCTACCTGTCGCAAATGCATCTGTCCATGACAGTATTGGTAGGAGTGACTACCGCACAGTCCTCGTGGAGATGACGTCCCATCCTCGCACTGAGGACACCATCCAAAGTGTTGTGTGGCACTACCACCGTGCTAAATGGGATAGATTCAGAACAGATCGAGCAGCTCAAAACTGGGCATCCATGAGGCGCTGTGGGCCGTCAGCAGCAGCAGAATTGTATTCCAGCACAATCTGTAACCTCATGGCCCGGCATATTCCTCACTCTACCATTACCAACAAGCCAGAGGATCAACCCTGGTTCAATGAAGAGTGCAGATGAGCATGCCAGGAGCAGCACCAGGCGTACCGAAAAATGAGGTGCCAACCTGGTGAAGCTACAACTCAGGACTACATGCATGCTAAACAGTGGAAGCAACATGCTACAGACAGAGCTAAGCGATTCCACAACCAACGGATCAGATCAAAGCTCTGCAGTCCTGCCACATCCAGTCGTGAATGGTGGTGGACAATTAAACAACTAACGGGAGGAGGAGGCTCTGTAAACATCCCCATCCTCAATGATGGCGGAGTCCAGCACATGAGTGCAAAAGACAAGGCTGAAGCGTTTGCAACCATCTTCAGCCAGAAGTGCTGAGTGGATGATCCATCTCGGCCTCCTCCCGATATCCCCACCATCACAGAAGCCAGTCTTCAGCCAATTCGATTCACTCCACATGATACCAAGAAATGGCTGAGTGCACTGGATACAGCAAAGGCTATGGGCCCCGACAACATCCCGGCTGTAGTGCTGAAGACATGTGCTCCAGAACTAGCTGCACCTCTAACTAAGCTGTTCCAGTACAGTTACAACACTGGCATCTACCCGACAATGTGGAAAATTGCCCAGGTATGTCCTTTCCACAAAAAGCAGGACAAATCCAATCTGTCCCATCAGTCTACTCTCAATCATCAGCAAAGTGATGGACAGTGTCGTCGACAGTGCTATCATGCGGCACTTACTCACCAATAACTTGCTCACCGATGCTCAGTTTGGGTTCCGCCAGGACCACTCGGCTCCAGACCTCATTACAGCCTTGGTCCAAATATGGACAAAAGAGCTGAATTCCAGAGGTGAGGTGAGAGTGACTGCCCTTGACATCAAGGCAGCATTTGACCGAGTGTGGCACCAAGGAGCCCTAGTAAAACTGAAGTCAATGGGAATCGGGGAAAACTCTCCAGTGGCTGGAGTCATACCTAGCACAAAGGAAGATGGTAGTGGTTGTTGGAGGCCAATCATCTCAGCCCCAGGACATTGCTGCAGGAGTTCCTCAGGGCAGTGTCCTAGGCCCAACCATCTTCAGCTGCTTCATCAATGACCTTCCCTCCATCATAAGGTCAGAAATGGGAATGTTCGCTGATGTTTGCACAATGTTCAGTTGCATTTGCAACCCCTCAGATAATGAAGCAGTCCGAGCCCGCATGCAGCAAGACCTGGACAATATCCAGGCTTGGGCTGACAAGTGGCAAGTAACATTCGTGCCAGGCAATGACCATCTCTAACAAGAGAGAGTCTAACCACCTCCCATTGACATTCAACCGCATTACCATCCCCGAATCCCCCACCATCAACAACCAGGGGATCACCATTGACCAGAAATTTAACTGGACTAGCCATATAAATACTATGGCTACAAGAGCAGGTCAGAGGCTGGGTATTCTGCGGTGAGTGACTCACCTCCTATCTCCCCAAAGCCTTTCCACCATCTACAAGGCACAAGTTAAAGAGTGTGATGGAATACTCTCCACTTGCCTGGATGAGTGCAGCTCCAACAACACTCAAAAAGCTCAACACCATCCAGGACAAATCAGCCCACTTGATTGGCACCCCATCCACCACTCTAAACATTCACTTCCTTCACCACCGGCGCACTGTGACTGCAGTGTGTACCGTCCACAGGATGCACTGCAGCAACTCGCCAAGGCTTCTTCGACAGCACCTCTCAAACCCACGACCTCTACCACCTAGAAGGACAAGAGCAGCAGGTACATGGGAACAACACCACCTGCACGTTCCCCTCCAAGTCACACACCATCCCGACTTGGAAATATATCGCCGTTCCTTCATCGTCGCTGGGTCAAAATCCTGGAACTCCCTTCCTAACAGCACTGTGGGAGAACCTTCACCACACGGACTGCAGCGGTTTAAGAAGGCAGCTCACCACCACCTTCTCAAGGGCAATAAATGCTGGCCTTGCCAGCGACGCCCACACCCTATGAAGGAATTTTTAAAAATGTTGTATCATTGCTGCTGTTCTCTTGGTCTTTTACTGTTTAATAAATTTGATGGGCAGTTGAAGTCCAAGTCAAGTTCTAGATGAGTGATATTTTTTCACCTTCTGAGAACAAAGTGGATCACATGAGAGCATGTGACAAAAGCAGTGGCAGAAATATATTAAAGAGGGTTCTCTGTTCCCTGGTTGCACTGCAAACTTACCTTGATGTCTGAGCAAATGAAAACACTATCGACATAGGGAACCAGGGCTCACCTACAAGTCTGAGATGTGGGGGTAATTTTAACTTAACCCGCTCGGTCTTTCCATTGGTTTCAATGGAAAGTATAACCAGGCAGGGTGCAAAATGGACAACCGATCCGATCCCGTCAGTTTCCCGCCGGTCGTGGTAGATTAAAATGACCGCTATAGTAGCTGAAAATAGCTGGAGTAACAAAGAGTAAAGAAATATAAATGATCAGTAAATAATATGCACCTAACACATGTTTAATTTGCTGCAGGAACTGTTCTTGATTATATTACCTCTAAGGATACATGCATACCTCGACATAAATGCCCCTGTGTTCTAAATGGGAAAATCTATAATCCTGGAGAAAAAAAGGATTCATCATGTACCACCTGGTAAATCAGAATTTAGTTGCAAATACTTTGTAAATGTATTGCCTTTAAATTATTGAACCATTTCCTTGTTATGATATAGGTCTTTGATTCATGAACTGGAAAAAACACAATTTTTTAACACTTGTAAAATATTTTCACTAAAATCAAATCTGTATAATCTATACATCGATAATTGATTATAATCTCATATCTGTGCACATACTTAACTTTTTCCATTATATCTATCTATTTGTATCTATCAAGCTATATGTTAAAAATCTTCTGAGTGCATTTCCTGTCTGAGCCACCTGATCCTGTTCACATTTTTGTCACACTTGTTGGGTCAACTTTTACCAATTATAAATTCCTATGTTCATATTTATAATGTATTTGCATGCATAAACTCGTCACTCTGCACCAGGGGGTTCCCACAATTCTTTCAGAATGCTTTCCGAAAATCTTTTTTTCCTTAGTTACAAATTTCTAGTCTCCAAAATAAGGTTTTAAACAAAATAAAAAATTCAAATAAAATACATATTTCACAATAACACAATTACACTTGTCTATAGAATTGAATTTTGTTTTTTTTTATGTCTTCATTAAAGTTTTAATTCAAGGTCTCAGCCTCTCCCAAAATCCTGGATTTGGAGTTGTTATTGGGGG
The DNA here is from genome assembly GCF_035084215.1 of Heptranchias perlo. NCBI lineage: Eukaryota > Metazoa > Chordata > Chondrichthyes > Hexanchiformes > Hexanchidae > Heptranchias > Heptranchias perlo. The sequence goes on along the minus strand of NC_090336.1, from coordinate 1,743,156 downwards.
TTAACTTGGGCCATCTAGCCCCCATTTGTTAGGGTGTATGCAGACAGCTAAGCCTCGGAAATGGGGTCCGAGATGCACGCGTGCACTTGCGACATGAGGTGTGCAGGACGCCATCTTGGTAAAGGAGTTTGCGTGCACGCGCACCTTACGACTGCTGGCAGCCTGCAGAGTAGGGAGAATATGGCGCAAATCAGTGTGCAGTGGTGATTTGAAGGCACCACTACTATTTTGGAATGCCACACTCCAGCCAACATGCTGTCTTAACCTTGCACAGCTGAACACAATGTTAAATGGCATGAAGGACCTCCCACAAGCGCTATTTAAAGGGATCATGAAACATTTTCAGGTTAATTGCTGGATTATTTATTCTGACTGCTGGTACAATTGTATGCATTTTCGGAGGTTTCCTATATTTGGCTAAAGTTTAAGTGAGTGGTCTGGCTGGTCTTGCAGTACTTTTAGTGTCATTTAAAATATTATGCTGAAAAAAGTTGTTTCCAGATATGGGTGGCCTGGTAGGGCTTCCTCTGGAAATTGAACATGACTGGGAGAATGATGAGAGGCCATGCAGAGCAGGATAGGCTGATAGAAGAGGGGGGAGGGCGAGCAGAGCACTAAGCAGGAGGCCATATCGACAGAGGGTCTTCAGGGAGCAATTTTCTTACCTCCACTTCAGCGATGACCAGTGCATCAGACGTCTTCGGTTCACAAAAGAGGCCGTGACTGAAATTTGTCCACATCTGCAGCCTCAAAGCAGAGCATGGACAGCATTACCTGTGGATGTCAAGGTGACTGTGGCTCTTAATTTTTATGCCTCTGGCTCCTTTCAGGGTGCTGCTGGAGATATAAGCAACACCTCTCACTTTGTCGTGCACTGCAGTATAAGGCAGGTCACTGAGGCTCTCTTTACAATGAGAAATACATTAATCTCGTTCCCTCTTGCTGGAGACAAGCAGGAGGAATGAGCGTAAGGTTTTGCTCGGATTGCAGGCTTCCCCATGGAGCAGGGTGCCATTGACCGCACGCACAGTGCCTTGTGTGCTGCTCACCTGAACTCAGACGTATTCATGAACAGAAAGGGATTCCACTCTCTCACTGTGAAACTGGTGTGCGACCACAAGCAATCACTATTCTGGCAGCAGTCATGATTTGTTTGTCCTGCAGCAGTCCTCTGTTCCACCTGTATTTGAACCAGCACGGCAAGTCAAAGGCTGGCTACTGGGTAACAAGGGTTATCCCATCATGAAATGGCTCATAACTCCGGTCAGGAATCCATGCACATGTGCACAGCAGGCTTACAATGAGACCCATGGTGCCACGTGGAACATCATTGAGCACACCATAGGCATCCTCAAGCAACGCTTCTGCTGCCTGGACTGCTCTGAAGGAGCCCTGCAGTACTCAGCTGAGCAGGTATCAAGATTTGTCGTTGTGTGCTGCACAACTTCGCCATTATGCAGGAACAGCCCTTACCACCGTCTATCAGGCGAGAACCTGAAGAGGAGGAAGTGCTGGAGGAGGAGGAAGGGAGGCTACCGCTTGACAGGCCCTTTCTGCCAGGGCTCTACGTGATCAAATTATTAATGAGCGATACCAGTAACCTCAACTATACCTTCCCATTCACCAACAGTCCCACACTCCTTATCTCTCATCTCTTACATGACCGTCAAATCGTCCTCTTTATGGTTACCCCTTGCTTCCTCCATCAGCTCACCGCTGAAATAAAAACCAATGCCAAATGCAAATTGAAATCCACATTTAAAAATAACTCCTGAAATATTGCATACAAAATGAGACTATTCATTCTTGTGCATTCCCTTGGTACCTGTCTTTTGTGTGTCTTTACTTGTCCAGGTGCTTCCATGGCTAGAGCATGGGTGGTGGAAGGCTGCTGACATTCAATTGTGGAGACTGCAGATGGCCTTGGAGGATGACCTGGAGCAGCTCTGGGCCTAGAGGGCCCTGCTTCAGACTGCACCGTCTCAGCTCGGGCTGCAGCAGTCTGGGCCAGCTGGCTGATGATTGCACAGTGTTCGGTTCCATTCACAACCCCTCAGATAATGAAGCAGTCCATGCCCACATGCAGCAAAACCTGGACAACATCCAGGCTTGGGCTGATAAGTGGCAAGTAACATTTGCGCAGACAAGTGCCAGGCAATGACCATCTCCCACAAGAGAGAGTCTAACCACCTCCCTTTGACATTCAACGGCATTATCATCGCCGAATCCCCCACCATGAACATTCTGGGGGTCACCATTGACCAGAAACTTAACTGGACCAGCCACATAAATACTGTGGCTACAAGAGCAGGTCAGATGCTGGGTATTTTGCGGTGAGTCACCTTCTGACTCCCCAAAGCCTTTCCACCATCTACAAGGCACAAGTCAGGAGTGTGATGGAATACTCTCCACTTGCCTGGATGAGTGCAGCTCCAACACCACTCAAGAAGCTCGACACGATCCAGGACAAAGCAGCCTGCTTGATTGGCACCCCATCCACCACCCTAAACATTCACTCCCTTCACCACCGGCGCACTGTGGCTGCAGTGTGTACACGGGATGCACTGCAGCAACTCGTCAAGGCTTCTTCGACAGCATCTCCCAAACCCGCGACCTCTACCACCTAGAAGGACAAGGGCAGCAGGCACATGGGAACAACACCACCTGCATGTTCCCCTCCAAGTCACGCACCATCCTGACTTGGATATATTTCGCCGTTCCTTCATCGTTGCAGGGTCAAAATCCTGGAACTCCCTACGTAACAGCACTGTGGGAGAACCTTCACCACACGGACTGCAGCGGTTCAAGAAGGGGGCTCACCACCACCTTCTCAAGGGCAATTAGTGATGGGCAATAAATGCCGGCCTTGCCAGCGATGCCCACATCTCATGAACAAATAAAGAAAAACAGCAATGGCACTGGCGGAGTGACAGGTGGGAGCTGTCGTCCTCAGAGAGGAGAGCAGGTTCATCTTCCATGCAGCCACTGCCATTGTTCCGGGCGGCGCCTGGTGATCTGTTGGAGAACAGACTACTGGAATGCCGTGATGCCCTGGAAGCCCCCTTCAAAAGTGTACCCAGAGTCACGATGGCAGCTGTTTGAGCTGCATTGGAAGCTGTGACATCGGTTATCAGATGCTGCATCATGGTGGGTTCCACATGTGTGCTGATGGAGGTGGCCACCCGTTCCATGTTGGAAAGGATAGGCTCCAAGCTCTGCGCAAAGCCCTGTGCCAAGTTGGAGCTGGACTCCTCTAGGCTCCTTGACATTGTCGCAGGCTTTCCAGTGAACCAAACATTTGGGTGTGTACATTCATCAGCCGCCTTCTGTAGCCTGGCCCATCAAGGTCCTTATCTGAATCCTTTGCAGCAGAGCTAGTGAGCGATCTCGCCCTCCAGCAAGCTGACGCCTGCGGTATTCTTTTCCCCCGCCCTGGCTCCTGCGCACTTGTGCCCTGTGTCTCACCACATGCAGATCCCTCCTCTATCCTAGCTCTAAAGTACGTGCAGCGTCAGTCTCTGAGCTGGTGGCTGTGAGTGTAAGATCAACTGACTATCTCTTCATCATCACTGTCTTCTGCCTCCTCTGACTGGGCAGGTTCCAGGTCTTGGGTATCTGAAATGACAGAGACAAGGGTTGGGCTGTGGTGAGGGGAGAGGAGAAAGTAAGACGTGTATGCTTACATCTTCTGCAGCTTGTGAGTCAGAAACGATTGTGGGATGATGGAGAAGTGGGAAGAGAGAAGGAGGAGTAGGTCTGCAGAGACCCTTGTCATCAATCCCTCCAGTGCCACCAATAGCCAAGGCCCTTTCCATGATGGCCAGCACTGTCTCCTCCATGGGGTTTAAAACATGTAGGTGCACTTGTCCTCCTCCAGCTCTTTGTGCTGCCTCCTGTTTTGTGCAAGAAAGAGGGAAGTGTATCAGTGAGTGTCCTGCAAGATTTTGGCTGATGTGGCTGACATGGTTGAATAGCTGTGAGTTGTGGGTGTGAGGCTTGCAACAGTGCTAAGTGTGTGAGAGTGAGGTAAACCATATGAATTGAAGGGTTGAGTGCTGATTGATAGAGATTGTTGGTAGATGGGTGGTGGGGGTGTAGTGGATGAGGCTAGTGGTGCAGTTGGCAGGATTTGCCACTTGAAGATTGAACTCACTCACTCACCTTGACAACTCGTGTTAAATCACTGAACTTCTTCCTGCACTACATCCATGGAGCTATTGACCTCTTCCGCTACTTTCTCCCACTGCCTCTTCAGCATATGCCTGGAGGGCTTCCTGCCCCACCCTGCAGATACAGCATGTCCCACTTTTTCTCCATCTCTTGCACCAAGGCCTCCAGTGCATTATCAGAGAACCTTAGTGCACACTCTCTCCCAGGCTCAGCCATTCTTCAAAGTATCAGAGCACTGAATCACTTCAAGAAGGACTCCCAATACTTCTTGCAGCCACGTTGCACTGCCCCTTTAAGAGGTGCAGGCTGCCTTTAAGAAGCGCGAGCCACTCGCGATATTGGGCCCCCTGCTGGCTGCATGCAGCAATTATTTAAAACAGCAGGCAGCACAAACTTAACGTTAATTAACGTGCGGGTTAATCACGTTCCGCAATCTTGAGCTGAATTGGATTGTGTAGACTGAGCGCTATTCAATCAACTGGACTAAGGATTGTGTTTCTTCAACTGTAGACATTTCTGCTCAGTTGTTTTACAAAATTATTTGAAGAAAAGCTAGAGGACAAATTTCAAAAGCTTGTGGTAAAATTCATTGAGGGTATTTTTTTAAGTTGAGAGACTGTGTGTGTGTGTGTGTGTGTGTGTGTGTGCCCATGTGAGAGTTAGTGAGAAGAAATAGTGTTCTGAGAGCACACCTGTTGTAGCTTCTGTTTTGTGTTCTATAAACTATAAAGTGCATTAAGCCCAGAGAGACAGACAAACAGACTGGGGTGAAAGAGAGTGGGGTCGGAGAGAGAGACAGATAGACTTTGCACTAATAGATGAATTTTCAACAAAAAAAATGAAGGCAACTAATTATCTCCCTGGCTAACACCTCTGAGACTGAGAAAGAACAGGAGAGAGAGGCAGACAGGAAGTTTCTTTCCTCATTCTTATTTGACTTCAAGTCAGTCCGATTAACCCTTTCCGTACAAAGTTACAGCGCCCGATATTTATAGAGACTGGGGGGGGGGGGGTGGATGAGGCCGAAATCGGTTGAAGAACCCGGCAGCAAGGCTGGGGACGTGCAGACTCTGCCAATCTTAACGGCAAGGCTTCATTTGCATCTTGGAGGTCCATCTCCGCCTGGTAGCCAGCCAAATTGACAGCCTGGCTGGCGGGCAGGAAGGCTGGGGGAGGAGGCCTGCGATCGGGAAGGCTGCGGGAGGAGGCCTGCGGGAAGGCTGGGGGAGGAGGCCTGCGGGAAGGCTGGGGGAGGAGGCCTGCGACCGGGAAGGCTGGGGGAGGAGGCCTGCGATCGGGAAGGCTGGGGGAGGAGGCCTGCGATCGGGAAGGCTGGGGGAGGAGGCCTGCGACCGGGAAGGCTGGGGGAGGAGGCCTGCGATCGGGAAGGCTGGGGGAGGAGGCCTGCGACCGGGAAGGCTGGGGGAGGAGGCCTGCGACCGGGAAGGCTGGGGGAGGAGGCCTGTGATCAGGAGGGCTGGGGGGAGGAGGCCTGCGATCGGGAAGGCTGGGGGAGGAGGCCTGTGATCAGGAGGGCTGGGGGAGGAGGCCTGTGATCAGGAGGGCTGGGGGGAGGAGGCCTGTGATCGGGAGGGCTGGGGGAGGAGGCCTGTGATCAGGAGGGCTGGGGGGAGGAGGCCTGCGATCAGGAGGGCTGGGGGGAGGAGGCCTGTGATCAGGAGGGCTGGGGAGAGGAGGCCTGTGATCAGGAGGGCTGGGGGAGGAGGCCTGTGATCAGGAGGGCTGGGGGGAGGAGGCCTGCGATCGGGAAGGCTGGGGGGAGGAGGCCTGCGATCGGGAAGGCTGGGGGAGGAGGCCTGTGATCAGGAGGGCTGGGGGGAGGAGGCCTGTGATCAGGAGGGCTGGGGAGAGGAGGCCTGTGATCAGGAGGGCTGGGGGGAGGAGGCCTGTGATCGGGAAGGCTGGGGGAGGAGGCCTGTGATCAGGAGGGCTGGGGGGAGGAGGCCTGCGATCAGGAAGGCTGGGGGAGGAGGCCTGCGATCAGGAGGGCTGGGGGGAGGAGGCCTGTGATCAGGAGGGCTGGGGAGAGGAGGCCTGTGATCAGGAGGGCTGGGGGAGGAGGCCTGTGATCAGGAGGGCTGGGGGGAGGAGGCCTGTGATCAGGAGGGCTGGGGGGAGGAGGCCTGCGATCGGGAAGGCTGGGGGAGGAGGCCTGTGATCAGGAGGGCTGGGGGGAGGAGGCCTGCGATCAGGAGGGCTGGGGGAGGAGGCCTGTGATCAGGAGGGCTGGGGGGAGGAGGCCTGCGATCGGGAAGGCTGGGGGAGGAGGCCTGCGATCGGGAAGGCTGGGGGAGGAGGCCTGTGATCAGGAGGGCTGGGGGGAGGAGGCCTGCGATCAGGAGGGCTGGGGGGAGGAGGCCTGCGATCGGAAGGGCTGGGGGGAGGAGGCCTGCGATCAGGAGGGCTGGGGGGAGGAGGCCTGCGATCGGAAGGGCTGGGGGGAGGAGGCCTGCGATCGGGAAGGCTGGGGGAGGAGGCCTGCGATCGGGAAGGCTGGGGGAGGAGGCCTGCGGGAAGGCTGGGGGAGGAGGCCTGCGGGAAGGCTGGGGGAGGAGGCCTGCGATCGGGAAGGCTGGGGGAGGAGGCCTGCGATCAGGAGGGCTGGGGGAGGAGGCCTGTGATCAGGAGGGCTGGGGGAGGAGGCCTGCGATCGGGAAGGCTGGGGCAGGAGGCCTGTGGGAAGGCTGGGGGAGGAGGCCTGCGGGAAGGCTGGGGGAGGAGGCCTGCGGGAAGGCTGGGGGAGGAGGCCTGTGATCAGGAGGGCTGGGGGAGAAGGCCTGCTATCGGGAAGGCTGGGGGAGGAGGCCTGCAGGAAGGCTGGAGGGATGAGGCCCGCGATCGGGAGGGCTGGAGGTATGAGGCCCACGATCGGGAGGGCTGGAGGGAGAATTCCCGTGATCGGGAGGGCTGGAGGGAGAATGCCCGTGATCGGGAGGGCTGGAGGGAGAATGCCCGTGATCGGGAGGGCTGGAGGGAGAATGCCCGTGATCGGGAGGGCTGGAGGGAGAATGCCCGTGATCGGGAGGGCTGGAGGGAGAATTCCCGTGATCGGGAGGGCTGGAGGGAGAATGCCCGTGATCGGGAGGGCTGGAGGGAGGAGGCTGGAGATCGAGAGGGCTTGGGGGTGGAAGTCCACGATTGGGAGAACTGGGGGTAGGGGCCCCGCGATTAGGAGGGGTGGGGGGAGGCTGGATATCGGGCTGGGGGAGGGAAGCTGGAGATCGGGCTGGGGGAGGGAAGTGACCTTCTCCAGCCTGTCGGGTGGGGGTGTTAAAATCAAGATGTTGATTTTGAAATTCTCTTGGAATTCTGGATTCAGGTTTTTCTCCATAATTCTTGTACCATTTTTTCTGAAAGGAATGGAAAACAATCAATATACTTTTACTACAAATCCACTTTAATCAGGGAGGAATGGGGAATCACCGACAAAATTCAGGCTAGGGAGAATATAGACGTAAGGGCAATGGCACTGCTGCTGCTTGGGCGCTGAGTACATTTAGCACTGTAAAGTGAAGTTAACTTATTTAAATACATTTTTGATGCTCCTGGTACACAGCACATACTGTATTGGGAGTGTGCAGTAGTTAGGGGTTGGGACATCTTAAAAGATTGCTGGTCGATCTTAAAGGGGAATTGACTTCAAATGTAAAAAATAGTAGAAACAGGGTGCTGAGGCGGAACAGCTGCTTTGGAGGTGCCTCTGCAGGAGGTGCTACAGACAAGAGTGGATCTTCTTGGAGCAGAGGTGTAACCTCTAGTTCACATTACTGTCGGAGCAGCCTGAATGGAAGAGTTAATGCTTTGTGGCCTGAAAGAGGGGAGGGAGTAGATAAGTAAGAAATTTGCTGGGCTATGAAAGGTTGCCAAGATAAATATGCTCACATTTGGCACAATTTAACAATGGCTGGGAATTTCCTTGGAGCTGCTATTCTCCAAATACTTTTATCGTATGATTTATACAAAAAATACAACATACAAATCATGTTTAATACTTGTAGAAAAAATAACCTACATTTTTTTTACTTACAGATGATGCATATACATTACGCATACATGACATATAATTTAAACGTTTTAAGATTAAGCATAAACATGACAGAAGGACAGTACACAGATCTAGAGATTTCAATGCTTTTTTCTCCCTACTTTTGAAATGCACAAGAATGTCCATGTTTTAGCCTGGTGCTCTGCTGCCACCATAGTGCATTTACGCTGTGGTGAACAAAAAACAACAAATACTAGGCATGCTGTGCCCACACACAGTACATAAATGCTGTATGTTCACGAGTGGGAGTGGGTGAGGTTGGAAGTCTCGTCATGCTCATGGGTCTTATAATCCCTCGCCTTTTATTATTTATTTCCTTATTCACCCATTCCTTCGCAGACAGGTATACGCTGCAGCATAATATACTACAATGTCTTGGCTTGTAAAGCTCTGTTTCAAGGGGTGTCTTGTTAGCATTCTAAAAGAAGTTCCATTACTCTAGGTATCCAAGAGGAGGAGGAGGAAGTGGCTAAGCTGAATGAACTCAACCAAACATCTCACAGCATTCTAATTTAGCATCTAAGATGCAAGTGTCCTGCTCTGGCACATGTCCCCTATCCTCCAAAACCTGCAAATGAAGAGGGATAATTATATAGGCAGAAACAATGAAATATGCCTGAGGAAATGGGCAGAGCTAGCAGAGAGAATATCGTTTTAAGGAGTTGACAGTATGTTCAGATATGGCAAATCAGTTGAACAGCAAAACAGTACTAAAATTGATGAAAAAATACGCAGCAGATACGGATAAGTCAAGACCTAACTGGCCACTGAGAGCAAAGACCCAACATAAAAGCAGGTGCCTCCCTTGTAGCGCCTAGTTAATGCAGGCACTGAGCATCTCGAATGTTGTTCAGGTGCTGCAGCTGCATTATGGGGGCCTTGTCCTAATTAACATACTTTCACACCATTAATTAATTTAGCGCACAACTGGTATGCAGTATCTCGGTGTCACAGGCGTTTCCTGGTTTAATTATAATGTGCCATGCTTTGAGCAGGCTACAGGCTTCACCCCTTCCCAATGTGAGGAGGTAATGCCCATAGTGCTGCAGTACTATGGGCACTGAAGATTGTGTTATCAACCTCATAGTTTACTCACTTTGGATATGTGTATTTGTTGAATGAAGATATATTTCACTGATTATAAAGCCAGAAAAGTCAACAGAAACCTATCCCTTTCACAAGATTTATGACTGGAACCTAGTAATCCTTCCTTCTATGCCAATAAAAAATTTCCCCTGGTGGATGTCTTCAATTTCTTTAACCAAGAGGTATTGTTGTACAATTTTGTGACAGTGCTAAAGAAATGGGAATAGGTTAGGCAGCTCCAGTTAGAGCATCACAATAAGCCTGAAGAATTATTTGGTGAATTTTGGTGGAAGATGTTGGTGCTGAGAAATAGAATACTTTCCACTTTAAGCTCCCAATGTTAGCATCCGGCATTTCCAGGAAGGTATAGTTTGTTTAGATGCAGAAATCTTTCAAAGGTCTGTCGATTTGCCAATTTGAAATTCGTGTCCTCATGGCCTCATTCGTGTCAGCTGCATGAAAACAGCAGCTTTTGGAGGGAAGGAGACTTGAAAAACTGATCTCCATTGAGCAATATTTTTTTGAAAAGTAAGCAATATATTTGTAACTACATTGGGGAAATACTTCATGAGACTCTCCTCGCACTCTTTTTTTTCGATGGCATTTGTCTGAATTCAAGACAATAAAAATGCTATTATTTTTTGTATAGCACGTGTGTTGGAGCACAATGGGACTGCTCTGACATTCAATGTCCCGGGACCTGTTCAATTGAAGGAGGCTCATTTATGACCACATTTGACGAAAGAACATACAGATTCCATGGGGATTGCGAGTATCTACTTGTCGGGGTAAGTTTTGTTTTGTTGAGAAGCACCTTTTCATAGCTGATGAATATTTAGATGCCTTTACCATTGCAGAGAAAAAGATTTAAGTGAAATGAAAGGTTTTTTGGTGTAAATCTTATTAATGACATCATGTAAAATCATATCCAGGCCAAATCAATTAATTGAACAATTCCTTAATTTTGCTAACTTTAATATTGGCAATAAGCTATGAGCCACATTTTATGGATTAGGTACTGTGACACTGCTGTTGGGCATATCAACTACAATCTAGGTAAAATATTGATGACGTACAAATGTCACTGTCATGTTTTGGGATTTTTGATAATTATTTTCTTCATGGAAAGGATTTGGGAATGAGTTATGTTAAAGTGCCATGTTTTAAAATAAAGTGAATTTGCACAGGTTTAAAAAAAATTGCAGTAATCTCCAGGCATTGAAGAATGTATATTAAAAAAACATGGACAAAAGAGCTGAATTCCAGAGGTGAGGTGAGAGTGACTGCCCTTGACATCAAGGCAGCATTTGACTGAGTGTGGCACCAGGGAGCCCTAGTAAAATTGAAGTCAATGGGAATCGGGGAAAACTCTCCAGCGGCTGGAGTCATACCTAGCACATAGGAAGATGGTAGTGGTCGTTTAAGGCCAATCATCTCAGCCCCAGGGCTGTGTCCTAGGCCCAACCATCTTCAGCTGCTTCATCAATGACCTTCCCTCCATCATAAGGTCAGAAATGGCGATTTTCGCTGATGATTGTACAGTGTTCAGTTGCATTGACCCTCAGATAATGAAGCAGTCCGTGCCTGCATGCAGCAAGACCTGGACAACATCCAGGCTTGGGCTGATCAGTGGCAAGTAACATTCGCGCCAAGCCATGACGATCTCCAACAAGAGAGAGTCTAACCACCTCCCCTTGACAGTCAATGGCATTACCATCGCCGAATCCCCAACATCAACATCCTGGACCAGCCACATAAATACTATGGCGCCAAGAGCAGGTCAGAGGCTGGGTATTCTGTGGCGAGTGACTCACCTCCTGGCTCCCCAAAGCCTTTCCACCATCTACAAGGCACAAGTCAGGAGTGTGATGGAATGCTCTCCACTTGCCTGGATGAGTGCAGCTCCAACAACACTCAAGAAGCTCGACACCATCCAGGACAAAGCAGCCCGCTTGATTGGCACCCCATCCACCACCCTAAACATTCACTCCCTTCACCACCGGCGCATAGTGGCTGCAGTGTGTACCATCCACAGGATGCACTGCAGCAACTTGCCAAGGCTTCTTCGACAGCATCTCCAAAACCCATGACCTCTACCACCTAGAAGGACAAGGGCGGCAGGCACATGGGAACACCACCTGCACGTTCCCCTCCAAGTCACACACCATCCCGACTTGGAAATATATCGCTGTTCCTTCTTCGTTGCTGGGTCAAAATTCTGGAACTCCCTTCTTAACAGCACTGTGGGAGAACCTTCACCAGACGGACTGCAGCGGTTCAAGAAGGCGGCTCACCACCACCTTCTGAAGGGCAATTAGGGATGGGCAATAAATGCCGGCCTCGCCAGCGACGCCCACATCCCATGAATGAATAAAAAAAAATTAAAGGCAACAAGCCAGTTGGTGCAATGATGCAGCTCACAGTCTGTTTCAGACAGATACAGTGGAGGTCAGTTGTCTCATCTTACGCCCATTTAAGTCCAGGTTGCCCTCTCTTCATTTTGAGAATATCGAGATGTTTTCTTTAAACCCTCATCCTAAGGGGTTGAGTTAGCGGATTTTTAGTGGAGAATCACTGATGAGGGAAGCCGTTGCATTGTTTGGATACCCAGAGAAAAGGACAAAGGCACGTCGACAGTCAGTCATTAACGATGCTTCAATCTGATTGGTTAAGGAGGCACACAGCTGGTTGCCGTGTTCACAAAGGTCCCTGATGCCCTGTGGAGGGCACTGGGCTGAATGGATCTCTAATTTACAGGAACTTGCCCTGCAAAACCCCATAAAAAGACTATGGGCAAGTGCAAGTCTAATGAACAGCTGGTGCCGTTGGTTTGCCGCTCACAACAAAATCCAGCCCACGGTATTGGCCTATCACAGCATCACCTACAGGCATAACAGGTAGACTCAGTTATCCTGTATTTCTCATTGAAATCATTGACAGGACTTAATGAGCAGAGCAGAGACTGAACGAGGAAGTGTAAGTTAGAATAGTGAATACAATGTGAAAACAGGTACAGAAAGTGAAATAAAGAGAGGGAAAGAAAGATTGGATTAAGAAACAGAAAGAAAAAGTAAAAGAAAACGTATTTACATTTTTTTAAATGTCCAACAATAATTAAAAGTTGAAGGAATGCGACTCCACAATTATAAAAGTTAACTTTCAGTGCCAGAGAGGTTGTTTGGCAGTAATTAAGACTTACCGTACTGTTAAAAGGGTACTTACACTGGAATGGACAAGCCCTAGCTTTTTTTGGTGAGTTTCATCCGTAGCTACCACGTAAATGCAGGAACTTCATGCCGGTCAATGTATTTAAATGGTGAGTCAGACAGCGAGATGCCGTTTTTGTGCAGCTTTTGGAGGAGCAGGGCATGTTGAACAGCAACTTCCGGATTTCCACGTTTGTAACTGCGCATGTGTGGTCGACGGAAGTTGCTTTCCGATTCGCACATAAATAACAGTGAGTGCTGTCGGCCTGTTGTTAATAGTCATGTAATGTTGGATCCCAAAACTGTATAATAAGTAGCTTTGCAGCATTGATTTGCAGGAAACCATAGTGACTGTGGAGGAGCAAGATTTGTAAATGTTTAGTGAGCTATATTCATTGTCAAGAATGACATAAATATAAATGTTGGTGTTTCTTTTTAATCTGCACCCTCTTCAATGTTCATTTGATTCACCAATTCCGAAAGGCCATTCAGTCTTTTCCTGAATGGCAGCCGAGACACCTGTAGAATTCCTAAGGATGTGATAAGTGGACACTTAGAAAATATCAGCAGAATTAGACAAAGTCAACATGGATTTATGAAAGGGAAATCATGTTTGACAAACCTACTGGAGTTTTTTGAGGATGTAACTGGTAGAATAGATAAGGGAGAACCAGTGGATGTGGTTTATTTGGATTTTCAGAAGGCCTTTGATTAAGTCCCACATAAGAGGTTAGTGTGCAAAATTAAAGCACATCAGATTGGGGGTAATACACTGGCATGGATTGAAAATTGGTTAACAGACAGGAAACAGAGAGTAGGAATAAATGGTCTTTTTAGGGGTGGCAGGCAGTGACTAGTGGGGTACCGCAGGGATCAGTGCTTGGGCCCCAGCTATTCACAATATATATCAATGATTTGGATGAGGGAACTAAATGTAATATTTCCAAGTTTGCTGACGACACAAAATTAGGTTGGATCGTGAGTTGTGAGGAGGATACAAAGAGGCTTCAAGGCGATTTAGACAAGTTGATTGAGTGGGCAAATACATGGCAGATGCAGTACAACGTGGATAAATGTGAAGTTATCCACTTCGGAAGGAAAAATAGAAAGGCATGGTATTATTTAAATGGTGATAGATTGGGAAATGTTGATGTACAAAGGGACCTGGGCGAGTGACTCACCTCCTGACTCCCCAAAGCCTTTCCACCATCTACAAGGCACAAGTCAGGAGTGTGATGGATTACTCTCCACTTGCCTGGATGAGTGCAGCTCCAACAACACTCAAGAAGCTCGACACCATCCAGGGCAAATCAGCCCGCTTGATTGGCACCCCATCCACCACCCTAAACATTCACTCCCTTCACCACCGGCGCATAGTGGCTGCAGTGTGTACCATGCACAGGATACACTGCAGCAACTCGCCAAGGCTTCTTCGACAGCACTTCACAAACCCACGACCTCTACCACCTAGAAGGACAAGAGCAGCAGGTACATGGGAACAACACCACCTGCACGTTCCCCTCCAAGTCACACACCATCCCGACTTGGAAATATATCGCCGTTCCTTCATCGTCGCTGGATCAAAATCCTGGAACTCCCTTCCTAACAGCACTGTGGGAGAACCTTCACCACACGAACTGCAGCGGTTCAAGAAGGCGGCTCACCACCACCTTCTTAAGGGCAATTAGTGATGGGCAATAAATGCCAGCCTCGCCAGCGACGCCCACATCCATGAACGAATAAATTTTTTAAAAATCACTGAAAGCAAACATGCAGGTGCAGCAAGCAGTTAGGAAGGCAAATGGTATGTTGGTCTTCATTGCAAGATGATTTGAGTACTGCAGTTATACAGGGCCTTGGTGAGACCACACCTGGAGTATTGTGTGCAGTTTTGGTCTCCTTACCTAAGAAAGGATATACTTGCCATGGAGGGAGTGCAGCGAAGGTTCACCAGACTGATTCCTGGGATGGCAGGACTGTCGTATGAGGAGAGATTGGGTCGACTTGGCCTGTATTCACTCGAGTTTAGAAGAATGAGCGGGGATCTCATTGAAACATATAAAATTCTGACAGGGCTAGACAGACTGGATGCAGGGAAGATGTTTCCCCTGGCTGGGGGGGGTTCAGAACGAGGGGTCACAGTCTCAGGATACAGGGTAGGACATTTAGGACTGAGATGAGGAGAAATTTCTTCACTCAGAGGGTGGTGAACCTGTGGAATTCTCTACCACAGAAGGCTGTGGAGGCCAAGTCATTGTGTATATTTAAGAAGGAGCTGGATGGATTTCTAGACACAAAAGGCATCAAGGGGTATGGGGAGAGAGTGGGAATATGGTATTGAGATAGAGGATCAGCCATGATCATATTGAATAGTGAAGCAGACTCGAAGGGCCGAATGGCCTACTCCTTCTCCTATTTTCTATGTTTCTGTGTTTCTAATGGCCTCGGACGTTTTGGTTATCTGCAAAGTGGAATCCTAATCCAGGGCCTTAGGTGGAATACCTCCAAGGACAGAACATTAATCTTGCTGCTGCCCACAATTTTCTAAGAGGCTCCGGCTTGTATACTGCCACGCACCCCCCCCCCACCACCCCACCGACTTAAATCTTATGCTGTCCTTGGGCTACACCCCTGCTTAAAAGTTTCAACTTCTCCTTAGTGCGAGCTTGCCAGTCCCCCATTTCCCTGGGATTGAAGATATGGCAATCAATACTTTACCCCCTGACAGCATTTGGCAACCCTGTGCACCACCCCCCTCAACCCACCCATCCCTGCTGAGAAACATTGCTGACTGTCAACCTCTCCAATAAGAGTTTCCAAGCCTAACCCATACCTCACCCTGCTTTGATAGTTTGCCGATCTGGTTTAACCCCGGCTGAGAGAGTTTACTGGTTCCATCTCTCTGCTGAGTGACTTTCCTGCTTTTGCTCCTCCATTCCCTCCCATTTCTCTCCCCATCCCCGAATCATCATCTTTATGCAGTTTCCAAGATTTATGTAAAAAAAAATACCCTTAAGTGCCATAAATCATTCTCGAGATATATTTTGAACTGAATTTTCAACCAATATAAAGAGGGGAGTGGCTTGCTGTGAGTGACACGGCTAATTTGAAGGAATGCACTTATTGAAACTCATCTTTGAGCTCAGCTAATTCACTTGGGAAAAGACGCTGAAATCTTATTCATCCTTTTCACTGAGAAAAAAATTGCTTCTTGATAAACAATGTTTTCTAACAGAGCAGGAAGGGAGATTAGTAACTTGAATTCTATTCAGTTGGGGGCATTTACTGGCAATTTTTGGCAAGGGTTGCAAGGTTTCTGTTCACTAGGGGAGAGGTTTATTGGACTTCTCAGCAGAGGGTGGTTTATGTGTTGATTTCAGGATTTCTGCTCAGTCAGGGTGGGAAGCCCACTTGTTGGGGGGTGGGGTGATGACCAGATTTCTGCATGGCGAAGGGTGGCTGTTTTCTGCTAAAATGAGGACCATGATGATGTCCTGATTTTAGTTCATGGAGGGGTGCTCTAATTCCTGGCCTGTGGATGTGGAAGTAGGTGCCAAGACTGGGATGAAGGGGAGTGCTGTCTGCTTCATGGGGGGTGGCTGAAATCTCTGGTCAATGTTAGGGGGAAGGACACAATCTCTGGTGAATGGATGAGGAGCAGTCACAGGTTTATTACTCCGTATCTAAAGAATCAATTATTTCCTGTGCACTTACACATCTATTGATCAAAGTCAGGCAAGTATTTCCACTGCCATTTTTCCTCGATTTCCATTTTTGCTCATCTGCATGGGCATTTTTAATACATCTGTTGACCAACTTTGAATTGCCTGAATTCCCTTACAGCAGCTACGTATTATTAACAGGTGCTGGCTCGCGATTTTTGACTGCCATTGAGGATTCCCAGGTGTCCCAAAAATAAGGGCAAAAAACACCCAAAAATTAGATTAAAAAAATAAAATGTTGGGGTACCCGGGCCACTGGTGCCACATATTTGTGGAAGACCTGCAATTAGAATGTGACATAGCTTATTCCTGTTATACAATGAAGGGTTTTCCCTTTTGTAAATGTTGACTTGGGCTAGGACCTACTCCGTTAATGGTAGGGCGTTGGGGAGAGTTATAGAACAAAGAGATCTAGGAGTACAGGTTCATAGCTCCAACCACCCTCTGGGTGAAAAAGTTCTTTCTCAAATCCCCTCTAAACCTCCCGCTTTTTACCTTGAATCTATGGCCCCTTGTTATAGAACCCTCAACGAAGGGAAAAAGCTCCTTAGTATCCATCCTATCTGTGCCCCTCATAATTTTGTACACCTCAATCATGTCCCCCCTCAGCCTCCTCTGCTCCAAGGAAAACAAACCCAATCTTCCCAGTCTCTCTTCATAGCTGAAGCGCTCCAGCCCTGGTAACATCCTGGTGAATTTCCTCTGCACCCTCTCCAAAGCGATCACATCCTTCCTGTAGTGTGGCGACCAGAACTGCACACAGTACTCCAGCTGTGGCCTAACCAGTGTTTTATACAGCTCCATCATAACCTCCTTGCTCTTATATTCTATGCCTCGGCTAATAAAGGCAAGTATCCCATATGACGATCCGGATTCTTTCCCCTCAGTCTGGTTCAGTAAAAACTGAAGTCGCATACATTTTAAAGTTCAGCACAACTTTAATAGCAGGGTTCTTAGTCTGCAGCATGGATTTGGACTCCTGATAGACTCCCTCTATGATGGCAGAGCAAGAACAAAAACATACAGAAATCCACACGTTTTTATACAATCAATAGGGGTTGGAACATACTTAACGAGGGTCAACACCAATCATAAGCCGGGCACAGGTTGCCATGCGAGGTTACATTATTTCCGGCCAATCATAAATCGTCCATGTACTGATCATGCTGCTGTTAGACATCAAAGGGGATACTTCCTCACCTTCCAACTTGGAATGTTCTTCCCTGTCCCTTCTGTTCCTTATCTCCCAACCTGGAATGTCTTTCAACTTTGGCTAAGCTCGTTACCTATATTGATCTGCCATAAACATGGAGACATTCAGACCAGTCCTTGAATCACATCAAAGACTCTACATTGATAAGACCATGCAAACCTGCTGACTACGCAAACATATGGCCCAGCAGGAGGCCAGGCCACCTGTACCAATCTCAGTTACTAACTAATTAACCCTTTCTAACCATTTTGCATTCTGCTTCTTTGCCACGTAGACATCTTAATATTTTACCGAAAACTGACCACGTAGGGATTCTCATTCCCCCCTTTTATCATTTTATGATAACCAATTATTACGGTGCTCACTGGTTCTGCAGGTTCTGCAGCGCAGCAACATTTAAGTAAGCAATAAACTATAAGAATTATAACAATGAATATGACTAGCCCTTGAACTAGAGAAGTCCCAATAGAACACAGACATGTTTCATCAATACGCCTTTGTACTCTTATCTGTTCTCAGGAACAGACTCCTTCTAAACATCTCTCAAGTAAGTTACGAATGTCCTTGGTCAGCTAAACCTATTCATGTTAGTTTGAAAAGGCTAACATAGTCAAATATCCTATGGTGCTTTATATTTTGTTTCCAGCCTAACTAGACTGAATGGTACCTTTCAGACCATTTTACACCTGTGAATTGGTGCCCTCCCCATTATATCCCTTAATCCAAATTCTCCCTACAATATCCCGTTAGATGCTGTACCTCATCTTAACCAGGTTCCCTTCGTGTTGGCCACCAGTCCGGGTGGAAGAGAGGCAGAGCATCTGATAATCCTATCAAACTATAATTGTCTTCCCTTTTACATGCACCTTACCCCAGCGGGTGCTACTCCCAGTACCATTAAGATGTGTTCTTAGTTGAAACCACAGAGACAATGGGGACATTCTCACCCAGGCTCTGTTTTACTATCTTTGCCAAACCCTTCATCCTCTGCTTACATTTATTACATGCAATGAAAATCAAGAAGCACATTACAACAAACTGCACTACGACTAATACATATGAAATTAATCTAATCCAAGGATGGATCTGTATATTCAGTCCCAAATTCCAGAGGTCATTTCATCAGGTGGTGACTTTAATTTGGTCAATGTCATGCTTAATGTTGTTACTGTCCTGTTGTAGGTTATAATAAACCTTCTGGGAGAGGCGTATCTCCATTCGCAATGCTTCCAAGTATTTAGGCAACAGGGGTGTCAGATACCCAAATGTGTCCTGATATGCTTTTAAGTCCTTTCTGACATTCTCAGAAACTTGTACGGTGGTGAGGTTATGCCGGTGTATCTCTACCAGTTCCTCGGGTCCAATCCGAACCAGGACTTCAGAAATGGAGTAGAATTCTGGACTTAAAATATCACAAGTTAGATTGGCATATTTAAACGTTTTCAAATTAGTTGTAACACAATATTTGCCCTCTCCGGCATATGCCACTTAAGTGGGTTTTAGATCCGCCGCTAGGGCCTCCATGGTACAGTTAATATCCCGATTGGTACCGGTATTATTAAACTCACACTGTGCTTCTAGGCTGTGTCCAACACTATGTGGACACACAATGACAGCATGTCTAGTAACACATCCCTTTAATTTTGTTCCAGCCAATCAGCTTAAATCTACGTCCTCTAGTTCTTGAACCCTCTGCTAGGGGAAACAGGTACTTCCTGTCTACTTTATCTGGGCCCCTCATAATCTTGTAATTTTGTATCCATTGTGCGGATATCTTCTAAATATTGTTTCTCCCAATTTTATTGTTAACTGATGGGAACCTAACCCTGAATTTTGGAAATCCAAATTACTGTGTCCCTCTTTACTTTAATTTCAGTCCTTTTGATTGATACCAGTGTTTCCTGACTGTTTCATTAATTAGTTGGTTTCTCTATGGACCATGTGTCAGTGCCTTGTTTAAAAGGATTTCTCACTCGCCTGGACCACATTAACCATTTTCCTGTTGTGCTGTTGTCAAGTAACTGAGCCCGTCTGAGACTCATTCTTCAATGTATCTTCTTCATGTATCTCCGCATACTAGCAGCATCTCATAGGAATGAGCTTAGTGTTCTTGGATATTAACTTTCTGCTGGCCAGTCTCTTCTTCCTCATGGTATTTCCGAACATTTTCCATGGCACACATCATATGTCCTGTAGGATTCAGTCCTGTAAAAGCAACTGGTTTGTTTAAAGAGTGGTTGCAATAGCTCACCAGGCCATAGGCCTTTGTAATCATGTTCTTCATCCTGATTTCCGTTTCAGATGATGGCAACATACATTTGTATCTTTTATGTCCACTGTAGCCATTCTTAGGTTTTCAGGTTATCTTATCAAAAAGATCAGGGGTGTTTAGAGTGCTTATCTCCCCCTGCATGGTCCCGATGTCAGGGTAGTGGCCAGGCTTTTGAGTGTAGTTTTCTCATTATTCATTATAGGCAAGGACACAAATATCTCCACGAGAAAGCTATCAATTTACTATTCTCAACTACACTTTCCTGACTTCCACTAGATTGTATATTTATGCCAGATTGATTTTTTTTATCATGCCCAATTCAATGACTTTAGAGAAATTCCCATATCTCCCCACCTCGAGCATTCTGTCTCGGAAGACAACAAATAGGTTAAAACAAAACAAATCAAAATGTTTTCAAAAGAAGAGAATCAGGTTGATATCACCACGCTGTGACATTTGGTATCCGCTGATGTCTGCAGCTAAAGTCTTAAATCTTTAACACCACTGGATCATTTCCTGCACCAAATTTCTCCAGCAAAGGTTGCACCGTAACTTTGTAACTACTCTTGGTAATCCTGCACCATCAACACTCACGTGGTCCCAAAAAAAACCAGTGTCACCTGTTTTAAAAGAAACACAGAAAATCCATTGCGGCTCTTCTTGAGAGCCCAAGTGATTAATTTGTCAAATCTTCATTTATTATTTATTTATCCAAAGGAATAATCCCTATACCCGAAACAAATTCAGAAAACAAAACAGGAGAGAGAAATTGCCTAGTTCCACTCTCGCCCTCTCTCTGAAGCACGCAGCCTGTCTGAAATAAACACTGTCTCTCCCACATACAGATGTACGCAGGGCTGCAGACTGGAATTTCTAACTCCAAGTCCTGATCTCTGTGTTTTCAAGATGTAACCACATTAAGCAGATATCATTAGCAGCCGCCTGCTAAGATACGTTATATTCCTCTTTTATTAATTTATTAATGGTTTGGGCATGTGTTTCTAGCACTGTAGCTATCCTTTGCAAATATATGGTCAGCATTTGATCCTCAGACAATTCCTTATCTGTATTTTCATTTATCTTTTAATATATCTTTAATGCGAGACCCTAAATCTCTGACCTTTTGATCTAATGTTGTCAAATCAATGGTGTTAACAACTGAGGTAAAGGCAGTTGCTATATCACTTATCACAGATCTTTACGTCTCCATATTTGCCTATCTCTTTTTACGATGTCCACCTTCATTCCATGTCGCTCTTTGTTTTAACACTTGAGTTAGGAGGTGTTGATCTAATTGTTGAGTTTTCTTAGCATTCTCAATGCGAGTTATATAATTTGTCAGGGAAGGTCTCCCCTCTTTGGTCAGATCTTGTATTCTACTATTAATTTCAAATAAAATTGAATAGCCCCAGAACTTGTCAAAACTTCCTTATCATACTGTGGCAGGGTAAAACTGATAGGCGTTTAGTACCCTGTGTCAGTACATAGCTCAAGTAATGGACTTCCAATTGTCTAACCTATGCTTCCTTTTCATATGATTTGTTTTACATTCCTTTCTTATCAATTTTTCACTGTAGCGTGAAAACTTATATCTCAGTCAATTGTAGCCTTTGGCATTTCCGAGTGATTGGGACAATTTTACTAATATAACCTATACCAATTATTACCTCATGTTCACCTGTGTTCTGGGCAAGCCTCAGACAGTTCTCAACCGACTGGGTCATTTCTATCTGTTTGAACTGGTCTTGGCATGACAGTCTGGCTTCTTGGGATGGAAGGGGTTAACATTAACTTGCTCTTGTGGTAGGAGTAACTTGATCCTTCTCCCTTTTGAGATTAAGTTCCCACCTTCAAAATTTCACTTCACACAGGTTTGACTGATTTTTTTTACTTCTCACATTTGTGGATTGCTTTATACTATATTTTTGCACACTATTTTTTCACATACTTTTAGTGGATGTGATTATAATCAACGCTCCGAGCTGTTCCAGCTTTCCGACTTTTCCTATCACAATGATCCTGATAGTTTTTTAATCTATCCCGTTAATTTTTAACCTCTTTTTAAACCACAGCCAATCACAAAATAAACATTCAAAATGCCAATTTTTTGAAGATCCCACGTCTGGAATTTAACATGCCCACACTTTATAAGAACCAGAATTTAATAGGTCACTTAACCTCAATAACTCCAATTTTAATTCAGCAGTATCAGAATTAAACACACGACAAGACAGATACATTACACAAAGGAAGAAAACACACAAGACACAGTAAGAAGGGGGCGTGGCCCACAACACCGACAAAAAAAACACTGATCAAGACAGGCTTTTTAAAGGGACAGTACACTTAAACAACAAAACCTTTCTTTTTCGGGTCTCTGTCTTTTAAACATTTGTCTAGTCACTTAATTCTATCCATATTTGTTTTTACAGTACTGTCTCCATAAAGCAATTAGTTCTTTGGCTGTGGTACCTCTGTTATTTTTCCAAATTAATTCCTGAGCCTTTTTGGCGGCATCGAAGTTTTTATCAATAGTTCCTGTTTATATCCAATCATCAGGAACTTAAACCCTGACTACCCTCAGTGATATTAACCACTGACCTACCGCTTACAAGTTATTCCCTCAGTGATATTCGACCACTGACCTCCTCCTGCTATTTCTGTGTATTCGCCAGACTGACCTGAATCTTGTAAGGACGCCACACGAGTGTTAGCGATTGGACGATTCGTCGTCAGACTGACGGATTGGAGGAAAACCGACGTAGTAAATGAAGACTACTTACATCGGGGCGCCATTTCCTTCCTCCGTGTCTGAGACAATCCGCCTCTTACTCCGCGAACTCTCGGTGAACGACCGTTAAGATCCCACTTCTGACACCAAATGACGATCCGATTCTTTCCCCTCAGTCTGGTTCAGTAAAAACTGAAGTCGAATACATTTTAAAGTTCAGCACAACTTTAATAGCAGGGTTCTTAGTCTGCAGCATTGATTTGGACTCCTGATAGAGTCCCTCTATGCTGGCAGAGCAAGAACAAAAACATACAGAAATCCACACGTTTTTATACAATCAATAGGGGTTGGAACATACTTAACGAGGGTCAACACCAATCATAAGCCGGGCACAGGTTGCCATGCGAGGTTACATTATTTCCGGCCAATCATAAATCGTCCATGTGCTGATCATGCTGCTGTTAGACATCAAAGGGGATACTTCCTCACCTTCCAACTTGGAATGTTCTTCCCTGTCCCTTCTGTTCCTTATCTCCCAACCTGGAATGTCTTTCAACTTTGGCTAAGCTCGTTACCTATATTGATCTGCCATAAACATGGAGACATTCAGACCAGTCCTTGAATCACATCAAAGACTCTACATTGATAAGACCATGCAAAACTGCTGACTACGCAAACATATGGCCCAGCAGGAGGCCAGGCCACCTGTACCAATCTCAGTTACTAACTAATTAACCCTTTCTAACCATTTTGCATTCTGCTTCTTTGCCACGTAGACATCTTAATATTTTACCGAAAACTGACCACGTAGGGATTCTCACATATGCCTTCTTTACCACCTTATCTACCTGTTCCGCCGCCTTCAGGGATCTGTGAACTTGCACACCAAGATCCCTCTGACCCTCTGTCTTGCCTAGGGTCCTCCCATTCATTGTGTATTCCCTTGCCTTGTTAGTCCCTCCAAAGTGCATCACCTCGCACTTTTCCGGGTTAAATTCCATTTGCCACTGTTCCGCCCATCTGACCAACCCATCTATATCGTCCTGCAGACTGAGGCTATCCTCCTCGCTATTTACCACCCTACCAATCTTTGTATCATCAGCGAACTTACTGATCATACCTTTTACATTCATATCCAAGTCATTAATGTAGACCACAAACAGCAAGGGACCCAGCACCGATCCCTGTGGTACCCCACTGGCCACAGGCTTCCAGTCACAAAAACAACCTTCGACCATCACCCTCTGCCTTCTGCCACTAAGCCAGTTTTGTATCCAAAGTGCCAAGGCACCCTGGATTCCATGGGCTCGTACCTTCTTGACCAGTCTCCTGTGGGGGACTTTATCGAAGGCCTTACTGAAATCCATGTATACCACATCCACTGCGTTACCCTCATCCACACGCCTAGTCACCCCCTCAAAAAATTCAATCAAATTAGTCAGACATGATCTTCCCTTGACAAAGCCATGTTGACTATCCCTGATTAATCCTTGCTTCTCCAAGTGGAGACTAATTTTGTCCTTCAGAATTTTTTCCAATAATTTTCCTACCACTGATGTTAGGCTCACTGGCCTGTAGTTCCCCGGTTTTTCCCTACTCCCCTTCTTGAATAATGGTATTACATTAGCGGTTCTCCAGTCCTCTGGCACATCCCCTGTGGCCAGAGAGGTTCTGAATATATGTGTCAGAGCCCCCGCAATCTCCTCCTTTGCCTCACACAGTAGCCTGGGATACATTTCGTCCGGGCCTGGGGATTTATCCATTTTTAGGCCTGCTAAAACCGCCAATACCTCCTCCCGCTCGATGTTAATATGTTCGAGTATATCACAGTCCCCCTGCCGTATTTCTATGTCTACATCGTCCTTCTCCATAGTGAAAACAGATGCAAAAAATTCATTTAGAACCCCTCCTACATCTGCCGGCTCCACACACAGATTGCCATTTTTGTCCCTAATGGGCCCTATTTTTTCCCTAGTCATCCTCTTACCCTTAATATACTTATAAAACATCTTAGGATTTTCCTTTATTTTGCTCGCCAGTGTTATTTCATGGCCCCTCCTTGATCTCCTAATTTCTTTTTTAAGTATCCCCCTGCACTTTTTGTACTCCTCTTGGGCTTCCTCCGTCTTTAGCCTTTTGTATCTGCCAAAAGCCCTCCTTTTTTTCCTAATCCATTCTCTTATATCCCCTGACATCCAAGGTTCCCTGGAGTTCTTGGAACCACCCTTGACCTTTACGGGAACATGTTGCCATTGTATGGTCTCAATCTCCCTTCTGAAAGACTCCCATTGCTCCGATGCGGATTTTCCTACAAGCAGCTGATCCCAGTCCATTTTGGCCAGATCCTGCCTTATCCTATTAAAATCTGCCTTCCCCCAATTTAGAACCTTTATTTCCGGCCCCTCCCTGTCCTTTTCCATGACTACCTTAAATCTCACCGAATTATGGTCACTGTCACCAAAGTGCTCACCTACTAGCACTTCTTCCACTTGGCCGGCCACATTCCCTAGAATTAGGTCCAGTACCGCCCCCTCTCTTGTAGGACTTTCTACATGCTGGCTCAAAAAGCTCTCCTGGATGCACGTTAAGAATTTTGTACCCTCTAAGCCTTTTACACTCTGAGTATCCCAGTTAATATTGGGGAAGTTGAAATCCCCCACTATTATTACCCTATTATTTGCACAATTTTATGAGATTTGCCTACATATCTGTTCCTCGATCTCCCCCTGACTGTTTGGGGGCCTATAGTACACTCCCATCAAAGTGCTTGCCCCCTTTTTGTTTTTAAGCTCCACCCATATGGCCTCATTAGAGGAACCTGCTAATATATCATCCCTCCTTATGGCAGTAATTGATTCTTTAATTAATATTGCGACCCCCCCCTCCTCTTATACCTCTCCCTCTGTCTCGCCTGAAGATTCTGTACCCCGGAATATTGAGCTGCCAGTCTTGCCCCTCCCTCAACCATGTCTCTGTGACAGCAACAATATCATACTCCCATGTGTTTATCAACACCTTCAGTTCATCCACCTTATTCGCAAGACTCCTTGCATTAAAATAGATGCCATCCAGCCTTGCCCTCACAT
This sequence comes from Heptranchias perlo, assembly GCF_035084215.1. Taxonomy (NCBI): domain Eukaryota; kingdom Metazoa; phylum Chordata; class Chondrichthyes; order Hexanchiformes; family Hexanchidae; genus Heptranchias; species Heptranchias perlo. The sequence continues at coordinate 1,717,604 of NC_090336.1, read as the reverse complement.
ATTTGCCCTGTCTTCCAAGCTGACTTGTTTTTTTCTCTATATTTGGCTGCACATCACCCCCTATTGTAGCTCCACTCTGTATCCCATCCCCCTGCCAAGTTAGTTTAAACCCCCCCCAACAGTGCTAGCAAACCTCCCCGCAAGGATATTTGTCCCGCTCTGGTTCAGGTGCAACCCGTCCGACTTGTACAAGTCCCACCTTCCCCAGACGCAGGCCCAGTGATCCAGGAAACTGAAACCCTCCCTCCTGCACCAACTCTTTAGCCACGCATTCATCTGTTCTATCCTCCTATTTCTATACTCACTAGCCCGTGGCACTGGGAGTAATCCAGAGATTACAACCTTTGAGGTCCTGCTCTTTAATCTGCTACCTGGCTCCCTAAATTCTTGATGCAGGACCTCATCTCCCTTCCTACCTATGTCGTTGGTCCCAATGTGGACCACGACCTCTGCCTGCTCACCCTCCCCCTTGAGAATGCCCTGTAGCCGCTCAGTGACATCCATGACCCTGGCACCAGGGAGGCAACAAACCATCCTGGAGTCACGTTTACGGCCACAGAAACGCCTGTCTGTTCCCGTTACGATAGAATCCCCTACCACTATAGCTCTTCCACTCTTTTTCCTCCCAGCCTGTGCAGCAGAGCTACCCCTGGTGCCAGGAAGTTGGCTGCTGCTGCCTTCCCCTGATAAGTCATCCCCCTCAACAATATCCAAAGCGGTATATTTGTTTGAGAGGGGGACGGCCACAGGGGACCCCTGCACTGCCTGCCTGCTCTTCTTACTCTGCCTGGTGGTCACCCAATTACTTCCTGCCTGTACAACCTTTACCTGCGGTGTGACCATCTCACTAAACGTGCTATCCACGACGTTCTCAGCATCGCGAATGCTCCTTAATGAAAGGGTTGTGGAGGCAGGAACCCTCACAACATTCAAGAAGCATTTGGATGAGCACTTGAAATGCCATAGCATACATGGCTACGGACCAAATGCTGGAATATGGGATTAGAGTAGACAGGGCTGATGGCCGGCGCGGACACGATGGGCCGAAGGGCCTCTATCCGTGCTGTATAACTCTATGACTCTATGACTCCTTGAAAGTGGAGTCACAGGTGGATAGGGTGGTGAAGAAGGCACTCAGCATGCTTGGTTTCATTGGTCAGAACATTGAATACAGGAGTTGGGATGTCTTGTTGAAGTTGTACAAGACATTGGTAAGGCCACACTTGGAATATTGTGTGCAGTTCTGGTCACCCTATTAAAGAAAGGATATTATTAAACTAGAAAGAGTGCAGAAAAGATTTACTAGGATGCTACCGGGACTTGATGGTTTGACTTATAGGAAGAGGTTGGATAGACTGAGACTTTTTCCCCTGGAGAGTAGGAGGTTTAGGGGTGATCTTATAGAAGTCTATAAAATAATGAGGGGCATAGATAAGGTAGATAGTCAAAATCTTTTCCCAAAGGTAGGGGAGTCTATAACGAGGGGGCATAGATTTAAGGTGAGAGGGGAGAGATACAAAAGGGTCCAGAGGGGCAATTTTTTCACTCAAAGGTGGTGAGTGTCTGGAACGAGCTGCCAGAGGCAGTAGTGGAGGCGGGTACAATTTTGTCTTTTAAAAAGCATTTGGACAGTTACATGGGTAAGATGGGTATAGAGGGATATGGGCCAATTGGGACTAGCTTAGTGGTATAAACTGGGCGACATGGACATGTTGGGCCGAAGGGCCTGTTTCCATGTTGTAAACTTCTATGATTCTATGACTTGGGAAGCATGACTAAAACATTGTGTAAGGTCAATGTCAACCGAAAATACAACAATGTTAACATATTAGTTGAACTACAGTGGTGTTGCACAGGGTATTTTGTTTACTGGTGCAGCAGCCTAGTAGTTATGATAATGCATTAACAACCCAGCGGTTCTGAGCTCAAATTCCACGATGGCAAGGTGTGAAATTCAATTCAATAAATCTGGTAATTTGTGGGCTAGCACCAGATTAAGTGACCATGACAGCTGCTGGATTCTTGTTAAAAACCCAACTGCTTCACTAATGCTTTTCAGGGAACGGACCTGCCATCATTACCTAGTCTGGCCTATGTTGACTGTTTATGCCCTAAGGGCGACTGGGGATGGGTAATGAATACTGCCGTGCCAATCGTCTTCATCCGAAGAACAAAACTAGGCAGAGAAAATGTCCACTCATACCTGCATTTAGTGTCTTTGTGTTGTTGTTTTTCTCTATCTCTTCTCTTCTGCTACTCTCTTTCTCCTGCCTTATTTTACTCTTCCCTTAACTCTACTTTTTGCTTTTTTCTGTCCTCTGCTGCTTCTGTTGTTATCTTTGTTTATTTTGTGGAGTGGTGGGTGGTATGGCATGGTGAGGTCAGGAAAGGAGCCACCATTGTCTGTTGGCTGTATTTGGATTGGATTCCGGGAAAAATGTGTAGCTTCCACGTGCTTGCCCCACCCTTTCACGTTTCCACTTTCTCCTCCCTTTCCTACCACCTCCTTACTCTCATCACTACTCCCACTTCCTCCCCTTTGAACTGAACTTTTGTATTCTGCCCTCTTCTTGCAATGCTGTCACTCACCTCACTTTTAATTCTCCATGCACTACCCGACCCCCATTTGCTCCCCCGAAGGGTACATCGCACCCGAAACAAAGCTTGGTGGGGACTGTTAGAGAAGGCTGTGTACTTACGTTGTGATGGTCCTGAAGTTTGTCAGTCCAGCAGTGGGGCTACTATGGTTTTGCAGCATGGAGGAGATCCTTTGTCTGGTATCACGGTAGAGGTAGTGGTAGAACCTGGAATTTGGCAGAACTGTGGAAGGGGAACCTGAGGTTTGGTAGAAATGAAGGGTGGACTGGGATTTGGCTCCTTGATGTCTGTCAGCAGTGAGGATGGGCGTGAGCCTGTCAGCACTCTGTGGGTTTGGGGACACCCAGGTCTGGCAGCACTGGTTTGTAACTTTCTAGGAGATCTCTGCAAACATTAAATTTGATGTTTAATGATTGGCTCCTAGAAGTGCCTCTGTCTTTGTCCCTCTCTATCCGTTTTTCCTGTCAGTCTGTCATTCTCACTCTGCACCTTTCCCCTTCTGTCTCACAGGTGGCAGTAATTAGAATGTTTACATTTTCTAGCTATTCGGAAATTATACATATTTTGTTCACATGAAAACAATTTTTGGTGGAAGGAGTGAAGTATTTGTTTGTTTGTACAGTCGTCTCTGTGGCTAATTGCAGTTTTCCTGTTCTGCAGATCAATAAGATACCCAGGCATTTTACTATAGAAGGAGTTTTTGAACGATGCGGTGCTACATACACAGAAACCCATTTAGCAAGTGTCGTCTATGCTACTCATGAGGTAAGCACTGAAGAGAAGGTTGTAGTTTCCTACATTACAACAGTGACCACTTCAAAAAAGTACTTTATTGGCAGTGAAGTGCTTTGGGACATCCTGAGGCTGTGAGAGGCACTACAGTCCCCACTGATGGCTGGTAAAACGCCTGAAGAAAGTTTATTTTCTCTCTCTCTCCCTGTAACGAGCTGCCCGCAGCTCCCTGATTTCCAACCTCTTCACTGGGAGTGGATCAGATGTTGGCGAAAAGCGTGTTTGAAGAACAAATGTTCTTCAAACAAACAAACAAAGAAAATGTTGAAATTATAGCAGGTTATTGTCTGTGTTAAAATAGTGCATAGAGAAATTGAGTACAAGTGTGGTAAGTATTTGTATGAGAAGAGCACCAATTGTAATTTCTACCTTATGCCAATAAAGTCATTTGCACTAGAATACTCTGATGCTTTGCATCTGAACAGCACCAGTACTTTAAGGTAAGATTGACTGATGGTTGAAAAGAAATATGCAATTATGGAAAGAAATCAATCTGCTTGCCCCAAGAGGTTCAACCATTATAAGATAAAGGGGTGAAATTGGTCTTGGGCAGTTTAGCCAAACGGACGATAACAAATCGGTCTTTTCCGTTGACTTCAGTGGAAAAGAAAATCGGACAGGGTGTAAAGCTGGTTCCGCCCATTTTGCAATGCCGCCCAAGACCCTGATAGGTCCGTGACGCTTTTATGGAGTTTACAGTATGATCAGCTTGATGGTGCACTAGTGTGGTTTAAAACAGGAGGGTCCCACCATAGGCCCCTTGAGTAGCCAGGCGAATACTTCATCCCATTGTGCACTTGTTTCCTTTACAACTACCCGCTGCTTCTTTTACTTTAGCCAGTTACTAATCCAATCCATGTCCTAACCTTGGTGCCACTAACCTTTGTTTGTAAAGGAGTCTCTTGTGATACTTCACCAAAGGTCTTTTAGAAGTCAAAGTACACTGGGTGGAATTTTATGATAGCCTGTTACAGGTCCATGACCGATGCTGCGCACAGAGCGCATGCCCCAACCGAGAGACCTGAGGCTGGCCCAAAATTGGATCTGGGGCCTCATTTCAATAATTTAGGCGAACTGTTGGTGCTTGTTGCGCCTCCATAGGCAACTTTCCCATTTCAATAGGATGAATTTCAAGCCGCTGGCAACGGCCCTCAGGTAAATTCCGGGTTTTGGCGGGGAGGAGGATATCAGGAAGGGGGACAATCATGGGTTGGCAGTGGCCTGCTCTTCCTCGCTCCACATCGACCTTAAAAACAAATTTTGCTTGGAAAACCTGAGCAGAGAAGGCCCATACTCAGGGCAACCCAATTTCCTGGAAAGGACCTAAAACAGGCGTCAGGCCTTCCACTAGCTCATGCAAGGGGCCTAACGCCTGTTTTAGGCAGCTGCCCTGGATGCCTGAAAATCGTCCGAGGCCTCAGGCATCCTTGAGCACTAGGCATAGCCCTGTAAAATTGGTAATTTTTGCCCCAGTTTTCTGCAACAGTGACCAATTTCAACCCCACTTTGTTGTTCTTCCATCAATTTGGGATATCTTCTTTTTAAAAAAAACCTGTAATATTGAATTTGGGAACTACATTTAGGAACATAGGAACAGGAGTAGGCCATTCAGCCTCTCGAGCCTGTTCCGTCATTCATTGAGATCATGGCTGATCAGTGACCTAACTCCTTTTACCCACCTTGGCTCCTTATCCCTTAATACCCTTGGCTAGCAAAAATCTATCGATCTCAGATTTAAAATTATTAATTGAGCTAGCATCTATTGCTTTTTGTGGGAGAGAGTTCCACACTTCTATAACCCTTTGCGTGAAGAAGTGTTTCCTAATTCCTCTTCTGAATGTTCTGGCTCTAATTTTATGTCCCTTTGTCCTAGACTCCCCCACCAGCGGAAAAGCTTTCTCTCTATCTACCCTATCACTTCCTTTCAATATCTTAAAAACCTCAAATCACCCCTTAACCTTCTATATTCCAGGGAATACAAGCCTACTTTATTTAATCTTTCCTCATAATTTAACCCTTGGAGCCCTGGTAACATTCTGGTGAATCTGCACTGCACTCCTTCCAAGGCCAATATCCTTTCTAAGGTGCGGTGTCCAGAACTGTACACAGTACTCCAGATGTGGTCTAACCAGGGCTTTTAGAAGATGTAGCAAAACTTCCTCCCTCTAGATATAAAGGCTGTATTTCCATTAGCCTTTTTGATTATTTTTTGTACCTAATCACTACATTTTAGTGATTTGTGTACATGGACCCCTAGATCTCTTTGGACATCGACTGTTTCTAGCTTTTCACCATTTCAGAAAAAAACTTGCATCTGCCCTTTTTTGGTCCAAAATGGATGACCTCACACCTACATTGAAATCCATCTGCCCCAGTTTTGCCTACTCACTTAATCTATCAATGTCTCTTTGTAATTGAAACATATAAGATCCTGAGGGGAGTAGAAGGGGTGGATGCTGAGAGGATGTTTCCCCTTGTGGGAGAGACTAAAACTAGGGGCCTCCGTTTAAAAATAAGGGGTCTCCCATTTAAGACGGAGATGAGGAGAAATTTTTTCTCTCAGAGGGTCGTGAGTCTGTGGAATTCCCTTTCCCAGAGAGCGGTGGAGGCAGGGTCATTGAATATTTTTAAGGCTGAGTTGGATAGATTCCTGATTAACAAGGGAGTCAAAGGTTATAGTAGGTAGATGGGAAAGTAGGGTTGAGGTCGCAATCAGATCAGCCATGATCTTATCAAATGGCAGAACAAGCTCGAGGGGCCGAATGGCCTACTCCTGCTCTTAATTCGTTTGTTAATTCGTAATTACTTGTTTCCAATCCTTGGGTACTTTCCCAGTATTTACTGGCTCCCTCAAAACGACCAGTAGTGTTTTAGAAATCTCCTCCCTTGTCTCTGTAAGTACCCTGGGTATAGTTCATCTGTCTTGGGGGATTTGTTCGTTTTTAGTTGCATTAGCCTATCTGGAACACCTGCTTTATTAATATTGTTCCCAATTTTAGATGGTATCTTCTCTTGGAAAAACATTAAAAGAGTATAAAAATTAAATGTAACATCATTTATTAACTTTTATTCTGTGACAAAATTGAAAATAATCTTCCTTCTTACCTAACATAAAAACATGCATATATCTGTTCTGAATTGCAGAATTACAAAATGTTCAGCAAATCCTACTCATTGAAAATGTTAAATTCCTGACCCTAAGTCTTACTTGCCTGGTCTTTCTTGACATGATTTCTAGATTTATTTTGTCTTACTTTATTTAATATTTTATATATCTCAGTGAGGTCCTCCCTTAATTACCTTCTTTCTGGAGTACAGCCTGAGTTTCTCTAATCATTCCTCACGGCTTATCCCCTTTACACTTGGGGTTAGGCTTGTTACTCCTCTTTGCACCCTATCCAATGTATTTACATGATTTTTGTGATGGGATGACCAGAATTGAACACAGTGGGGGAAAAATTCGATAAGGGCCACTTTCAGGCGTGGGTAGCATGATGCGCTATTACCCCGCCCCCGAAGGCCCCTATGCAGGCAGCACGTGAATTTTGAGCTGCCTGCTACTTACCATGATATCTCCGCTATGCTACCCGCGCTGCTGAGAGGCTGCACAGAGAATGAGGAAACCGGAAATGGGGCGTGCTCAGCGCACGTCATCAGCAGCGTACACCTCTTATAGGTCCAGGTGCACATTTCAAATGGAACATGCACAGTTCACTAGGAGGAGGGAAAGATGGCTGCAAGGATGGCAGGACCAGCGCGAGAGAGGGCCCCATGCTTCTCCGATGGTGCACTGGAGGCCCTGGTGGAAGAGGTGGACAAAAGGAGGGCCAACCTGTATCCGTAGGGTGGCAGGAACCTTCCAGACTCCAGCTCCGCAGGCATTGGCAGGCTGTGGTGCAGGAAGTAAACGCCAGGAGCATTGCACCATGCACGTGGGTGCAGTGCTGAAAGAAGTTCAATGATTTGACACGAGTGGTCAAGTTGAGTGAATGCAAGTGTCAAGTGGCACATCCTAACAACAGCACCACTGCTCCACGCATCACACTCCCCATCACCCACCCACCAATAAACACTGCCCGTCCATATCCATGCTGCACTTGGCATGCTTCATCTTACTCTCACATAGTATCACACTTGCAGGCCACACAACCACCACTCACAGGTCACACACACTGGCAGCTATTCGACCACGACAGGCATATCACCCACACACCTTGCAGGATACTCACTGACATACTGTCCTCTGTCTTGCAGGAGAAAGTGGCGCATAACAGTCGGCTGCAAGAGAGACCTGAGGGTGGATGGGGATGCTTACACGTCCTCGCCCCCCCCCCAGAGGAGACAGTGCTTCAGACCATTGGGCGGGCTGTCGCTGCAGCCGTGACAACATGCCGTGCTGGAGGTCCAGATGAAGAGGGTCTGCATATCTAATGCTCCATCTCCTTTCCCACATCTCCCTCCTCCCATAATCTTTTCTGACTCACGTGCTGCAGATGCTGTCGGCACGCACGTCTTACTTGCTCCTCTCCTCGCTCCGCAACTCAACCTGTTTCCCTTTGTCATTGCAGATACCCAATGACACGTGGTGGCACCGTCTGAGGAACAGGAGGAGGAGGAGGAGGGGGACACTGAAGCCACACCGTCACTCGATCTGACACTTGCTTCCACCAGCTCAGAGACTGACACTGCGTGTCCTTTAGAGGCTAGGTTAGAGGAGGGATCTGCATGTGGTGAGATATCGGGCACAAGTGCGCAGGAGCCGGGGCGGGGGGAACGGATACCACAGGTGCCAGCTCACTGGAGGGCGAGGCCGCTCATTTGTTCTGCTGCAGAGGAGTCAGATGAGGACTTCAGTGGGACAGGCTACAGAAGATGGCTGATGGACGTACACCACCAAATGCTTGGGAAAGCCTTCTCCGATCATTGGTCCCTCATGATGGTGAGGTTGTGCAGCATGCAGCATACTACCACGAATCTGACCACCCGTTCCTCCAGACTGGTCCAGGCAGTGGAAGCGTTGTTTGAGGAGGTCTATGGTGTGCTCCACGGCATTGGGTGTAGCAGCATTGCGCTCATTATAGGCCTGCTGTGCACGTGTGCGTGGGCTCCTGACCGGAGTCATGAGCCACGGTGTGAGGGGATAGCCCTTGTCGCCCAGTAGCCAGCCTTTGACTTGCCAAGTCGGGTGAAAGATAGCTGGCACGTTGGACTGCCGCATGACGAAGGCGTCATGACTGCTCCCAAGGTAGCAGCCATCTACCACCTTGATTCGATGCGTATGGTTGCACACCAGCTGCACATTCAGGGAGTGGAAGCCGTTTCGGTTGATGAAAATGGCCGAGTTGATATGCAGGGCACGCAGGGTAATGTGCATGCAGTCAATGGCATCCTGCACCATGGGGAAACCAGCAATGCGAGTGAACCCCTGTGCCCGCTCGTTCTGCTTGTCTCTGTCAAGAGGCAAGGTGATGAACCTGTTCCTCATCTGGTACAGTGCATCTGTGACCTCCCTTATGCAGCAGTGCACTGCATACTGCAAGATATTGCACACGTCGCCAGCAGAGGCCTGAAACGATGCTGAGATGTAGAAATTCAGTGACTTTCACAGCCACAGGCAATGCTGTCCTTTTACTGCTCTGAGGCTGCAGTTTTGGCCGCACCAGTTGACAGATCTCGGTCACGGCTTCCTTGGTGAACCTCAGGCGCCGGATGCAATCCTCCTCGGTCATGTTGAGGTAAGAAAATTGGTCCCGGAAAGCCCTCATTGGATTGGGCCTCCTGCTCAGTGCCCTGTGCCTCTTTGTCCTCCCTCTCCTCGCAGCTTGACCTGCTGTCCGTGGCCTCTCTGCATGCTCCCAGTCGTGCTCAGTGCCCAGCAGGAGCCGTAGCAGACCACCCATGTTGTTCAACCACGATTGTAACTTTCCGAACCGTAAGGCAGTATCTGTCAAACCATTCTCAAATGTACTCTAGGAACTCTCAGTAAGTATAGGGAGCTTCAAATAACACTTGCTATTCCACCAGCAGCCAGAAGCAATAATCCAGCAACTAACCTTCAACACCCTTTAGATAGCGCTGGTGGGGAGTCCTGCAGACACTCTAAGACACATTCAGATGGTCGTGGTTAAGACTGTGCGTTGAGTTAAGCATTAAGTGCCAAAATGGTGTCTATCACTTTAAATCAGCGTTGCACACTGCATGCATTTTCTTCCTACTTTACATGCTTCCGGCTTTCGGTATTTGCACATGCGCTAAGTCCTATAGCAAGATGGCGTCTGGCGCACGTCACGCTGAAAACGTGCGGCGCAGCCAAGATGCCATCTTGAATGTTGGAGAGGCCGTGTAGTGCCAGAACAACGGGCGCTACACGGCCCAATTTAGTGCCCAATATTCCTAGTGAGGTCTGAATAGTGCATTGTAAAGGCCCAGTACGACCTCTGGTGTCTATTACTCTGCATTTCAGCATACAATTAGCTTTTAAAAAATGTTTGCCATATCATGCAATGTTGTTGCTTTAAACTAATGTTTAATATTGCATTTATTTAGCTAACGTTTTTTTATTTCACAGATGAAAATCATTTTTTCAATGGGTGAAAAGATAGAAGTCAATAATCAAATCAAGAACTTACCATTTAGGGCAGGTAGGAACAAAAATGATAAAGGTGGAGTTGTTTTGTCCCACTAGGACTTTCTGTTAAAATATCTACTCAACTAAGAGAATACAGACAACTACGGTTTGGGGTACTGGGTCATTCGTGCTCCTTTTATATCTGAGATGATGAGCAGCCTATTCCTAGACTGAGAATCTGCTCTTCACAGGCATGCAAGAGTGAACTGATATTTTCTGCCTTTCCTGTGAGCAGGTATTTGTCTTCATTTAATGGCTTTCGTGCGGTTAAGCCTGGTACTCAGAGTACAGAATCCAACCTGTGTCCATGTACGTTTAGGTACTAAGTAGTGAGGTATGTTGAACCACCAAGCCTCCTTTCTAGGGGCTGTCTTCAGCATTGATTTTTAAAATTCAGATATCTACTATTAAAAGTTTTGTGTCTGGAAGAATGTCAAGGTGCATGGCGAAAGTGCCAGAAATGTTGCTTGTAGGTCCATGTTAGCTACATGATAAAATTAATCATGCGCTCAATGTGGATCAGTCATACTTTAAGAATCAGTTCCCAAAACCACACAAGATAGTCATTAAAAAAAATCAATACTCCCTATTAGATTTTCAGCCTACTGCACATCGTTCTAAAATTAATTTTCTTTCTTCCCACCTGTTCTCACTCTGCTTTGCTCCCCTTCCTGACATTCTTCTCACCTGTTCCTGCTCCTGTGGGGCCCAGGCTCAGCCTCAGCCCCAGCTTAATTTTGAAATTATTTTCCTTCTGCCCTTTGTGTTCCTGCCCTGCTGCTTATTCCCACCCCTAGAGCTTTGCCTCAGGTCAGCCTGGGCTCAGGTGTAGAGCTTCCTGCCTGGCTTTAATTTATTTTTCCCCTCTATTTTGACTTTGACCATTTTTTACCTTCTATCCTAACCTGCAGCCTTTAATTGTGTTTTTTTCATCTAACCAACAACAGCAGCCTGACTATTCTTCTTTGTTTCGCGATGCCTGTTCCCACTCACATCTGACTTAATCTTGATCATTGACGTGCAGCCCAACTAAACTTTACCTTTGTTACTGGCCCACAGTTTTCTGCATGACTTTCCATTCTCACAACAACCTGATATGTATATTTACACCATCTTCAGTGACAATGCTCATGGTGAATTCGAGGTTACACTGTTGCAAGCTGTTGGGGATGTTTGGAAGTAGGGTAGGAGTATACTTCTCAACTGAAAGAATTTGGAAAGACGTTTGTTGGAGATTTCCCCAGAAATAATGAAGTGTTTTTGATTGGCTCCTGGAAAATAAATAAGGAGTATATATTATATACAGAGAGAGGCAAGATAAAGTTGGAAGCAAACAGATGCACACAAATGAGAAAGTCTGAGTGCCAGATAGAGCACGAGGAAAAGAGGGAGGCAAAAAGTGCTCAAGACAAACAGAAATACAGGGAGGGGAGACAGAAAGAAATAGTGGAAGACAAGCAGAGAGATAACTACAGGAAGAAAGAGGCACAAGTTTATTTTACTTTTATCCATGAGCAACATGATATAAGATTTACTGATAAAAACATTTTTTGCCATAATGTGAATGCAAATGAATGTAGAGTTTGTCCTGACTCTCTGATTGCTTTGCCCTCCTATCCATGTGCTATAATCCATTGTGTGCTTAGCAGGTGAACCGTGCCAATCAGATCCCAGGAAAGACAGACTCAGCAGCCACACTTGAACTGTGCTGCTGGAGCTATACAAGAGTATTTATTACTTATACAATCATTTGGTTTGTTTTAGGGAATATCAACATCTACAGACGGTCCTCCAGCTATATTCAAATGAACACCAACTTTGGCCTGGAGATACTATTTAAGATTACTGAAGTTTTCCAGGTGTATATTACAGTTGGAGTGATGTTCTATGGCAGTACTAATGGTAAGCACTTAAGCAGCATTTATAAACTAATTACAAGACAAGATTGCAAAGATTAAGCAAACAGTAATACAGGGCTTTTTTTTCTGACAGTAAAGTTTATTCACTACAGAACCTCTGAAACTTTTTTGCTCTATTTCGAATTAATTTCTTTATAACTGATCTTTAATTTGTGGTTTACACCTAAATGAAAAATAATATCAGATAGATAAAGTGTATTTAACTACAAGTTTGTATGGTTTATGCAGTGCAGTAACTTGTAAAGTATTTTTCATCATCCTGGTGGGAATTTGGTTACTATAACGGCTTATGAGGTGAAATGGTCAGAACCAAGTATTCATTGCTATTTTACCAGAGATAGTACCTATTAACTTTAAGTGGATTAATAACTCTATTAAAATAGCAGACAAAGAAATGTCATATTTGTTAAGCATTTGTATGCTGATACAACACCGTGACAGACAATGCTTCAGAGATGGACATTACTCTCTGTTTTGGGATGTATTAATTCAAATCACTTAAACTTCTGTAATTTGCCTCTCTGTTTCTACTATTGTTAGCTAAATAAGTTTAGATGCAGAATTATATTATTTCATTATCCACATATATATGAATAGGGCAAATGACCACAATGACAGAAATTCATGGATGGAAATGCCAGATAAAAGAAAAGGAGCTTTTGACAATAGATCTTTAAAAAAAATTTGGAAGTGGAATCCAGTTCCATTTCATATCGAAAGGGATATGTGTGTTCTCCATTTTCAGAATTCATGATCTTTGAAGCAAAGTTTATGTATTTTGCATCCTATCCTATTGATTGTTTATTTTTGTCTGGCTTGCCTTTATACTGGATTCTGCTATTTATCTGCTTCATTTATTTTCTTGCAGGGCTGTGTGGTAATTTCAATGGAGACTCTACAGATGATTTTAAGAGTAGTATGAAAATTACAGAAGGGAATCCTAGTTTTTTCGTGAATTCTTGGAGAGTTACAGCAAATTGTGGACTCGCTCATGACGAAGACTCTGACCCGTGCTCATTAAGTCAAGTAAATTGTAAGTGTCAAATATGCATTCCATCATTCTATGACAATTTAATAAGAGTTTGGATTCTCTCCTGTTTGTGCTGTTAAAATGACTGAAGATATTCTAACTGAAATGGAATTTTTTATATCTTACACTTTCCTGACCATCAGATCTGTTACTGCATTTTGGTTTAATTCTATTGATGTTTTGATGTCTCTCACAAATTTTGATTATCTCCTCTCATCACTAAGACCTAAGGGGACATACTAGTGAGGTGCCATCTTGTAGTGCTTGATGCTATGTTCTAGATAATTCAAATACATCCATGAAAAAAAAATGGTGACACCCATGGTCAGGAGTGCTAAGCTGTTTCTAGACTCACCAAACAGAAAAATTTAGCATTCTTCATTTTGGAGAGAGTAAATTGCTCCCTGATCTGAAGTACCCCAGCATTGGCTCTTCTTGCTTCAGGACTGAATACCATTTTCTCCTTTGTGATCTTCTGAACACCATTATGACATTACATGCCATGTCCTTCTGTTAGTTGTAAGTCAGCTCAGTTGTCCAGTGATCTTCTCCCAGGCATTGCTGCAGGTTGATGTGTTTGGTCATCATATATGCCGACCCTCTGGGTCACTACCTCACTGCATCCACTGTAAGGGACAGGTCAGGTTAAGTGAAGCGCAGCTTCCATAATCTTGCAACATTAAAAAGAAATTCTGATCAACTCTGCCAATTAGGTAACCCCCCAGTCTTTTATAAGGACAAAAGATGTTAACAGCTCATTAAAATGCTAAACTGATTATTGGACTTTGGCACCTGGTTTGTCCTTATTATCAATGTCCTTATTATCACTATTTTAACAATTGTAATAACCCCTTTATTTTAAACGGGTTACTGACCGAGTTAAAATAATCTTGACCAGTAAATGCATGCTTGGATGTCTTATCTACCACTGGCGGTAATGCCAAGACATCTTTTGAAAATAAGTTGTCACCAGTTGAGGGCTACCTATGAATCATTACTGTAGCAAATCAATCAGCTTGGCTCAATGGTAACCCTTTCACCTGTGTGTCAGAAGGTTGTGGGTTCAAGCCCCGTTATGGACTTGAGCACATAATCTAGGCTGATATTTAAGTGCAGTACTGAGGAAGTGCTGCATTATTGGAGGTATTTTGGGCGAGATCTTAAACCAAGGCCTTTATGCCTGTTCAGGTGGCTGTAAAGTATCCCATAGCACTATTTGAAGAAGAGCATTCTGTCAACACTTATTCTTCAACCAACACGACCAAAACAGATTAACTGGTCATTATTTCATTTGTTGTTTGTGGGACCTTGCAGCACATAAATTGGCTAACACATTTGCCTACCTAACAAATTGTGACTACATTTAAAAAGTACATCAAAATCCTGCTCCCATCTCAGATCATCATCCTTTCATGTGAATTAAAAATAAAGGGGGTAGTTTTAATCTAACCTGCCTGGCAGGAAACTGACCAGATTGATCAGACGTCCATTTTCCACTCCACCTGGTGGAGAATAAGGCAAGGTGTAAAATGGCCGGCCGATCCAATTGCATCAATTTTCCGCAGGCAGCTTAGGTCAAAATTACTCCCGAATTGTCTGTGTTTTTAGACAATCAAACTGCAGCTACAGACAACAAATGCTGGAGTTTTGAAACCTTTTCCAACAATGGTAGAATCATAGAATCATAGAAAGATTATAGCACGGAAGGAGGCCATTCGGCCCATTGAGTCCGCGCCGGGTTTATGCAAGAACAATCCAGCTAGTCCCACTCCCCCGCCCTTTCCCCGTAGCCCTGCAAATTTTTTTGTTTCAAGTACATATCCAGTTCCCTTTTGAAGGCCATTATTGAATCTGCCTCCACCACCCCCTCAGGCAGTGCATTCCAGATCCTAACCACTCTCTGTGTAAAAAAGTTTTTCCTCACATCATCTTTGGTTCTTTTGCCAATCACCTTAAATCTATGTCCTCTGGTTCTTGACCCGTCTGCCAATGGGAATAGTTTCTCTCTATCTACTCTGTCTAGACCCTTCATGATTTTGAATACTTCTATCAAATCTCCTCGCAACTGTCTCTGTTCCAAGGAGAACAACCCCAGCTTCTTCATTCTATCCACGTAACTAAAGCCCCTCATCCCTGGAATCATTCTAGTAAATCTCTTCTGCACCCTCTCTAAGGCCTTCACATCTTTCCTGAAGCGTGGGTATATTATGTCCCATGATTTTTTTTTAGATTATTGAGAAACCTATGTGATGGGCAAAGGCCCATTTTGAAGGACACCACCATGGTTACAAAAGGAGAGAAGACAAAATTAATCAAGAAATAAAGGTTTTATGAGACAAAGCTTGAATTTTAGCAGCCTATAGGATAGATGTTTTTATCGGTGAACATCACTTTCTGTGTTCAGTGCCGTTATGCAGATGTTACTCCATTTATTTTAAAATATTGTATTAGTAGTAGTAAATTTTGGGGAAAAAAATACAGGTTTTTGAATCAATCACAAGGAGAATTTGGGGTTAAATTGGGCTATGTCCGTTTTTTCAGGTGGAATTTAACCCCATTGACTCAGGATTATCACCAAATGAATGGATGAGAAGTTCAAAGACATTTCTTCGCACAGTGGATTAAAATAAATAATCCAGCAACTAACCTGTAACTCTTGCATGATCCGTTTAAATAGCACTGGTGGGGGATCTTTCGTGCCATTTAAGTCCTGTCCAGCTGTGCGAGGTTAAGACACATTTGAAGCAGCCGGCGGCATTTTGGAATGCCTTATGAGTGGCTTTTAAGGCAGAGGGTATAACCTAATTAGAGGGTATAACCTAATTTAATAAGTAATTGGATAAGTGTTTGTAAAGGAAAAGTAGAAAAGGATTTGGGAAAGAACAGGAAAGTGGGATTAGTGTTACTGCTCTACACATGGCCCAGAAATTGCTCCGAGCGGCGAACGAATGGCGCTCGCTGCTGCATTGATTTATTCTCACCCACAAACTTACCGCGGTCTTTACTACGTGAAGTTTCTCTAATTCAAAGCTGAAAAGAGTCCAGCGTTAACTCCAACGGAACTATGACTATGCAAGCTACGAGAGGATCTCTCTCCCCTCGACCAAACCCAGATTGAAGCATTTTTGACAAGCTGCGAAGAATCAATGGGGGTGAAATTGGGCCATGTAGCGCTCGTTTTGTAGGCGGTACGAGGACACCTAAGCCCCAAAAATGGCATCTGAGATGCACACGCACACTTTCAACGTGAAGTATGCAGGATGCCATCTTGGTAAAGGGGTTTGCATGTGCACATCTAACGAACACTGGCAGCATATAGAATAGGGAGACTATGACATGAATCGGTCTGCAATGCTGATTTGAAGCAGCCGGAGGCATTTTGGAACTCCTTGTCTCGCCAACCTACTGTCTTAACCTCGCATAGCTGGACAGGACTTAAACGGCATAAAGGACCCCCCCCACCAGTGCTATTAAAAGGGATCATGCAGGAGTTACAGGTTAGTTGCTGGATTATTGCTTCTGGCTGCTGGTACAATTGTATGTGTTTTTGGAAGTTTCCTATACTTGGCTAAAGTTGCAATATTCTATAGAGAGTGGACTGGCTGCTCTTGCAGTACTTTTAATGGCATTTAAAAAATAGTGCTGAAAAAAATTGCTTCCAGACATGGATGGCCTGCCAGGGCTTCTTCTGGGAATTGAACGTGACTAGGAGCATGCAGAGCAGGACAAGCTGCTAGAAGAGGGAGGAGGAGGAGCAGGGCACTCAGCAGGAGGCCATATCCAAGGAGGGTCTTCAGGGACCAATTCTCTTACCTCAATTTCAGCGATGACCAGTGCATCAGACAGCTGTGGTTCACTAAAGAGGTCGTGACTGAAATTTGTCAACTGCTGCAGCCACAACTGCAGCCTCAGAGCAGGGCAAGGACAGCACTGCCCGTGAATGTCAAGGTAACCGTGGCACTTAATTTTTACGGCTCTGGCTCCTTTCAGGCAGCTGCTGGAGATATAAACAACATCTTGCAGTTTGCAGTGCACTGCTATATAAGGGAGGCTACTGAGGCTCTGTACACACTCAGAAATAGATTTATCTCATTCCCTCTTGCCAGAGACAAGTAGCAGGAGCGAGCATGAGGGTTTGCTCACATTGCAGTCTTCCCCATGGTGCAGGGTGCCATTGACTGCATGCATATTGTCATGCGTGTTCCACATCTGAACTCTGATATATTCATGAACAGAAAGGGATTCCACTCACTCAATGTGAAGCTGGTGTGTGACCATAGGCAGTGCATCCTGCAGGTCAATGCTCACTATCCTGGCAGCAGTGATTCCTTCATCCCTCGGCAGTCCTCTGTTCCACCTATATTTCAATCAGCACGGCAAGTCAAAGGCTGACTACTGGGCAACAAGAGTTAACCCCTCATGATATGGCTCATGAACTCCGGTCAGGAACACACGCACACGTGCACAGCAGGCCATGCTGCCACAAGGGATATCATAGAGCACACCATAGGCGTCCGCAAGCAACGGCGGTGACCCTTAGCATAGGGTCGTCTGAATTGGTCAGTGGTCAGGGACAGGAGGGTGTAACTGTGAGCGAGGCAGGTAAGGGGATCGAGAAGGTAGAAGTGGAGGAGCCTTAGCCTTTGCAATTGTCCAACAGGTTTGAGGTGCTTGCAGCCTTTATGGACGAAAGCAGGAGCTGCAGGGTGGATGAGCAAACTGACCGTGACACCATGGTACAGGAAGCCATTCAAGTGGGGGGAGTTAGTAGGAATGTAGTGGTAGTAAGGGACAGTTTAGTCAAGGGGATAGACACAGCTCTCTATAAGCGGGGGGAGTTAGTAGGAATGTAGTGGGAGTAGGGGACAGTATAGTCAGGGGATAGACACAGCTCTCTGCAAACGGGGGGAGTTAGTAGGAATGTAGTGGGAGTAGGGGACAGTATAGTCAGGGAGATAGACACAGTTCTCTGCAGCCAAGAACGAGAGTCCAGAAGGCTGTGTTGCCTGCCTGGTGCCAGGGTTCGGGACATCTGCTCTGGGCTGGAGAGGAACTTGCAGCGGGAGGGGGAGGATCCAGTTGTCGTGGTCCACGTAGGTACCAACGACACAGGTAGGACGAGGGAAGAGGTTCTGCTTAGGGAGTATGAGCAGCTAGGGGCTAAATTAAAAAGCAGAACCTCAAAGGTGATAATCTCTGGATTATTACCTGAGCCACGAGCAAATTGGCATAGAGTAAATAAGATTAGAGAGTTAAATTTGTAGCTCAAAGATTGGTGTGGGAGAAATGGGTTTCAATTCATGGGGCACTGGCACCAGTACTGGGGAAAGTGGGAGATGTACCGTTGGGACGGCCTTCATCTGAACCGTGCTGGGACCAGTGTTCTGGCGAATCGTTTAACTAGGGCGTTAGAGAGGGCTTTAAACTAAATAGTGGGGGGGTGAGGGATCAAGTAAGGGAAGATGTGATAAATTAAAGAAAGAAGACAAGGCAAGAGAGCAAGGTAGCAATAAGGGAAATGATAATCAGAGAGTGGCAGGAAGGGACAGAGCATGCAAACTTAAGAGTGTGCCAGCAGATAAGGCTAGAGGTTGCAAAAATAGTAAAACGACAGCACTAAAGGCTTTGTGTCTGAATGCACGTAGCATTCGTAACAAAATGGATGAATTGACAGCTCAAATAGAAATAGATATGTACGATCTGATAGCCATTACAGAGATATGCCTGGAAGATGACAAAGGCTAGAACCTAAATATTCAAGGGTACTTGACATTTCAGAAGGACAGGAAGCTAGGAAAGGGTGGAGAGGTAGCTCCATTAATTAAGGATGACATGAGTATAATAGAGAGAAATGATCTTAGTTCTAAAGACCAAGATGTAGAATCAGTTTGGGTAGAGATAAGAAATAGTAAAGGCAAGAAGTTACTTGTGGGAGTAGTTCAAAGGCCCCCTAACAGTAACCACACTATAGGACAGGGTATACAGGAAGAAATAATGGGGGCTTGTGAGAAAGGAACAGCGATAATCATGGGTGATTTTAATTTACATATAGATTGGAAGAATGTGATTGGCAAAGGTGGCCTGAAAGATGAGTTTGTAGAGTGCTTTCGGGACAGTTTCTTAGAGCAGCACGTTCTAGAGCCAACCAGGGAGCAAGCTATTCTAGATCTGGTAATGTGTAATGAGACAGGATTAATTAATGACCTCATTATAAAGGAGCCTCTAGGTAGCAGTGATCACAATATGATTGAATTTTGCATTCAGTTTGAGGGAGAGAAGAGTAGGTCTAAGACTAGTGTTTTAAACTTAAATAAGGGCAATTATGAGGGCATGAAGGCAGAGCTGGCTAAAGTGAAGTGGGAAATTAGGTTAAGGGATAGGTCAGTTGAGATGCAGTGGCAGACATTCAATGAGATGTTTCATAACACTCAGCAAAGATACATTCCGGTGAGAAAGAAAGACTCCAGAGGAAGGACGTACCATCCGTGGCTAACTGAAGAAGTTAAAGATAGTATCAAATTGAAAGAAAAAGCATACATTTTCGTGAAGATTAATGGCAGGTCAGAAGATTGGACAGAATATAAAAAACAGCAAAGAATGACAAAAAGAATAATAATGAGGGAGAAATTAGAGTACGAGAGAAAGCTAGCTAGAAATATAAAAACAGATAGTAAAAAGGAAAAGAGTAAGTAAAGTGAGCATTGGTCCTCTAGAGAGTGAGTCTGGTGAATTAATAATGGAGAATAAGGAAATGGCGGATGAATTGAACAGATATTTTGTGTCCATCTTCAAATAATGTGCCAGAAATAATTGTGAATCAAGAGGTGAAAGGGAGGTAGGAACTTAAAACATTTACAATCGCCAGGAAAAGGGTTCTGAAGAAATATCCGAACTAAAAGCTGACAAGTCCCCAGATCCTGACAGACTTCATCCTAGGATTTTAAAAGAAGTGACTGCAGAGATAGTAGATGCATTGGTATTAATTTTCCAAAATTCCCTAGATTCTGGAAGGGTCCCATCAGATTGAAAAATAGCGAATGTGACTCCTCTATTCAAGAAAGGAGGGAGACAGAAAGCAGGAAACTACAGGCCAGTTAGCTTAACATCTGTCATAGGGAAATGCTAGAATCTATTATTAAGGAGGTTATAGCAGGGCACTTAGAAAATCTCAATGCAGTCAGGCAGAGTCAACATGACTTTCTGAAAGGGAAATCGTGTTTGACTAATTTATTAGAATTCTTTGAAGAAGTAACAAGCAGCGTGGATAAAGGGGATCCTGTGGATGTGGTGTACTTGGATTTCCAGAAGGTTTTTGAAAAGGTGCCACATCAAAGGTTACTACACAAAATAAGAACTCATGGTGTAGGGATAACATATTAGCATGGATAAAGGATTGGTTAGCTAACAGGAAACAGAGAGTAGGCATAAATGGGCCATTTTCAGGTTGGCAGAATGTAACGAGTGGAGTGCCACAGGGATCAGTGCTTGGGCCTCAACTATTTACAATCTATATCAACAACTTGGATGAAGGGACCGAATGTATGGTTGCTAAATTTGCTGATGACACGAAGGTAGATAGGAAAGTAAGTTGTGAAGAGGCCATAAGGAGTCTGCAAAGGGATATAGATAGGTTAAGTGAGTGGGCAAAAATTTGGCAGATGGAGTTTCGTGTGGGAAAATGTGAACTTGTTCACTTTGGCAGGAGGAATAGAAAATCAGTATATTATTTAAATGGAGAGAGGTTGCAGAACTCTGAGGTACAGAGGGATCTGGGTGTCCTAGTACATGAATCAGAAAAAGTTAGTATGCAGGTACAGCAAGTGATTAGGAAGGCAAATGGAATGTTGTCATTTATTGCAAGGGGAATGGAATATAAAAGTGGAGATGTTTTGCTACAGTTGTCCAGGGCATTAGTGAGACCACATCTAGAATACTGTGTACAGTTTTGGTCTCCTTATTTAAGAAAGGACATAATTGCTTTAGAGGTGTTTCAGAGAAGGTTCACTGGACTGATTCCTGGGATGAGGGGGTTATCTTATGAGGAAAGGTTGGACAAGTTGGGCCTGTATACACTGGAGTTCAGAAGAATGAAAGGTGATCTTATTGAAACATATAAGATCCCGAGGGGACTAGAAGGGGTAGATGCTGAGAGGATGTTTCCCCTTGTGGGAGAGACTAGAACTAGGGGCCACAGTTTAAAAATAAGGGGTTTCCCATTTAAGATGGAGATGAGGAGAATTTTTTTCTCTCAGAGGGTCGTGAGTCTGTGGAACTCCCTTCCGCAGAGAGCGGTGGAGGCAGGGTCATTGGATATTTTAAGGCTGAGTTGGATAGATTCTTGATTAACAAGGGAGTCAAAGGTTATAGTTGGTATACGGGAAAGTAAGGTTGAGGTCACAATCAGATCAGCCATGATCTTATCAAATGGCAGAGCAGGCTCGAGGGGCCAAATGGCCTACTCCTGCTCTTAATTCATATGTTTGTAATGCTTCTGCTGCCTGGACCAATCTGGAGGAGCCCTGCAGTACTTAGCTGAGTGGGTATCAAGATTTGTCGTTGTGTGCTGCAAAACCTCGCCATTTTGAGGGAACATCCTTGCCACTGCCTATCAGGCGAGAACCTGAACATCAGGAGGAGGTGGGGGAGGAAGAAGAGACAGTGGAGGAAGAGGTAGGAAGGCTCAAAGGTAGACAGGCCCTGTCTGCCATGGGTCTGTGTGATCAGATTATTAATGAGCAAAACCAGTAACCTCAACGATCCCTCCCCGTTCACCAACAGTCCCACACTCCTTAACTTTCCATTCTCACATGACCATCAAATCGTGCTCCTTATGATTACATATTGGTTCCTCCCTCAGCTCATCGTAGAAATAAAAACCATCACCAAATGCAAATTCATATCCACATTTATAAATTAAGACATGAAATTATGCAAACAAAATGAGACTATTCACCCTTGTGCATTCCCTTCATGCCTGTCGTTCGTGTGCCTTTACCTTTCCTAGTGCTCCTACGAGGTGCATCCTTAGTGGCTGGAGCATTGGTGGTGGAAGGCTGCTGACCTTCAATTGAAGAGAGTGTAGATGGCCTTGACCTCAAGCAGCTCAAGGACGAGAGAGCCCAGCTTCAGACTGCACCATCTCTGCCTGGGTTGCAGTAGTCTGGCCTGGCTGACGGACATGCAACAACAAGGGCACTGGCAAAGTGGCAGAGGTGGGAGCAGGAACGCTGTCATCCTGAGAGAGGACAGCAACTTCCTCTTCCATGGCGCCACTGTCACTCTCCTGGGGTGGCGCCTCAGCAATCCTGGTGATCTGTTGGAGAACAGATTGCTGGACTGCTGTGACGCACTGGAATCCCCTTTCAACACTGGTACCCAGAGTCATGATGGCAGCAGTCTGAGATTGTAAGGCAGCAGTTTGAGCTCCAAATGCAGCAGTCAGACCTTTAATTGCAGATGTTTGTGCTGCAATGGAAGCTCTGTCATCGGTCATCAGACGCTGCATCATGGTGGGTTCCACAGGTGTGCTGATAGAGCTGACCACCCGTACCATGTTGGAAAGGATGGACTACAAGCTCTGTGCAAAACCTTGTGCCAAGTTGGAACTGGACAGGAACAGAGTGTATTGTGGCCAATTGGCTGATGATGCAAAGATAGGTGGAAAAGCAAGTTGCGATGAGGACACAAAGTGTCTGCAAAGGGATATTGACAAGTTAAGCGAATGGGCAAAAATTTGACAGATGGAATATAATGTGGGAAAATGTTAAGTCATTCACTTTGGGAGGAAAAATAAAAAAGCAAAATATTATTTGAATGGAAAAATACTACAAAATGCTGTGGTACAGAGGGATCTGGGTGTCCTCGTACATGAAACACAAAAAAGTCAACATACAGGTGCAGCAAGTAATCCGAAAGGCAAATGGAATATTGGCCTTTATTTCGATGGGGATGGAGTATAAAAGTAGGGAAGTCATGCTACAACTGTACAGGGTGCTGATGAGACCACACCTGGAGTACTGCGTACAGTTCTGGTGCCCTTATTTAAGGAAGGACATACATGCATTGGAAGCAGTTCAGAGAAGGTTCACGAGGTTGATTCCTGGTGTGGAAGGGTTGTCTTATGAGGAAAGATTGAACAGGTTGGGTCTATACTCATTGGAGTTTAGAAGAATGAGAGGAAATCTTATTGAAACATATAAGATTTTCTGAGGGGCCTCTATAGGGTAGATGCTGAGAGGATGTTACCCCTCTTGGGGGAATCTAAAACTAGTGGACATAGTCTCAGAATAAGGGGTCGCCCATTTAAGACGGAAATGAGGAGGAATTTCTTCTCCCAGAGGGTTGTGAATCTTTGGAATTCTTTACCCCAAAAAGCTGTGGAGGCTGAGTCACTGAATATATTCAAGGCTGAGTTAGACAAATTTTTGATCAGCAAGGGAGTCAAAGGATATGGGGAAAAGGCGGGAAAGTGGAGTTGAGGTAAAAATCAGATCAGCCGTGATCTCATTGAATGGCAGAGCAGGCTCTAAGGGCCAAATGGCCTACTCCTGCTCCTATCTCTTAAGATCTTATGGTCTTGACATTGTTTGCAGGCTTTCCAGTGCATCAAGCATTTGACTGTGTACGCCTTCTTCTGTAGCCTGGTCCATCAAAGTCATCATCTGACTCATCAGCAGCAGAATTAGTGTGTGACCTCACCCTCTGGCGAGCTGGCACCTGCGATATCCGTTCCCCTTGCCCTGGCTCCTGCGCACTTGTGCCCGGTGTCTCACCACGTGCAGATCCCTCCTCTATCCTAGCCTCTGAAGTATGTGCAGTGTCAGTCTCTGAGCTGGTGGCTGCAAGTGTAAGATCGAGTGACGGTGTGTATACATCGTCACTGTCATCTTCCTCCGCCTCCTCTGACTGGGTAGGTTCCAGTTCTTGCGAAATGACAAAAAGACTGGGGTTGAGCTGTGGTGAGCAGAGAGGAGAAAGTAAGACGTGCGTGCTTACACAATCTGCAGCACGTGAGTCAGAAAAAATTGTGGGATGAGGGAGAAGTGGGAAGAGAGAAGGAGGATTAGGTATGCAGAGACCATCATCATCGATATCTCCAGCACCACTAGTGGTAATTGCCTCAGCGATGGTCCTTCCAATGATGGACAACACTGTCCCCTCCATGGGGGTTATGACATGTAGACGCACATGTCCTCCTGTAGTTCTTTCCTGCTGCCTACTGTTATGTGCCACCTTCTGCAAGAAAGAGAGAAGTGTGTCAATGAGTGTCCTGCAAGATGTTTGGGTGCTGTAGCTATCATGGTTGAATAGTTGGTGACATGTGAGTTGCGGCTTGCAATAGTGGTAATGTGCGAGGGTGAGATGAAGTATCTGATGTGAAGAGCTGTGTACTGATGGAAAAAGTTTGTTGGTAAGTAGGTGATGGGGTGTGTAGTATGTGGAGCAGCGGATTAGGCTAGTGCTGCAGTTGGTAGGATATGCCACTTGACAGTTGAACTTACTCACCTTGACCACTCGTGCCAAATCATTGAACTTGTTCCTGCAATGCATCCATATTCTTGGCTCTATGCTCCTGGCATTGACCTCATCCACTACATCCTCCCATTGCCTCTTGAGTATGTGTCTGGAGGGCCTCTTGCCCCCCCCCCCTCACCCCGCCGCGAATATAGGATACGCCTCCTTCTGTCAACCTCTTCCACCAAGACCTCTAGTGCATCATCTGAGAACCTTGGGTGCACGCTCTCTCTCAGGCACAGCCATTCTTCACTATATTGCAGCACAGATTTACTTCCCAGTGGACTTCCAGCACTTCCCGCAGCCACAGTGCACATCCCCTTTAAGAGGCACAGGCTTCCTTTAAGTTGCGCTAGCCACTCCCGATATCGGGGCCTCCTGCTAATGCGCGCAACCAATCAGCAGCGCAGGTAGCGTTGGCTACATGCAGCTATCATTGAAATCACCAGGCAGCACGAATGTTATGATCCCAGCGCTCGTTTTATGGGGTCATCCAATATAACCCTCAGTGAGTCAAAACCAGGAAATGAAAGGTAAAAAATTAAAAACCTTTTAAAAACAGTTAGAGATAGCGAAATAAAGAGAGGATAAGAAACATCGAATTAATAAGTAGAGATAAAAGAAACAGAAAGAAAAAGTAAACAAATTTAAATTTAAAAATTTTAATTTTTTTAGAATGTCGAACAATTCTTAAAATCATAATTAATGAGACTCCACAATTTTTAAGTTCGATTTTCAGTGCCAGTGAAGTTGTTTGGCAGTTATTAAGATGTACCACACTGTTAAATCTTAGTTTAGAGCTAACATTTTTGAACGTACCTTTTTTGTGGCAAGATTAGTTCGTTTTCCAGCTGGGCAGGAGAGCAAGTTGGCGCTGGTCCATTGATTCCAGTGATTCCAACCGCGAGGACCCTTTAATGCGAGTCTGTTATATCGCTGGTGAACTAGGAAGAGCAAATTCCGGATTTCCTTGTTTAACTGCAAATGTGCAGTCGCCAGAACTTGCTCTTCAATTTTGCCACTAATAACGGTAAGCGCTGTTGAGCTCATCGTTAAATTGGAAGCAGTTTTTGGGCTGATATCTTTAAATTGAAGGCTATAGTCAAACTTTCAAAAATGCTCTTCAAAATATTCCTTTTACAGCTTTTTGACATCTGTTACTGTGTTCAACACTTCTGCTAATGAGTTTGAAAAGTGGATTTGTAAACAGATTGATTCCCGAGGCAGGATTTTAACTGGGGGCGGAAGGGCATTGAAAATGGCAACAATTTCAGACCCGCCTCCAACCCGCCAATTTCCGGTTTTTACTGGGGCGAGATGAGGGGCGGGCAACCAACCTGCTCCCAAGACGCGGGTTGGTCACTAAAACCTTTCAAGGAGGCTGCGGGCCTCCTTTTTTTCAAGTTTTGCGATTGCAACCCCTCATCACTGACTTCCCCTGGTGACTGACCTCCGATGACTGACCACCGCTCCCCCACCGCCCCTCCCCCGTGACCCCCATGCCCATCGGCGCACCATGCCCCCCCCCCGCCCCCCCCACAATCTATACAACCTAAGACTTACCTGAAGACTTATCTTTTCACGTCCTCTTCCTTACTCTGCGCCTGTCTGACTGAGGCCAGCCTGGCCTGTCGGATGGCAAACCAATAAAAAAAATCCGTACTTCCGGGTTTCCCATCTGCGGTTCGACTCTTCCCCCCCCCAACCCCCGGCTCCGTCAAAATCCTGGCCCTGAACCGACCATCTTAATATGACGGCAGATTTAACAAAACAATCAAAAATGATAGGTCACTCTCCTATTCCTGATTTACATGCTGCCTCTCAGAATAAGACAGCTTCCATATGCATGTTAAAGATACCAAACTTCAATTCTCTGCCATTACCTTTGACCCCATGATTTGCCGTGCTAAACGGCTGCTTGTCTAACTTAAAGATTTGGATGACCCAGAACTTTCTCTAGCTCAATGTCAATAAAACTCAGGCCATCTTGTTCAGCTCTTGCCAGAAACAACTACTTCAAGTTGAGCCTAATGGCATGCAAACTTGGTATGCTGCACAACCCTGAGCTAAGCACATCTAGGCCATACCTGGCTATATCCCTACTGCCAAAAGCTTCATCCATGCTTTGGTATCCTCCTGGCATGATTTCTCCAATGCTCGTCTTGAGCCTCATGAGCTTTACCCTACACGAACTCTAGCTTGTCCAAAACTCAGCTGCTCATATCCTATCCCACATTCCCAGCATGTAACCACCCAGTGGATCAACTTCAAAATCCTCATCTTTATTTTCAAATCCCTCCACAGCCTTGCATTTCCTGACCTAAGCAATCTTCAATAATGCTAAATCTCAGCTCTTTCAATTTTGATCTACTGTGTCCTTCTCTGCCCTCAACTCCACCTTCATCCATCTTGCTCTACCCCCTAATTCTTTGCCAAAACCATTATACCTTGCTATTTTTTCTCTCGTATCCAAAAGCTAATTCAGAAACTATGGGGGTAATTTTACCGCTCCAGGACAGGTGGAGGAGGGGATAAAAATGTCAGAAATGGGAAACCCATTGAGGTTAGGGATAGCGTTAGGTTTTAATGGAGGCGGGTTTGGGTGGGGGCTGAGTAACCTGTTCTCGAGAGGCGGGTCCATCATTAGAATATGCTAATAAGGGTATTTCCATGAGATTTTATCAGCAATTTGAAATTAACGACCCCAGCACAGGTTTCCCGGGACTCGGGAAACTCGCTAGTAAAACGGAGGTGAGATTGAGTGGCACTTCATGGGGCTGGTTAAAGGTCAGGTGTCCCGATATGAATAAAGGCTCAGTGCTCACATCTGCTTTCTCAGCACCCTCTGGTAAACGGTTTGCTGAGAATTCTTGTGGTGACAGACATATTGGAGAACTTTGAAGGTTTTCAAACAGAGAACATCAGGATGGGTGGCGCCATGGCTGCTTTAGATTGGACTTCAGACGAGTAAGACAATCACCATCTATAGCAGCATGGTTGTGCTGAGGTGGGAGCTGCAGGTGGACAACAGGGAGGGGGGAGCAATAGGGAGGGGGGTGCAACCGTGGGGAGAGCAACAGAGGGGCTGAGTTTACAGGAGGCACTACCCACCTAATAAGGTGTACAGACAGAGGCTCAGCTTCCTTGACCTCTCTAAAGAACAGTGTTTCCGGAGGCTCAGATTGTCATGACAAGTGGTCGCAGACATCTGCAGCCTCCTAGAAGAAGAGCTGCTGCCTGCTGGACCTGGTGACCACACATTGCCAGTCGCTGTGAAAGTCACCACCGCCCTCAATTTCTTTGTCTCTGGCACCTTCCAGGGTGCCAGTGGAGACATAGCGACGGTCTGCCAGTCGGCTGCACATAAATGCATTAGGCAGGAGACGGATGGATTGTTTGCCAGGGTGTTCACTTATGTCAACTTCCCCTGCGACAACAATAGCCAGAATGAGCGAGCAACTGCATTTGTATCTCTGGCTGACTTCCCACAGGTACATGGTTCCATCGATTACTCACACATGGCAATCCGAGCACCACCAGATAGGAACATGGGAACGTAGGAATATGGGAACAGGAGTAGGCCATTCAGCCCCTCGAGCCTGCTCCGCCATTTGATAAGATCATGGCTGATCTGTGATCTAACTCCATATACCTGCCTTTGGCCCATATCCCTTAATACCTTTGGTTGCCAAAAAGCTATCTATCTCAGATTTAAATTTAGCAATTGAGCGAGCATCAATTACCGTTTGCGGAAGAGAGTTCCAAACTTCTACACCCTTTGTGTGTAAAAATGTTTTCTAATCTCACTCCTGAAAGGTCTGTCTCTAATTTTTAGACTGTGCCCCCTACTCCTAGAATCCCCAACCAGCGGAAATAGTTTCTCTCTATCCACCCTATCTGTTCCCCTTAATATCTTATAAACTTCGATCAGATCACCTCTTAACCTTCTAAACTCGAGAGAATACAAACCCAATTTGTGTAATCTCTCCTCGTAACTTAACCCTTGAAGTCCAGGTTTCATTCTAGTAAACCCACGCTGCACTCCCTCCAAGGCCAATATGTCCTTCCAAAGGTGCGGTGCCCAGAACTGCTCACAGTATTCCAGGTGCGGTCTAACCAGGGTTTTGTATAGCTGCAACCTAACTTCTGCCCCCTTGTACTCTAGTCCTCTAGATATAAAGGCCAGCATTTCATTAGCCTTCTTGATTATTTTCTGCACCTGTTCATGACACTTCAACAATCTTTGTACCTGAACCCCGAAGTCCCTTTGGACATTCACTGTTTTTAACTTTTTACCATTTAGAAAGCACCCTATTCTATCCTTTTTTGATCCAAAGTGGATGACCTCACATTTGCCTACATTGAATTCCATTTGCCACAGTTTTGCCCATTCACCTAATCTATCAATATCGCTTTGTAATTTTATGTTTTCATCTACACTGCTTACAATGCTTAATGTAACCCCACTATTTAAAAAAGGAGGGAGAGAGAAAACAGGGAACTACAGACTGGTTAGCCTAACATCAGTAGTCGGGAAAATGCTGGAGTCTATTATAAAGGATGTGATAACAGGACACTTAGAAAATATCAACAGGATTAGACAAAGTCAACATGGATTTATGAAAGGGAAATCATGTTTGACAAACCTACTGGAGTTTTTTGAGGATGTAACTGGTAGAATAGATAAGGGAGAACCAGTGGATGTGGTTTATTTGGATTTTCAGAAGGCTTTTGATAAAGTCCCACATAAGAGGATGGTGTGCAAAATTGAAGCACATGGGATTGGGGGTAATATACTGGCATGGATTGAAAATTGGTTAACAGACAGGAAACAGAGAGTGGGAATAAATGGGTCTTTTTCAGGGTGGCAGGCAGTGACTAGTGGGGTACCGCAGGGATCAGTGCTTGGGCCCCAGCTATTCACAATATATATCAATGATTTGGATGAGGGAACCAAATGTAATATTTCCAAGTTTGTTGACGACACAAAACCAGGTGGGATCGTGAGTTGTGAGGAGGAAGCAAAGAGGCTTCAAGGTGATTTGGACAAGTTGACTGAATGGGCAAATACATGGCAGATGCAATATAATGTGGATAAATGTGAAGTTATCCATTTCAGAAGGAAAAACAGAAAGGCAGAGTATTATTTAAATGGTGATAGATTGGGAAATGTTGATGTTCAAAGGGACCTGAGTGTCCTTGTATACCAGTTACTGAAAGCAAACATGCAGGTGCAGCAAGCAGTTAGGAAGGCAAATGGAATGTTGGCCTTCATTGTAAGAGGATTTGAGTACAGAAGCAAGGATGTCTTACCGCAGTTATACAGGGCCTTGGTGAGACCACACCTGGAGTATTGTGTGTAGTTTTGGTCTCCTTACCTAAGAAAGGATATACTTGCCATAGAGCGAGTTCAGCGAAGGTTCACCAGACTGATTCCTGGGTTGGCAGGACTGTCGTATGAGGAGAGATTGGGTCGACTCGGCCTGTATTCACTCGAGTTTAGAAGAATGAGAGGAGATCTCATTGAAACATATAAAATTCTGACAGGGCGAGACAGACTGGATGCAGGGAGGATGTTTCCCCTGGCTGGGGAGGTCCAGAATGGTGGGTCAGGATATGGGGTAGGACATTTAGGACTGAGATGAGGAGAAATTTCTTCACTCAGAGGGTGGTGAACCTGTGGAATTCTCTACCACAGAAGGCTGTGGCGGCCAAGTCATTGTGTATATTTAAGAAGGAGCTAGATAGATTTCTAGACACAAAAGGCATCAAGAGGTATGAGGAGAGAGTGGGAATATGGTATTGAGATAGAGGATCAACCATGATCATATTGAATGGCAGAGCAGGCTCGAAGGGCCGAATGGCCTACTCCTGCTTCTATTTTCTATGTTTCTATTAAAGTGCTTCCTGCACTGGATCCAGGAACGGGCCACAATACTCCTGCTGCAGACTTCTTCAGCCACCTCCAACCACGCTGCCTTTGTGACAGCAGCAGGTTTCTTCCTTCCGTTGCTGGGGATGATTATCACCTTCCTGCTCCTCATAGCACCCAGCAGTACATTGATTGTCCAGAATCCATGTTTAAACTTCCCCGTCTCTTTACACAAACTCCTAACTCCTCCAAATTCCATCTTTGAATTGGCCCTTTAAAAAGTCGTGTTGAGATCATGTCATGTGAGTTTGCATTACTCCCGCTGTCACGCATTGGAAATGTGAAACCCGGAAGTAAAATTATAATTAGCCAGCCACATTGAAATTGACGTGCAAAAATTCTGAGTTTGGCAGTGGCTATTGCCCCTTCCCCCCACCCCCACTCAGAACCCACAACTGTGTTATTATCGGGCCATATTTCTCCAACTTTGCTTTAACCCATTTCCCCAAAATTCCCCCCTCTTCCTGATAGAGTCTTTTGCAAATCTCCTGTAAAGTGCATTGGGACATTTTCTTATGTGAAAAGAATTTTAAAAATGCAAGTTGTTGTAGCATATTAACAATTATATAATATTAATGACTCATTTCATTATTCAGTTATTTATACCCATGGAGGATTTATTTTATGATTTGTAATATCAGTAAAATAGTCAATGAAGTTAGAAGTTACAGATAATTGGAAAGGTTCTTTATTTTAGAATAACAAAGAATAATTTTAAATGCAAAGTACTATCAATAGTTCTAAGTGCCAAGTATTAACCATCTTGAATAAGAGAAAGCCGAGCCATCTCCCTATGACCCTCAACTGTACCACCATTGCCAAGTCCTCCATCCATCAGCATCCTGGGGTCATCACTGACCGGATGCTTAACTTAGACCAGCCATATCATTATTATGGCTACAAGAGCATGACAGAGGTTGGCTGATCTAAGATGAGTGGATCACTTTCTTACCCTTCAGCAACTCTCCACCATTTACAAAGCTTAAGGCAGGAGAGTGATAGAATACTCGACACTCCCCTGGATGGGAGCAGCCGCAACAACACTCAAGAAGTTCAGTACCATCCAGGACAGAGCAGTTAATGATTAGCACTCCTGCAACTGGACTCAATATCCATCCCTCCATCACTGACACACTATGTATGATCTACAGGCTGCATTGCAGCAGTTCACCAAGGTTACTTGCAACCTTTACCACCAAGTAGGACAAGGGAAACAATGTGTAGACACCATCACCTCCAAGTTCCTGTCCAAGTTGCTATTCTTTCATCATCACTGGGTCAGAATCCTGGAATTCCCTAGCTACCGAGAGTATCATCACCACAAGGACTGCAGTGCTTTAAGGACAAGGCCCATCATTCCCATCTCAGGGCAATTAGGGATGGGTAATAAGTGCAGCCTTGTCAACGTTGCCTACAACCCAAATAAAAATATTAAGGAATGTGAGTTAGCCTTGGCTCAGGATAGGACTCTCGCATCTCAGTCAGAAGTTCCTAGATTTTGTGGTCAGAAACATGAGCACATAATCTAGGCTGGTGTTTCAGTGCAGTACTGAGGGAGTGCTGCACTGTCAGAGGTACCGTCTTTCAGGTGAGACGTTAAGCCGAAGCCCCATCTGCCCTCTCAGGTGGACATGAAAGGTTCCATGGCATTATTCGAAGAAGAGCAGGGGAGTTCTCCCGGCGTCCTGACAAATATTTATCCCTCAACCAACACCTAGAACAGATGATCTTGTCATGTGCTTCAGTGCTGTTTGTGGGACCTTGCTGAGTGCAAATTGGCTGCCAAATCTCTCACATTACAACTGTGACAGCACTTCAGAAATACTTAATTGGCTGTAAAGCTCTTTGGGACATTGTGAAAGGCGCTATATAAATGGAACTTCTTTCTTTATTTCTTAAAAAAAAGTGAATGGGTAAAACTTCACACACTGTCCTCTGTTTATTGAACTCTTTCCCAAATGGAGTTGATACCTGGAACTGCCTTTTGTCTGTAGTTGCATGAATGCATAATTAACCAGCACTTGTTGAAACAGGATTGTTGGGCTGTGGGAAATATGCTTATTTTTATCCAATACAACTATTCCTGGTCTTTTTGTGCTTTAGGCAAATACCAGGCTCAAAATTCCTGAGGCATTTATACTTGTTAAAACTTACAACAAAAATCTTACTATTTTGCATTTACTAGATATGTTTGCTGAGGCCCATTGCTCTGTATTGTTGAACGAGAGCTCCATATTTGGACAATGTCACAAGTTTTTGGACCCTACAGAATTTTATAAGGTAAAGAAATTCTTCTGTATCATTTGTTCTATTAATCCTATATTTCTTTGATACCCATTAAAAATAATCTTATAACTCAGTAATTAGGTTATATTAGATGTTAGAGGGGTAGTCAGGCTTCTTCATGAAAATAAGTCTTATCATAGAATCATATAATGGTTACAGCACAGGAGGCCGCCATTCGACCCATCGAGCCTGTGCCGGCTCTTTGTAAGAGCAATCCAGTTAGTCCCATTCCACCGCTCTTTCCCCGTAACCCTGCAATTTTTTTCCCTTCAAGTGTTTATCCATTCCTTTTTGAAAGTCATGATTGAATCTGCTTCCACCACCTTTTCAGACAGCACATTCCAGATTGTAACTATTCGCTGCATAAAAAAGTTTTTCTGCATGTCGCCTTTGGTTCTTTTGCCGAGCATCCTCTGGTTCTCGACCCTTCAGCCAATGGGAACAATTTCTCTTTATTTACTTTATCTAAATCCTTCTTGATTTTGAACACTTCTATCAAATTTCTTTTTAACCGCCTCTGCTCTAAGGAGAACAAACCCAGTTTCTCCAGTCTATCCACGTAACTGAAGTCCCTCATCCCTCGAACCATTCTAGCAAATCTCTTCTGCACCCTCTCTAAGGCCTTCACATCATTCCTAAAGTGCAGTGCCCAGAAGTGGACACAATACTCCAGTTGTGGCCAAACCAGTGTTTTACAAAGGTTCAACGTAACCTCCTTGTTTTTGTACTCTATGCCTCTATTTATAAAGCCCAGGATCCTGTATGCTTTTTTAGCCGCTTTCTCAACCTGTCCTGCCACCTTCAAAGATTTGTGCACATATACCCCCAGGTCTCTTTTCCTGCACCCCCTTCAGAATGGTACCATTTAGTTTATATTGCCTCTCCTCATTCTTCCTGCCCGAATGTATCACTTCACACCTCTCTGCATTAAATTTAATCTGCTATGTGTCCACCAGCCTGCCTATGTCCTCTTCAAGTCTATCACTATCCTCCTCACTATTTACTACGCTTCCATGTTTTGTGTCAACTGCAAATTTTGAAAGTGTGCCATGTACACCCAAGTCCAAGTCATTAATATATATCAAAAACAACACTGTATACCTTCCTCCAGTCCGAAAAACAACCGTTCACCACTACTCTCTGATTCCTGTAACTTAGCCAATTACGTACTCATGCTGCAACTGCCCTTATTATTCCATGGGCTTCAATTTTGCTGACAAGCCTGTTATGTGGCACTTTATCAAACGGCTTTTGGAAGTCCACATACACAACATCAGCCACATTACCCTCATTAACCCTCTCTGTTACCTCATCAAAAAACTCAATCAAGTTAGTTAAAGACGATTTGCCTTGAACAAATCCGTGCTGGCTTTCCTTTATTAATCCACACTTGTCTTCTTGCTGACAATCACACTACAATTTAATTGGATCTTTATCCTGAAAATAGTATCATTTTTCTCTGCAAACTAAAGGCATGGAACTATATATTAAAAATGTAAATACATGAATTAAAGTAAAAGATGTAGAAAAGGGGTTGATTGCAATTGATAGTCATTCAGGAATATTAGTTAAGAAATTTGAGCTAAATTTTGATCAGATATGGTAAATATAACAATATTTACAATACAATATGTTAGGTGAGTTGCAAATTAAGCTCGATTAAATGTCATTGTATTGCGTACTATGTTAATTTTTGCCACTCAGAAGTCGTTGTTGCATTGCAATAAATTTATTAGGTAGGATGTATATTAATTTACTATGAAAATAAAATTGTACTGTCGTTGAACGTGGCAGCTGTGACAGTATTTCCTATTTAAAAAGCACTTTAGTAAATTTTAGTTGTGAAAAGAATAGCTACCCGCAAACTACAAATAGCAGTCACAGTCTACAGTTTCTATAGATGAACTCTGCATTGAGAAAGTGTAAATAATCACAGCAAATAGGAACGTATAGGACTGGAAAAGACCATGTTGGTTCATCTGACCAACTCCAGAGATCAAAAATCATTGATCAAAGTTAGTTGGCAGTGTTGAAATGGGTTACAGTATAGCTGTACAAGTAAGTTTTTAATTTGGCTAAAACTAATTTGCTGAATAAATAGAAAGGGCAGGGATCTCTGGCTGTCTTCTCCAAATGACGAAGTTTTAGAATAAATGGGTAATGCACTATTTTTAGGCAGGCGCTAATCTATTTATTTTAAATGTAAAGTTTTATTGTAATATCAGTCAATTACAAAATAAAAATGATATGATATGGACCTAAAGATTAATACATATTTTTGCAATATGTTTTAGATATTTCATCAATTTTAAAGGCTCTCCAAGGAAGTGTCACTGTCACATAAGTCTCTGGCTTTGTACAAATGACATTACTGGTCTCCCCACAGATATGAATACTTTTCATGAGATGCTGTTACTATTCACTTTCGGTGCACAACATCCCTTGTACATTCATTGGGGCCAAAATTGCTCCGAGCGGTGAACGAATGCCGCTCACCACTCAATAGATTTATTCTCACCCACAAACTTACTATGGGCTTTACTGCGGGAACCCCCTCTAATGCGAACCTGAAGAGTTCAGCGTTAACACCAGCAGAGCTAGGACCCATGCGAGCAATGTGAGGATCTCTCCCCTTGACCAATCAGATTGCAGCTTTATTTACAAGCCAAGAAGAGTCTGCAAGCTGCAACAAGTCAAAACCAGGAAGTGAAAGCTACAACAGTAAAAGCATTATAAAATCAGTTTGAGAAAGAGAAATAGAGAGGGTAAGATTTATTGACTTAAAAGAGATAAAAGAGACAAAGAAAAAGTTTAAAAAAAATTTTTTTTTTAAATGTCCAACAACTATTAAAATCACAATGAATAAGACTCCACATTTTTAAAATGTAATTTTCAGTACAAGAGAGATTGTTTGGCAGTCATTAAGAATTACCACGCTGTTAAAACTTAGTTTAGACCTGATATATTTGTAAATGTACCTATTTTGTGGTGATATTAGTTCATTTCCAGCTGGGCTGATTTTATTGATTGCAGCCAGTGATGTCCCTTTAAGGCGAAGCTGTCAGATCGCCGGCAAACCAGGAAGAACAAGTTCCGGATTTCTGCCTTTGACTGCGCATATGCAGTTGCCAGAACTTGCTCTTCGATTTTGCCACTAAGAACGATGAGTGCTGTTAGGCTCACCGTTATTTTGAAAGCAATTTCCGGCCCGTTATGATTACAATCCACAGGAATGAGGCCACTGTTCATATAACCACTGCCACAGAATGCTGCCAAGAAAAAGATCTTTATTTTCAGCATGCTCTAATCTAGTTTTAAGTATATTGGTGTGTTTATAATCGTTTTTCTATTCATTTCTTTCTTTTCAGAACTGTAAATTTGAGACATGCAACTATGAGCAAACGAATGATTTCATGTGCGCAAGTCTTGCATCCTATGTTAGTGCTTGTGCCAAAAGAGGCGTACACTTGATAGGCTGGAGAAATATTATAGATGGATGCAGTAAGTACCCAATAATAATTATTACATTGTAAGTCTCACTATACCAGACTAGTGGTGTTTAAAATTCACAACATATAATGACCTTTTGAGGCAAAGCACATTATTACTCAACGAGGTAGATTTTAACTTTCAGGTGGCTGACCAGCGGAGTGCGCTGGCTGGTCACCCTTGCCGGGAACGAAGAGGCTGGAGCCATATGAGGCCTGGAGCCATTTAAAATAGAACTGCCCACCCCAAATGGATCTGGGCCGGTGCAAGCCATCCGACTGATAGAAAAGTAAGTCCTGAGGGGAGGGAGCCCGGGTCGGACAGATTACTTTTGTGGGGCTAGCAGGAATAGAAGTGCTCCTCCTGACGTCACAAAAATAATTTAAAATTTTCCTTTTTTGGAGCCCTTTGGCTGTACCGTCAGTGAAACTGATCAGAGTATAGACAATTAGGACCCCGATTTGCATATTAAAATGGGTCTACCGCCTGCAACATGCGGGCATTTTGGCCGCCCAGCGGTACGTCCCTTTAGAAATGGCGGCACCCAGAGCATCGCCGTTAATGGGATGGTAAGGCTACTGGCCCCATTTTGAGGCTGCTGGTGCCGCTTTAGCGCTGAATTGGCCAAGTTAAAATCGGCCCCAAAGTGTACACATATGTGGAATGAATTTTCACTGATGAACTAACATGTTGAAAAAATTTCACTTGATGGACAATGAGTTTGAGTAGGTATTGTGCGAAGGGTGGAAGTTGATTTGGAAGGAGGTTGGGTTCCTTGGGAGGCCAGGATCACCCCTTCCCTCCTCAGAATAGCAACACTAAGTCTGTACCTACTACAAATGTAGGCCCAGTTGCATCACTAAAGGGAGCCCAACAAATTGTTAGGGCAGTGCATTGGGGTGGAGATCTAACATATTGGCCTAGAAATTGCACTGAGCGGCGAACGAACGTCACCTGCGGCTCGTTAGTTATAAACTCACCCACTAACTATTTGCGGGCTTTTGGGTGGCAGCTTGCTTCACTGGTAAGCTGCAAAAAGTGTAGCTTCTTTCCCAGTGTTCTGTGAGTTGTGAGAGAGTGGAAAGGATCGCTCTTACCTTCATAACTAATCAGCATGAATCATCCTTGACCAGCTGCGCAGTCATAACCAGGAAGTGAAAGCTACGACAGTTAATTCAATGTAAAACCAGTTAGAGAAAGAGAAATATAGGGAGGGTAAAAAATATCAAATTAAAAGGCAGATAAATGAGACAGACAGAAAAAGTTAAAAATAATTTTAACATTTTACATTTTTTTATAAATGTCCAACAACAATTAAAATCGGAAGTAATGAGACTGCACATTTTTAAAAGTTAATTTGCAGTGCCAAAGAGGTTGTTTGGCAGTCATTAAGACTTAGCATGCCGTTAAAAGTTAGTTTAGACCTAAAAAACCCAGCGTACTTTTTTTATGGAGAGATACAGAGATCGATAGATTTCTAGATATTAAAGGCATCAAGGGATATGGGGATGGTGCAGGAAAATGGCATTGAGGTAGAAGATCAGCCATGATCTTGTTGAATGGTGGAGCATCCTCGAGGGGCCGGGTGGCCTACTCCTGCTCCTGTTTCTTATGTTCTTATTAGTTCGTTTCCAGCTGGGTAGGAGAGCAAGTTCACGCTGGTCCGTTCATTCAGCCAGCGAGCTGTCCTTCCAAACGAGCAGGGCTGAATGAACAATTTCCGGATTTCTACGTTTGACTGTGCATGTGCGGTCACTGGAACTTGCCATTTGCCCTGAAATAACGGTGAGTGCTGTTCGGCTCTCCGTTATTTTATGAGCAATTTCCGGGCCAATGGGTTTCTGACTCATTTTCTCTGCCTGTGCCTTGGAGATGCCAATTCTCCTAGTACAGGGCAAACAAAGATCTGGTGTAATTTATTTTTTCATCCTAATTCTTTTTTCTTTTAATGAATAATTTAAATTTTGAAAGCTTCTCAAGTAAACAGGTTGTGATTAGCATCAACTGCATTTAGTTGATAGAAAATATAAACAGTTTAATAATGAGAGCTCTGATAAGAGTGAGAGAGAGCTATAGAGAAACCCAGCTGCAGTAAACCAATCAGGAACGGTATTACTGTTCCTACCCTACCTTATAAAGCAAACAATGAAATTGCAACGTTTTATCACCATCTGCCAATATGAGGGAAATCCAGATCAAATGTAATGTCCTTTTCAGGGTATTATCTTCAAGTGAATTTCGACTATTTGTTGGCTGAACTGCAAAGTGCAGTCAATCTAAAGCCAGCAGAGGTATAGGGCTAATCGGAGGCATTTTGTTATGTAAGAAATAAGCAACCATATTTAAAGGATCTGTTTTACATTGAGGGTTTGCAGAAGAGAAATATCTTTGTTGTGAATTTCTAGGAGAATAATAATGTATGTAATTCCTGTAAATATATTGTTTCTACTGAGTTCAGTTTATTTTCTTGTTTCATGTTAAATAAATTTGCCTGTTGGTTTATAGCCTGAGCTGCGGTCTGAGAGTGTATGAAGCCAAAGACTTCTGGTGCAGTCCTGCCGTAACTCTGTTGGCAGTGTGCTGGAAGGGGTGGAATTTAGGCTGGGACCCGATTCACTGTTTTAACCTTACATTGGGGAATCTATGGGTCTTGTAAGGAATGAAGCTCCACTTACAAGACATAGAAGGGGGGCAGGGATTTCCCACATCCCAAGGACTCCACCTATGATCAATGGCAGCACCAGGCTTCCAAATAACATATATAGTTCTCATGTGGGGGTCCAGGCTGTTTTCATGATCTGGACCCCCAAATAAAATGGGCAAGTTTTTAAATATTTAAATGTGGCTCTCTTACAAAGGAGGCTGCTAGGGGAAGTTCACTATTCTTTCTGGGGGGGCCTTGACACCGAAAGTGATTGAAGATCTTTAAGCTAGGAAAGTTCCTTTCCCTCTGCAGGGAGGGTCCTGGCTGGGTTGTTTGATCAGGAAGGTAGCAGTAGCGGGAGTTGAAGGTTGGAGACTGAGACGGGGCAATCCAGTCATGAAAATGGAGTGGCAACAACAGTACAGGAGAAGCTGACAAGAGAGGGGAAAGGCAGCAGCAGGCCTCAGGTCTGATTTTAGCAGCTCCAGTACAGGTAGCTTTTTGGATAACAGCACCACCTATCTTAGAGACATGGGGGAAGGTCTCAGGTAAGTAAGCAACACTGCCACTTAAATTGAAGATCAAGGTTAGAGGAGTCAATCAGCGTTGAGTAAAATGAATACGTAAGATAAATTGTAACAGGCAGGCAAGCCAGAAATAGTATGATGGAAATGTTATAGGAAGTAAATGTGTCATAGGAAGTGAGAGCATAAGCTAACTTTTAATATATTAATGATAGATACATAATTTGAGTGATCAGTTAATCAATCAATAGTTCTATAATTATTTGAAACCTTGATCTTTTTTCCAGCAATTTCTTGCCCTGACAATCAGATCTTCAGTTACAACTCCAGAGTATGTAATCGCACCTGTATGGCGCTGTCTAATCCAAATTTTGAGTGCACTTCAGATGCTACTCCAGTGGATGGCTGCAACTGCCCAGAATACACTTACCTGGACAATTCTGGCAGATGTGTCGGTGTAGATGAATGTCCATGTTTCTTGGCTAATGTTGTCATTGCACATGCCAATCAGGAGATAATTCTTAATGGTGGACTATGGTAAGTGGAATGATGCACTGTTTATCTTTTAATGAGACAACTAACTTGCTTGTTTATAAAAAGTTACAAAAATTAGAGTTCTATGTTGGTTGGCTGGACAGTTTAAAATTAACGATGCGGTCGCCTTGAAAGAATCCCAGTAACATTATTTCATGGTTAATATGGTATATGAGGAAAGAAGATATTCTAGAGAAATCAGCAGGCATTAGAGCCAGACTGCCCCCATTGTATCTGTGGGCTCTAGTAAATCTACCTGGTAGTGATCGAGGACAACTGGCACTGCAGGCTCTGGGTTAGCACCAAGCCAATTGCTCAGCTGTGCTGTCAATTGCAAGGACTTCTATAGCCAATCTCCAACATAGGAATAGTTCTATCAATAGCACGTGCAGCAGCATTTCCACTTCCATTTCTTTCCAGGCTAGCATCTGAAGTATTAGCCTGTGTGTTGACCACACATGTCAAACAGGTAACCAGTACATAAGTTAGCATGGCAAGCAGCTTTGCCTCCTTTCCCACTGAATAGCAACAGAAACATGATATAGCTGCTGAATAACACTACAGTACTGGATTTCCCAAAGTAGAGGAGTCATTTATGACTGTTATGTGGCCATCCAGCATTAGGTTCTTTCTTGTACCTCTTTTGCCACTATCACTTGATCCTTCTTGCTTGTGCACTGTGCCTGTCCTATTGCAATCTCCCAAAGTTAATTAAAAGCATTTTTCAGAATTTGTGTAGCTGTGGTGGTGCTTGCAAATGTTGGTGAGAGGGACATAGAGTGCTGTGAGGTAGTGTCTTGGTCTGGACCACTTGCAGTGCAGTTTTGCTCCTGTTCCAGGCCTAAAATGACAGGAAAGGAACAATGTTAGAATGCTGACTCCAAGACAGTTCTTCCAACAGACTCACATTAGAAGATGATAACTATTGGTGTGATTGTGAGTAAGTCTTTGTAGTAGTGGGTGATATAGGTAACCAAACATAAGAGTTGAATGGTACTAACCTGGAACTTGTTGGAGGCCCACCACTTCACCTCCTAATTCCTTCATGCTCTTATATGCAAAGATGTCCGGTGGCTGCCTCAAGGAGAATCTAAGTTTTGTCATTTCTGAACCCCCTTCCAGTTTGGCTTATGTTCCCTTCTCTGCTTTGATTTGTTAAGGGAAGGTCGTAACTTGATTGATTTTTTGAGGAGGTAATAAGGAGGGTCGATGAGGGTATTGCGTTTGATGTAGTCTACATGGATTTTAGCAAGGCTTTTGACAAGGTCCCACATGGCAGACTGGTCAAAAAAGTAAAAGCCCATGGGATCCAAGGGAAAGTGGCAGGAAGCAAAGGGTAATGGGTGTTTTTTGTGACTGGAAGGCTGTTTCCAGTGGGGTTCTGCAAGGCTCAGTACTAGGTCCCTTGCTTTTTGTGGTATATATTAATGATTTAGACTTAAATGTAGGGGGCATGATTAAGAATTTTGCAGATGATACAAAAATTGGCCATGTGGGTGATAATGAGGAGGAAAGCTGTAGACTGCAGGAAGATATCAATGGACTGGTCAGGTGGGCAGAAAAATGACTAATGGAATTCAATCCGGAGAAGTGTGAGGTAATGCATTTGGGGAGGTCAAACAAGGCAAGGGTATACACAATAAATGGGAGGATACTGAAAGGTGTAGAGGAAGAGAGGGACCTTGGAGTGCATGTCCATAGATCCCTGAAGGTAGCAGGACAGGTAGATAAGGTGGTTAAGAAAGCATATGGAATACTTTCCTTCATTAGCCGAGGCATATAATAAAAGAGCTGGTTATGCTAGAACTGTATAAAACACTAGTTAGGCCACAGCTTGAGTACTGCGTACAGTTCTGGTCACCACATTACAGGAAATATGTGATTACACTAGAGAGGGTACAGAGGAGATTTATGAGGATGTTGCCAGAACTGGAGAATTTTAGCTATGAGGGAAGATTGTATAGACTGGAGTTGTTTTCTTTGGAACAGAAGAGGCTGAGGGGTGATTCTATCGAGGTGTATAAAATTATGAGGGGCCTAAATAGAGTGAACAGGAAGGATCTGTTTCCCTTAGCAGAGATGTCAATAACCAGGGGGCCTAGATTTAAAGTAATTGGTAGAAGGATTAGAGGGGGGAGCTAAGGAAACACTTTTTCATCTAGAGGGTGGTGGGGGCCTGGAACTCACTACCTGAAAGGGTGGTAAAGGCAGAAACCCTCATCACATTTAAAAAGTACTTGGATATGCACTTGAAGTGCCATGACCTACAGGGCTACAGACCAAGTGCTGGAAAGTGGGATTAGACTGGGTAGCTCTTTTTCGACCAGCACAGACACGATGGGTCGAATGGCCTCCTTCTCTGCCATAAATTTTTCTGTTTCTGTGACACCTAGTCATGCTAGCATAGAACTAGTCTTCAGATGTTGTAAGTTGAAGGAGCACATACACAGTGACAGATGTGTTCAACCTGCAGCCTATTTATGCCTGAACAAGTGACATGTAACATTCAGCTATGTTTTAATTCAGTACTTTTATGAGTAAGCAATTTAAAGGTCTATGAGCATATCAGGGCAATTAGTTGTAAATTGCAGCTTGAATGTGCACTGCTGGTGTATGGATATGCACGATCAGCATTAAAAGAACTGTAAGGTTGTGTGAGAACTTGGCATGATGCAGTAGTAAATGGACCAGTTTGATGAGCAACACTTTGTGGCATGCATAATTGTGCCATGTACTGTTGGTACTGTTGGGTATCAACTTTGTTCATGTGTGCCATTTTTTACATCTGTTTCCAGGTCTTGCAAGTAGTGCATATAGCATTGAGCTTGACCACCACCTCCTGTCCTGCATGCTTTACAGCTGTCCTCTAGGGAGCATGTCCTTGAGTGGCAAACAGGGAAACCCTCATCTTACCCATCTTAGCTAGCAGTACCTCTACTTTTCAGTTGAAGAAACAGGTGCAGCATCGTTCCATTACTTGTCCACAATCTCTGTTTCCAAGCCTCCCCATTTATTTTGGCTATTGCTGATTTTTGACACACACCTATTTGCCTATATAGCCTTTGTAAAGCCTGAAAAAAAAAGTTAACATATTTTAAGCCTTTTTAAAGGCAATAATTTAAGAAATGTTTATAGCCATTGCAAAGGCTAAATTTTCTCCTTCCCCCATATCTTTAATGTGCTCACTCATAAAAGCATGATAGCTGCATGATGCATGTCATAGAGTAGTGATAATGGGGGACTTCAACTATCCTAATATAGTCAGGGATAGTAATAGTGTAAAGGGCAAAGAGGGGGAGGAATTTTTGAAGTGTGTTCAGGAGAACTTTCTTGACCAGTACGTTTCCGGCCCAACGAGGAAGGAGACATTGCTGGATCTGGATCTGGTTCTGGGGAATGAGATGAGCCAAGTGGAGCAAGTGTCAGTGGGGGAACATTTAGGGAAAG
Organism: Heptranchias perlo; assembly: GCF_035084215.1. NCBI lineage: Eukaryota > Metazoa > Chordata > Chondrichthyes > Hexanchiformes > Hexanchidae > Heptranchias > Heptranchias perlo. Next base: position 1,674,267 of record NC_090336.1, on the reverse strand, counting down.
GCAATTATAGTATCATAAAGTTTAGATTAGCTACAAAAAAGGACAAGGAGCAATCTAGAGTAAAAATACTCAATTGGAGAAGGGCCAATTTCATTGGGATGAGAATGGATGTGGCCCGGGTAAATTGGAATCAAAGATTGGCAGGCAAAACTGTAACTGAACAATGGGCAGCCTTTAAAGAGGAGATGGTTCAGCTACAGTCTAGGTACATTCCCACGAGGGGGAAAGGTAGGGCAACTAAAGCCAGAGCTCCCTGGATGACGAAAGAGATAGAGAGTAAGATGAAGCAGAAAAAGGGGGCATATGACAGATGTCAGGTTGATAATACAAGTGAGAACTGGGCTGAACATAGAAAGTACAGAGGGGAAGTGAAAAAGGAAATAAGAGGGGCAAAGAGAGAATATGAGAATAGACTGGTGGCTAACATAAAAGGGAATCCAAAAGTCTTCTATAGGCATATAAATAGTAAATGGATAGTAAGAGGAGGGGTGGGACCGATTAGGGACCCAAAAGGAGATCTACGCATGGAGGCAGAGGGCATAGCTGAGGTACTAAATGAGTACTCTGCTTCTCTCTTTACCAAGGAAAAAGATGCTGCCAAAATCACAGTAACAGAAGAGGTAGTTGAGATACTGGATGGGTTAAAAATTGGTAAAGAGGAGGTACTAGAAAGGCTAGCTGTACTTAAAGTAGATAAGTCACCCGGTCCAGATGGGATGCATCCTAGGTTGCTGAGGGAAGTAAGGATGGAAATTGCGGAGTTACTGGCCATAATCTTCCAATCATCCTTAGATATGGGCGTGGTGTCAGAGGACTGGAGAATTGCAAATGTTACACCCTTGTTCAAAAAAAGGTGTATGGCTAAACCCAGCAACTATAGGCTAGTCAGTTTAACCTCAGTGGTGGGGAAACTTTTAGAAACGATAATCCGGGACAAAATTAACAGTCACTTGGACAAATGTGGATTAATTAAGGAAAGCAGGCACGGATTTGTTAAAGGCAAATCGTGTTTAACCAACTTGATAGAGTTTCTTGATGAGGTAACAGAGAGGGTCGATGAGGACAATGCGGTTGATGTGGTGTATGTGGACTTCCAAACGACATTTGATAAAGTGCTGCATAATAGGCTTGTCATCAAAGCTGAAGCCCATGGAATAAAAGGGGCAGTGGCAGCATGGATACAAAATTGGCTAATTGACAGTAAACAGAGACTAGTGGTGAACGGTTGTTTTTTGGACTGGAGGGAGGTGTACAGTGGTGTTCCCCAGGGATTGGTACAAGGACCACTGCTTTTCTTGATATATATTAATGACTTGGACTTGGGTGTATAGGGCAAAATTTGCACAAAACTTGGAAGTGTAGTAAACAATGAGGAGGATAGTGATAAATTTCAAGAGGATATAGACAGGCTGGTGGAATGGGTGGATACGTGGCAGATGAAATTTAATGTAGAAAAGTGCAAAGTGATACATTTTGGCAGGAAGAGGCAATATAAACTAAATGGTACAATTCTAAAGGGGGTGCAGGAACAGAGAGATCGGAGGGTCTATGTGCACAAATCGTTGAAGGTGGCAGGACAGGTTGAGAAAGTGGCTAAAAAAGCAAACAGGATCCTGGGCTTTATAAATAGAGGCATAGGGTACAAAAGCAAGGAAGTTATGACGAACCTTTATAAAACACTGGTTGGGCCACAACTGGAGTATTGTGTCCAATTCTGGGCACTGCACTTTTGGAAGGATGTGAAGGCCTTAGAAAGGGTGCAGAAGAGATTTACTAGAATGGTTCCAGAGATGAAGGACTTCAGTGGATAGACTGAAGAAGCTGGGGTTGTTCTCCTTGGAGCATTGAAGGTTGAGAGGAGATTTGCTAGAGATATTCAAAATCATGAAGGGTCTAGACGGAGTAGATAGAGAGAAACTGTTCCCATTGGCAGAAGGGTCAAGAACCAGAGGATATAGATTTAAGGTAAAAGAACCAAAGGCGACATGAGGAAAAACTTTTTTACACAGCGAGTAGTTATGATCTGGAATACACTACCTGAGGTGGTGGTGGTGGAGGAGGATTCAATTGTGGCTTTCAAAAGGGAATTGGATAAGTACTTGAAGGGAAAACATTTTCAGAGCTACGGGGATAGGGCGGGGGAGTGGGACTAGCTGGATTGCTCTTGCAGAGAGCCGGCACCGAATGGCCTCCTTCCATGCAGTAATCATTCTATGATTGCATTCTATGTCACTTCTTGACACACTGGCTGCAGGTTGACCACATCTGTCACTGTGTAGGTGCTCTTTCAACTTACCATCTTTATTTGTCCACATCCCGTTAAGTTTTACCTGCAGCCTTTTAAGGGCCCAATATTGGCTGGGAGCTCGCTATAAATATTTAAATTGGCCTGACTTGGTAAGGTTTAGCAGGATCAGACATCTTCCATTGTAACGGGCACGTATCCTGTTCTGCTTCATTCCAGACTGTTCTGGAAATTTATCACATAGTCTCATTTCAACTGAAACTTGTACCCTTACATATATTGTAATTGGAATAGAAAGTAGGACTTGCATTTATATAGCGCCTTTCACGGCATCATGATGTCTCAAAATGCTTTACAGCCAATGAAGCACTTTTGAAGTGTAGTCACTGTTGTGATATCGGAAGCGCGGCAGCCAATTTACTCACAGCAGGGTCCCACAAACAGCAATGTGATAATGATCAGATAATCTGGTATTGGTGTTGGCTGAGGCATAAATGTTGGCCAAGAACTCCCCTGCACTTTTTCGAATAGTGCCATGTGATCGTTTACGTCCATCTGAGAGAGCAGACGAGACTTGCATTACCTTTTTACTATGATATAATGAAATGGAAACCACATAGGATGCCCATCACTTTCTCCTGTTCGCTCTGAAAGGTATATATGTCAGACCATTACATTTACTCCCAAGCATTAGCTCATACTTTCACCGAGAGCAGTTAGATGGTGTTAGTGAGGAGGTGCCACTAGGTGTGTCACAGGGCACGAGGGAGCTAGAGGAGTGGGTGAGGGTGCACCACCTTCCTAGTGAAGGATGAGGAGAAGGCTGTCCATGGCTTTGGAGTTATGTGACTCAGAACCCTCAGGTATTCACCTGAAAAAATTATGTTTGAGGAACATCATGCCTGTGTGCAATATCTGTGTTTTGTTGCGGCAACTAACAGGTATGCCCACAGTTCTTATTTGGGGCAACATTAGGGAAGCTTTTTCTTTGTTGCAGCCACCGATGGCTTCATTAGAATCCGCAGAGATGCTGCAAGCAGCGACTCCCTTCCAGGAGCAACCTGCCGTGAGAGGAAGCCCACCCCAGTCCCTTGACCCTTTTGTACAATATAAACAGCTAACTACCTTGTGCAATACTGGCCCTCAGGTTGCATCTAGGAGAAGTACTAGAATAGGTGAAAGAAATGCATAGTCAAGAACAGGTTGCCTTGAGTTCACTTTGGACTTTGTTGTATTAAAATAGAATGTGCACCAATGTTGTGCTTGTTATTTATGAAAGTTAGTCACACAGGAAAGGATATACCTATTTGGTACTGACTTACTGAATGAGATGATGATTATTAGAGTCATAGAAGTTTACAACATGGAAACAGGCCCTTCGGCCCAACATGTCCATGTCGCCCAGTTTATACCGCTAAGCTAGTCCCAATTGCCTGCACTTGGCCCATATCCCTCTATACCCATCTTACCCATGTAACTGTCCAAATGCTTTTTAAAAGACAAAATTGTACCCGCCTCTACTACTGCCTCTGGCAGCTCGTTCCAGACACTCACCACCCTTTGAGTTAAAAAAGTGCCCCTCTGGACCCTTTTGTATCTCTCCCCTCTCACCTTAAATCTATGTCCCCTCGTTATAGACTCCCCTACCTTTGGGAAAAGATTTTGACTATCTACCTTATCTATGCCCCTCATTATTTTATAGACTTCTATAAGATCACCCCTTAACCTCCTACTCTCCAGGGAAAAAAGTCCCAGTCTATCTAACCTCTCCCTATAAGTCAAACCATCAAGTCCCGGTAGCATCCTAGTAAATCTTTTCTGCACTCTTTCTAGTTTAATAATATCCTTTCTATAATAGGGTGACCAGAACTGTACACAGTATTCCAAGTGTGGCCTAACTAATGTCTTGTACAACTTCAACAAAACATCCCAACTCCTGTATTCAATGTTCTGACCAATGAAACCAAGCATGCCGAATGCCTTCTTCACCACCCTATCCACCTGTGACTCCACTTTCAAGAGATATGAACCTGTACTCCTAGATCTCTTTGTTCTATGACTCTCCCCAACGCCCTACCATTAACGGAGTAGGTCCTGGCCCGATTTGATCTACCAAAATGCATCACCTCACATTTATCTAAATTAAACTCCATCTGTCATTCATCGGCCCACTGGCCCAATTTATCAAGATCCCGTTGCAATCCTAGATAACCTTCTTCACTGTCCACAATGCCACCAATCTTGGTGTCATCTGCAAACTTACTAACCATGCCTCCTAAATTCTCATCCAAATCATTAATATAAATAACAAATAACAGCGGACCCAGCACCGATCCCTGAGGCACACCGCTGGTCACAGGCCTCCAGTTTGAAAAACAACCCTGTACAACCACCCTCTGTCTTCTGCCGTCAATCCAATTTTGTATCCAATTGGCTACCTCACCTTGGATCCCGTGAGATTTAACCTTATGTAACAACCTACCACGCGGTACCTTGTCAAAGGCTTTGCTAAAGTCCATGTAGACCACGTCTACTGCACAGCCCTCATCTATCTTCTTGGTTACCCCTTCAAAAAACTCAATCAAATTTGTGAGACATGATTTTCCTCTCACAAAACCATGCTGACTGTTCCTAATCAGTCCCTGCCTCTCCAAATGCCCGTAGATCCTGTCTCTCAGAATACCCTCTAACAACTTACCCACTACAGATGTCAGGCTCACCGGTCTGTAGTTCCCAGGCTTTTCCCTGCCGCCCTTCTTAAACAAAGGCACAACATTTGCTACCCTCCAATCTTCAGGCACCTCACCTGTAGCTGTCGATGATTCAAAAATCTCTGCTAGGGGACCCGTAATTTCCTCCCTAACCTCCCATAACGTCCTGGGATACATTTCATCAGGTCCCGGAGATTTATCTACCTTGATGCGCGTTAAGACTTCCAGCACTTCCCTCTCTGTAATATGTACACTCCTCAACACATCACTATTTATTTCCCCAAGTTCCCTAACATCCATGCCTTTCTCAACCGTAAATACCGATGTGAAATATTCATTCAGGATCTCATCCATCTCTTGTGGTTCCGCACATAGATGACCTTGTTGATCCTTAAGAGGCCCTACTCTCTCCCTAGTTACTCTTTTGCCCTTTATGTATTTGTAGAAGCTCTTTGGATTATTGGTATGGTCATGGAGGGCAAAGAGGGATTGAAGGATTGGTCCTTTATTTGAGGGTGGGGTAGAAGAGGGTAAGACTCTGGTGTCAAAGGTAGACTGTCTTAAACAGAAAAGATGTCCTCTGAAGCCCCTTGCAGCAGGCATTGAGGAATCCTCTGGGTGAAGGTCATTATGAGGCTCTCTCACAGGAATGTCTAATTCTAGGCCTTTTTGTACGGAAAAGTTGTGGAATGCACAGCAGACTACAACTAGGAATGACACATGAGCTGGGGCCGAAATTCCGTGCAGAGTCCCTCCCAACCTGCAGCAAAAGCGTCCTTTAAAGATCCTGATGGTCCTCGATGACATGTACCTCTTTGTACCACGTCTCTGGTGCTGACTGGACCACTCTTAGTGAGGTCATTATCCATAGGAGCAGGGATAAGCTTTGTCACCCATAAGATGTTCCTTAACCTTATTTTATTCCCTGAAGAGATTAGGGAAGGCCGAATTTTGAAGTATGAATGCAATGTGACACCTTCCAGGATATTACGCGTTGACGCGTAGGATCATTTTGCATGATGTTGCACACAGTCTGTACATTCAGAAAGTGGAAGCCCTTCCTGCTGAGGGTTTTATATATTCTATGGGGATAATATCTGGTGGGGTCCATTCTCCTTAAATGCTGTCTGACTCGCCTTTCCTCCATTCTGCATTGCTCCCCCTCTTCATGATAAAGGCCACAGGGTCCATAGAGAATACCACACCAGCGGTGGTGGGGAAGGAAATCTCCTGGTGGCTCAGAAACAATGAGAAGCAAGTCCAGGTCTGTGGAGGCGGAATATTATGCCCAGTTGCAGAAATTGCTACTAAAACTTTCTTCACTCTTCAGGGTCACTAACTCTTCACTTCCTTCTGTCTCAGCTGATCCTGGCAACAGTTGCGCATTATAATTCTTGGTATTACTTGCTTCGAGTGCAAGCGAGTATAAAAGCAGAGGCAACTGGTCCTCATAACATGTGTAAATAAGTTTGCTTGGAATTCTGTGGGCGGATCGTGAGACGGGCCAAAACTTGTGGGGGAATTTGGGGCAGAAAACTGGTTTAAATAGCTTAGGTGCCATTTTGCTGCCAAACAAAGTTACTTACACGGAAATTATGTTTAACTGTGGAATTTCTGGGTCAGAGTCAAATTTATTCATAAGTAAAATAATTACACAAAAGCAGAAAGTTAGTTTTATTAATTATCAGTACAATACTTGAGTTACATTGTATTTACATTCAAAAACAATAATAAGTTGAACATTTGAGTAGCTCTTTTCAGTAGCTTTTAGCTGAATCTCTGCTGAAACATTACATATGGATCAAGGAACTAAGGATTAGAAGAAAAAAGATACAGCCTTATACAGTTTTCTGGTACTCCAAACACAGGTTTTACCCCCGAAACTAAAAGCACTTGCGGGGTGTACTAATGAGCAATTTAACACACATTATCTGGCTCTCACACCTACCCATAACTTAATTTCAAGTACAATGAAACCACCTTCATAATTCAACTATTGAATAATGATTTGTGGTCACTTTCTTCATTGGCAAACTTGTATCATGGGTAAACTGCCATGGTTTTCTGACCATTGATTGCAATGGACGCAAAGTTGCAGGTCGAGCACTCGATTTTTCAATAAACCATCCACTGAAGGCAATGTCCAGTTGGTGTCGAGCGGTTTTGGGAAATTTTGTCCAAGAACTTTTAAGCTAATCTGAAGCAAATCTTTAATTCATATTACTCTGTCTATCTAAAGTCATATAAAATGTAATATAGAAATGTTCCTGCTTAAGGCATGATGTGCCATAAATGTTTTTGTTTGGAATCGTTGTGGAATGTTTGGCCACATGTTGGAAGCTTGGGACTTGAATTTAGCTGCTCTTTAGTGTAGAGGCTGAAGCCAAGTGGATTTCCAGGCACTTATCACTCTTCATGTAACACAGTAAATGGCAGTCAGTATGGTTTCAGAAGGAGAAGCAGATACGTAAGAACAAACAGAAGCAGGATTCAGACTGAATGTGGTCCACATGTCATAGTTTGGACACCTTGCCCCGAAATTACATGGCTCGATTCCCAGAACTTATGCCGGGATCACGTCCGCTGGTACCTTCCAGCGCTAATTCTGACAGCGCATGCAGTCAATGGGACCCAGTTTTCAGTGGGCTGGTGGGTGCTTGCACTACTATGGGCCTGTTTAACCCCGCAAGCTGGAAAATCCAATGTGACTTGACCATTCTGGAGAATGTTGAGTCCCACCCCAGAAGCCCCTTTTGTAAGTGGATCACAATGAAATTACTGAAAATAAAATTGCACTTTCAATCTTTGGAGTTCCTGACCACAATATTTGCATGTTACCCCCCATCCCCCAGTGGGGTCCACTTCCACCTGTCTCCAAATGGATGAGTCTGATGTTGTTAGAGCTCCCAGCATAAGGAGTCCCTGCCCTAGGCCATAGTCCTCGCCCACAAACAAGGCCACAAGTAACTCCCAAGCAAGGTCAGGGCCCGGCGTATCTGGATCCAGCTTGTTTTCCAGCCTTCTGCCACACTTCCACTTGAGTTGCAGTGAAAGCATGCTGTAAGGGCCATGGAATTTTATCCCCCCATTATATATTCCGGAAACATTTTTTTTTATTCGTTCATGGAATGTGGGCTTTGCTGGTGAGGCCAGCAAGTATTGCCCAAGCCTAATTGCCCTTGAGAAGGTGGTGGTGAGCTGCCTTCTTGAACCGCTGCAGTCCGTCTGGTGAAGGTTCTCCCACAGTGCTGTTAGGAAGGGAGTTCCGGGATTTTGACCCAGCGATAATGAAGGAACGGCGATATATTTCCAAGTCGGGATGGTGTGTGACTTGGAATGGAATGTGCAGGTGGTGTTGTTGCCATGTGCCTGCTGCCCTTGTCCTTCCACGTGGTAGAGGTCGTGGGTTTGGGAGCTGCTGTCGAAGAAGCCTTGGCGAGTTGCTGCAGTGCATCCTGTGGATGGTACACACTGCAGCCACTGTGCGCCGGTGGTGAAGGGAGTGAATGTTTAGGGTGGTGGATGGGGTGCCAATCAAGCGGGCTGCTTTGTCCTGGATGGTGTCGAGCTTCTTGAGTGTTGTTGGAGCTGCACTCATCCAGGCAAGTGGAGAGTATTCCATCACACTCCTGACTTTTGCCTTGTAGATGGTGGAAAGGCTTTGGGGAGTCAGGAGGTGAGTCATTCGCCGCAAAATACCCAGCCTCTGACCTGCTCTTGTAGCCACAGTATTTATATGGCTGGTCCAGTTAAGTTTCTGGTCAATGGTAACCCCCAGGATGTTGATGGTGGGGGATTCGGCAATGGTAATGCCGTTGAATGTCAAGGGGAGGTGGTTAGACTCTCTCTTGTTGGAGATGGTCATTGCCTGGCACTTGTCTGGCGCGAATGTTACTTGCCACTTATGAGCCCAAGCCTGGATGTTGTCCAGGTCTTGCTGCATGCAGGCTCGACTGCTTCATTATTTGAGGGGTTGCGAATGGAACTGAACACTGTGCAATCATCAGCGAACATCCCCATTTCTGACCTTATGATGGAGGGAAGGTCATTGATGAAGCAGCTGAAGATGGTTGGGCCTAGGACACTGCCCTGAGGAACTGGAACTGACCATGCTAGAGATTCTAAGAGCAGTCAGTGCTTTTCCTGTGTAGATCTGGGGTTCTAGAGTATAAGAAGTTATTTCTTCCAACTTTCATGGGCTTTGGGGATTGCCTAGGGAGAACAATGAGGCGAAGCTTTACTAGTCTCATTGTTATGCTGGTTAGTAGCTGTGGTGAGGCACTGTCTAGCTGCAGAACAATGGCTGCAATGGGCATAGATGATGTGCTGTTTCTCAGGATGGCCACACATCTGAACTTTCCTGCCAGCCCCCTCTATTTTGCCAGAAAGCATGCAGGGTCAGGCAATCCCCGAAGCGTTGGAAGTTACAGTGAGGCCATCTTAGGCTCCAGCTGCTGAGGGTGTATTCATAACAGCTTCAATCCCAGAAACTGTTATGGACACACAGTACTCTGATTACTATGGTGGAAGCAGGCACAATGTTACACCTATTTACAGTTGGTGTCTTTGGACTCTGCAAAGGTATCGTGAGCTATGGCTACAGTGGGTAGTCTTGATTGCCCAGGAGCCACCCTGCCCAATTGCTGATGTGACTGAACTATTTTAAAAAGAAGGCGCCATAACAGCTGCTTGGGAAATGAGCATTGACTTGGGATGGTCTTGAGCAAGCTGAGCATTGATAGAGTGGAATATTTTCTTATTCATGTAGGTAGGGGCATTGTGTTGTGGAGCACATAAGAGTACTGTATGATTCCTGTGCCTTCAAGAATTGTGCTAATCTAAAATTTTGCAGCCCTGTCGTGTAGCTGATGGTTGATTATGCAGAAGGAGATAGGATTACTTGCTGGAGCAAACAAGGCATCAGTCACTTACTCATACACTGATAACAGCTGATTGGCCTATGTTACAGATCTCCACAGTGGCAAATAATCACAAAACATAAAAATTAAAATCATCTGTGATTATGACTGCCATTGGCAGTGTGTGCCTATGGAGGTGTTTGGCTAAAGGTCTCCTTAGAGCATGCAGCTCAACTTTCTCATGACTAGCCTTGTAAATCTTTAAGCCTCTTATCTCCATTCGTCAAAGGAATGGTTATGAGTGTCTCTGCCTTTTGGTAAGAGACTGAAGGTATGCATGGGTGGGTGCAGAGCATCTCTGGTGAAGCCTGATCTGCCTGGGATTCTTGTGCTGGTCCTTCTCCTCTTTCTCCAAAAAACATGAGTAAGGGGGGGAATTCAAAAGAGTGAAGCCTATTGTGCTACTACTGTTGACAGTGCCATAAAAAGCAATTGCAGTGCCCCAACAATTAGCATAAAGGTACCTGACAAGCTAAGGACAGAGAAGAAAAAGACAAGGAAAAACATTTAGAAATTGCCTCAAGATACTACCATAATTGTTCATTTGGGATGTTTAACTCCACTTTGGGAAACAGCTCAGTTCCTAGCAACCCTGGAAACTGACTCTAAATGGACAGCAGATGAATCCGCAATATCTTTGTGGGAATACCAGGAAATTATGTAAAGGCACAACAAATATCAGAAAATCAAACCGTTTGAACCACGCCTGTATAGAAACTTGCCTAATTTTCCTCCATTAATTTAAATGGAAGTAAAATTATGTAGATTCTTTTACAGGCATGCACTTGCACCCACCCAACTTTTTGCGATTTATTGCACACGGACAATCCAGTGCACCAGTGCACAGAATCAGGAAAATCTCCCCATTTAGAGCTTTCTGTCCCCATTTGCTTTGCAGACAGTTCACTCGACTGATTCCTGGGATGAGGGGGTTATCTTATGAGGAAAGGTTGGACAAGTTGGGCCTGTATACACTGGAGTTTAGAAGAATGAGAGGTGATCTTATTGAAACATATAAGATCATGAGGGGACTAGAAGGGGTAGATGCTGAGGGGATGTTTCTCCTTGTGGGAGAGACTAGAACTAGGGGCCACAGTTTAAAAATAAGGGGTCTCCCATTTAAGACGGAGATGAGGAGAATTTTTTTCTCTCAGAAGGTCGTGAGTCTGTGGGACTCCCTCCCCCAGAGAGCGGTGGAGGCAGGGTCATTGAATATTTTTAAGGCTGATTTGGATAGATTCCTGATTAACAAGGGAGTCAACGGTTATAGTAGGTAGACGAGAAAGTAGGGTTGAAGTCACAATCAGGTCAGCCATGATCTTATCAAATGGCAGAGCAGGCTCGAGGGGCTGAATGGCCTACTCCTGCTCTTAATTCATATGTTCGTATTTTAATATTATAAACGGCAAACTGACAGGCCAGTGGGATAGCCAACTGCCAAATTGGATGTCGCACTAAATGAGTGGAGAACTGAAGTGATGAATCTGTGACCCTTTTCTGACCGCTTATCTAATTTATCAGAAAACCTTGGCCATTGTTTCTGTAAGATCCTGGATCTGAAAATCTGTGGCTGTCCATCCCATTGTATGTGTTAAGAAATGCCCACTGGTGACCTCTGGCACTGACCCTGCTAGAGTATCTGTACTCAGGTGGAGGTCACCTTATTTAGAAAATCTCGGGTGCATGACAGAGGCATGGCTAAAAATTCCAGCCAAAGGGGAGAGGTGGTGACAGCTTTTGGTCACCTGTCCTAATATCCCCTTATGTGGCTCGGTGTCAAATTTTGTTTGATAACGCTATGAAGCACCTTAGAATGTTTTACTAGGTTAAAGGCGTTACATAAATGCAAGTTGTTGTTGTTGAGGGGCAGGGGGCACCCAGAATGATGTTGAAAATGCCCCTTTGTAAGGGACCATGAAATACTGGGAAAAATTGGCAATCTTTGAGGATCCTGCCCCCTACCCTTGATGATATTGTCCTAGTTTGGAGCAGACAAAGGCTAATCGCTGGCCCTTTTCCTGTACTCCTGTGTGAAGTATTCTTCCACAGTTTCAGCTTAGTTCCGAGTGGGCAGCTTGTCTACAGCATGAAACTACCCATTATACAATACTTCTCAGTCATTTGTTGAATGGAAGGAATATGAGAATGAATGAACAGTGTACAGTGTTGCTTGATTACTTTGGAGTTTTGGGGAATATTTATGCAGAACGTTCAGGAAATTAAATGGGTGAGGTAGTGTTCTTGATAGAATGGATTGTACATAGTTGTTTACTGCTCTCCTAACTCCATGCCAACTTTCTTTGAGCTATGCTTCCTCCTTTCTTCCTTTAACCTCTGTACCAAGCAACTCCAAAACCTCAGCGATTTAAATCTTCACTTTAATGCCTCAACCTCACCTCCCTTCTGTTCGACCTCTGTCGCACGGTCACATTTAGGGATTTTTGATCTTTCCTTTATTCACAGAAAGGATTGTGGAATTGTTATGTTTATGGATTGTGTTTTAAAATAAGATGAATTTGCATAGTATTAAAAAGGAGAGGATGTATTAGGACAGCACTGACTATGTGTATTGAAACCTAATGAGTCAGTTTGTGGAATTGACAGCTGATACGATGAAGGTCAATTAGCTTACCCCATTCCCATTATCCAGGATGGCTTTTATTCATCTTTAAAGATGTCTTCTTTAAACTCGGACTACAAGGTAGGAAGAGATGTAGCCAATTGTAAATCTAAAAAGGGAACTGATAGGTTACGAACATATGAAATTGATGGCCAGGAAAAGACCAGTTGGTCCATCAAACTTGCTCTACACCAGGGTGGCCGGAGCATCCGGACTAGACACTTCTTCCCCCTCCCACCCCACCGCAGCCATGTAATCTCCAGGGAGAGGCAAAAACAAAAAAAACCCAAGGACAATAAGGGAAAGAATACTCTGGAAAATTCCTCTGCGACCCCCTCAAGCAATTGAAACCAGTCCAGGAGATCACACTGACCAAGTAGCCTCTATAAAGACTTCTATATGTTGCAATCTCTGCCCCAGTCAGGAACTGGTCCAGCTCCCTCTAGATTTAGATGTAGCCTACTGGCAAGTCACTACTGATAGGAAGCTAGCATCACAATCCACAAAAGGGACAAATGTACATGTGGGCAGTCAGGTTTTAAAGAAACAAGAAGCTGCAAGGTCTGAGTTGAGGCCCAGAGCTGGATGATAAAATGCAGGAGAGCAGTTTTCTCATGTCAAAGTTATCTGAAATAATGGTAATGTAAAAAAATAAGTAAGTCAGTCAGCCCACCAAAGGGACAGAGCATGTGGCTTATTATTTTTCCCCCATGATTTTGAGGAGAGATTGAGTTAAGTAGAAATTTCTTTGACTGCTACTCTCTATGTTCACTTGTATGTAAAATAAAGCAGCTTAACGATTCACATTTTCCCTGATATTTCTAAGCGTTTCTCAGTCTGCCGTTGAAAAGATTGGAGAAGCACAGGAGGGCACGTGTGAAAGACATGGGGGTAGGAACTCGCAACGGGCGGTATCGCACCAGCCGCCTGTTACGGTGGCAAATGGGTGGTATCGTGTCAGCCATTCGGTATTCAGGTCCATTGACTTCAATAGAATGGAACATCAGGCGGTCCTGAGAACTTCACTCTCCAGTTCCCACATTCCTTGCCTCTGGCCCTCTTCCTGCCATGACTCCTCCGCAATTGTCAACTTGCTTAACTGCTCTCTCACCTCTATTTGTGATAGTTTTGCTGGGAAAAGAGCATCACTGTCTCCCACCCTTACTGTTCCCCCAATACAGTGTCCAACTTTGCTCTCTCAGGTCTGAAGGGCATAAACATAAGCGTACCTGGTGCACAATTAGCCTAGGTATCCGTTACTGGTTTGACCAGTTCATGTATTATAGTGCTTTACTCTTCTTAGCCAAAACTGACCACTATACCAGAAACATCCTGGAGCTGGGCACAGATAACTTGAGGCTCATCTTTTCTATGACCATCTGCCTCCTTAGACTATCTTAGAGAAAAAAAACACGGGAAAAATAGTGTGCAAAAAAAGCAATCTCCTGGACTGGTATTTATTCATGTATTGTGATGTGGGAAAAAATTGGGGGAAACTGGAAGCAATTATTTTTATAAGATGATCTAGACTTAATAGAATTAACAGAAACCTATCTGCAAACTGGAAAAGGAAGAAAACAAACATAGCAGGATATATCCATAAGAGGGGTGAAATTGGGCTGTGTAGTGCCCATTTTGTAGACGCTACACGGACTCCTAAGCCCCATCTGAGATGCACGTGCACAATTCTGACATGAAGTGCTCAGGTCACCATCTTGGTGAAGGTGGTTGCGAACGCGCACCTAACGACTGCTGGCAGCATGTAGAGTAGGGCTGTCTTACCTTGCACAGCTGAGCAGGCATGAAGTACCCCCTCACCCCACCACCAGCGCTATTTAAAAGGGATCATGCAGGAGTTGCAGGATTATTTATTCTGGCTGCTGGTACAATTGTGGATGTTTCTGGAAGTTTCCTAGACTTGGAGAAAGTTGCAATATTCTATATAGAGTGGTCTGGCTAGTCTTTCAGTACTGTTCATGCATTTAAAATAGTGTGCTGACCAAAGTTGCTTCCAGACATGGGTGGCCTGCTAGGGCTTCCTCTGGGAATTGAAGGTGACTGGGAGCTTGGAGAGAGGCACCACGCAGAGCAAGAGAAGCTGCCAGAAGAGGGAGGGGAGGAAGAGGAGACTGAGGAGGATGTGGAGGAAGAGACAGGGAGGCAACAAGGTAGGCCAGGGCTCTGTGATCAGATGATTAATGAGCGACACCAGTAACCTCAATGACACCTCCTCATTCACAGTCCTACACTCCTTGCCTTTCCTCTCCCACATGACCATTAAATTGTCCTCCTTATGATTACACATTGCTTCCTTCCTCCCTCATCTCATAGCAGAAATGAAAACCAAAACCAAATACAAATTCATAACCACATTTATAGATTTACACATTAAACGATTCAAACAAAATGAGACTATTCACCTTTGTGCATTCCCTTAGTGCCCGTCATTCGTGTGCCTTTACTTTTCCTAGTGCTCCTACGAGGCGCATCCCCAGTGGCTGGAGCATGGGTGGTGAAAGCTCCTGACCTTCAATTGAAGAGAGCGCAGATGGCTTTGGGGGACGCCTTTGAGCAGCTCTGGGCTGGGGAGGATCCAGCTTCAGACTGCACCATCTCGGTCTGAGCTGCAGCAGTCTGGCCGACAGGCAACAGCAAGGGCACAGATGGAGTGGCAGGGGTGGGAGCTGGAATGCTGTCATCCTGAGAGAGGACAGCAGGTTCATTTTCCATGGTGCCACTGCCACTCTCCCAGGGCAGCGCCTCAGGAATCCTGGTGATCTGCAGAACAGATTGCTGGCATGCTGTGACGCCCTGGAAGCCCCCTTCGACAGTGGAACCCAGAGCCATGATAGCAGCAGTCTGAACTTCCAGAGCAGTAGCTTTGATAACAGCTGTTGTACTGCAATGGAAGCTGTGACATCAGTCATCAGACACTGCATCATGGTGGGTTCCACAGATGTGCTGATGGAGGTAACCACCAGTTCCATGTGGGAATGGATGGGTTCCAAGAACTGCGCAAAGCCCTGTGCCAAGTTGGAGTTGGACTCCATGCTTCTTGACATTGTGCGCAGGCTTTCTGGCAGGCTTTGCCCTGCATAGGAATGTGTCTAGTCTGTACCGAAACCAACTCCTCCTTGAAGGCCTCCCATTGTTTAATTACTGTTGTCTACTAATTTTGGATCCCAATCCACCTGGGCAAGATCCCTTTTTAAACTTACTAAAGTTTGCCCTCCTCCAGTTAAGCATTTTCACATTTGATTGTTTCTTGTCCTTTTCTATAACTACTCTAAACCTAATGATACTATGATCACTGTTCCCCAAATGCTCCCCCACTGAAACATGCTCCACCTGCCCCACTTCATTCCCCAGAACTAGATCCAGCACTGTTTCCTTCCTGGTTGGGCTGGAAACACACTGTTCCAGAAAGTTCTCTTGAACACATTTCAGGAATTCCTCCCCCTCTTTGCCCTTTATACTGTTCTTGTCCCAGTCGCAGTCTATATTGGGCTAATTGAAATCCCCCATTATCACTGCTCTATAGATCTTGCACCTTTCTGTAAATTGCCTGCAAATGTTCTCCTCTATCTCCTTCCCAATATTTGGTGGCCTAGAACAGACAGCCAATAGCACAATAACTCCTCTATTGTTCCTTAACTCTAACTAAATAGATTGTGTCTTTGACCCTCAACTACATCATCCCTTTCCAGTGCTATAAACAATTTTTGATCAATACTGCTACCCTCCCTCCTTTCCTGAATACCTTGTAGCCAGGAATATTAAGTACCCAATTCTCCCCTCCTTTGAGCCAGGTCTCCATTGTTGCTACTATATCATAGTCAAGTGGCAACATGAGCTTGCAGCTCACAAACCTTATTTACCACACTACATGCATTTACGCATATGCACTCCAATCACAAACAGCCTCATATTTGCCCCCTCTGATCCCTCCTATGTCTGAACTATTCTTTACTCTTTTGATTCTTGTTCCTCCCAGTCCTCTGTGCACCTTGTTTCTCTTCTCTAATGTTTCATCCTGGTACCTATCCCCCTGCTAAATTAGTTTAAACCCTGCCCCACAGCACTAGTTAACCTCCCTACAAGGACATTGGTCCCAGCTCTGTTGAGGTGCAACCTGTATCTTGAACAGATCCCTGCTGCCTCAGAACAGGCCCCAATACCCCAGGAATCTGAAGCCCTCCCTCCTGCACCATTGCTCCAGCCAAGCATTAACCGGTCTTATCCTACTATTCCTATACTCACTATTGTGTGGCACTGGGAGTAATCCAGAGATTAGTACCTTTTGAGGTACTGCTTTTTAAGCTTCCTCCCTAGCTCCTGAAACTCTGACTGCAGGACCTTGACCCTTTTCCTTCCCTTCCCATGTCATTGGTACCCTTATGGACCATAACATCTGGCTGCTCCCCTTCCCCCCTCAAAATGTTCTACACCCTCTCAGTGATATTCTTTACTCTAGCACCAGGGAGGCAACACACTATGCAGGACTCACATCAGCAGTTGCAGAAGCACCTGTCTCTCCCCTTAACTATTGAATCCATTATAACAACTGCATTTCTATTGCGCCCCCCCCCCCCAGCCAAGTCTCCCACAGTGTCATGGATTTGCTCCTAACTGCACTCCCCCAAAATATCAACACCCGCAATGGTATTCAACACTGAATACCAGTTTGAGTGCCACACTCCCAGGGTACTCCTGCAGTGCCTGGTCACCTAGTCTGTCTGGTGGTCACCCATTCCCTCTCCACCTGAACTCTCTGTAGCTGCTGGGTGACCACTTCCTGAAACATGCTATTCCCTAAACTCTCAGCTTCCAGTATGCACAAGTGACACCAGCCACCCCTCAAGCTCAGAAACCCTGAGCTCAAGTACATGTGGTTCTCCAGGACACACAAAGTTTCTGGAGTTCCCACATGGCACAGGATGTGCATACAACAGGTCCCAACTGACCTACCATGTTAACTTACAGTTATTTAAACTTTGTTTAGCTTTAAGACACTTCACTGTTTAATTAACACTAACCAATGAACTAAATACTCACTAACTTACTCTCTGCACTCCTCCTTGCCTTGATTCCTCATGCAGCTCCCTTTATGCTCTGCTCAGTCTTAGACTATAGTTTTTTGGTTTAAATCATTTAGCCCCTTCCCCTTCTGTACCTAATTCCCAGTTGAATGTCTTCACTCTATTAGAGCACTTCAATTTCTGACTTTCCCAAGCTCAATGCTTTTGCAAAGATCCTTGTACTATATACCTTTCTGACACACTCTAGTTACAATTGTTAGTCAACTTCCAGCCACAATAATTAACACCTAATTGCCTGTTAACTACTAACTGCCACCATTTGCAGCACTGACTTGCAGCTTTTTAAAGTTGTAAAGTCTAAGCTTTTCCTGAGCCACTAACCACTGTTTCCTGACTACACAGTAGGAATTGGTAGTGTTTGCACTGTGCATTATGTGAACTTGATAGTGTTAGCACTATGCCTTGAATGAGTCTACAGCAGACTGAATTAAATTACACATTCCAGACAAAGTATTGGGTGAGTATTGTCCTCCCACTTCCTGGTGGTGAGAATATTCTTTTCGTTTAATTGCACCACAGTGGTGTCAACAAACGCAGCCTAAATTCACTGGACAGCAGGGCTGGCAAGTGTAAGATTTCAAATGAGGCATCTGAACCAGGATCATGGAGACAATAAAGTTAATTTGACATTCCAGCAAACATTTATTCTCATTGCTTTTGCAGTTAAAAAAAAGGGATGATGTCCTGCAAGCAGAATATAGGGAGTTAGGAAATAAATTAAAAAGCGGGACCTCAAAGGTAGTAATCTCAGGATTACTCCCAGTGCCGTGTGCTGGAGAGAGCAGAAATAGGAGAATAAACCAGATGAATGGGTGGCTTGAGAGATGGTGTAGGAGGGAGGGGTTTAAATTCCTGAGGTGGACTGATTCTGGGAAAGGCGGGACCTGTACAAGCTGGACAGGTTGCACCCTAGCAGAACCGGGACCAATATCCTCACGGGGGCATTTGCTAGTTCTGTTGGGGAGGGTTTAAACTAGTATGGCAGGGGGATGGGAACCAAAGGGCAGGTACAGATAGGACAAATTCAGACCAGGAAACGGAAAATAGAAAAGCAGTTAGTGACGTAGTTAGCAACTCAGAAAGGCAAAAGAAGCAAAGGTTAAATAGTGTTCAGCACAGGAATTTGACGGGGTTAAAGGGTATATATTTCAATGCAAGGAGTATTACAAACAAAGCAGATGAGCTAAGGGCACAGATAGACACATGGCAGCATGATACCATTGCTATAACGGAAACCTGGCTTAAAGAGGGGGATAATTGGCAGCTCAATATCCCTGGATATAGAGTTTTTAGGCAGGAAGAGTGGGTGATAAAAATGGAGGAGGGGTAGCATTATTGGTTAAAGAATCAATTACAGTTGTGAGAAGGGTTGATATGCTAAATGGATCATCAATCGAGGCCATACGGGTTGAGCTAAGAAAGAAAAAAGGGGCAGTCACACTACTAGGAGTGTACTATAGATCCCCGAATAGCGAAAGGGAGATAGAAGAACAAATATGCAGGCAAATTTCTGAGTGCAAAAATAAGAGGGCAGTTATAGTAGGGGTCTTCAACTACCCTAACATCAACTGGGATTCAAACAGTGTGAGGGGCACAGAGGGCGCAAAATTCTTGATCGGTGTCCAGGAGAACTTTATTAGCCAGTACGTGACAAGCCCAACAAAAGGGGATGCAATTCTAGATTTAGTCCTGGGAAATGAAGATGGGCAAGTGGGTGAAGTGACAGTGGGTGACTATATTGGAGATAGTGACCACAATGCAGTTAGTTTTAGCATTATTATGGAAAAGAACGGAGTTAAATCAGGAGTAAACGTTTTAAATTGGGGGAAGGCAAATTTTACTAAGAGGTGATTTGGCAGAAGTGGACTGGACACAACTACTTGAGGAGAAATCAGTGGCAAGCCAGTGGGAGGCACTAAAAAGTGAAATTCTACGGGTACAATGTAGATATGTCCCCTCAAAGAAAAAGGGTGGCACTGTCAAATCTAGAGTCCCCTGGTTGTCTAGAAGTATACGGGGCAAAATAAAGCAGCAAAAGAAAGCTTATGATTGTCACAGAAAACTAAATACTGCAGAAAGCCTAGAGGAGTATAGAAAGTACAGGGATGAACGTAAAAAAGTAAATAAGGAGAGCGAAGAGAGGACATGAAAAAATATTAGCTAATAAGATTAAAGAAAACCCAAAGATGTTTTATCGGTACATTAAGAACAAGAGGATAGCTAAGAAAAAGGTGCGACCTATTAGGGATGATAAGGGTAACTTGTGTGTAGAAGCAGAGGATGTGGGTAGGGTTTTAAATTAATATTTTGTCTCTGAATTCACAAAGGAAAAGGATGATCCGGATGTAGTAGTTAAAGAGGAGAGGTGTGAAATATTGGATAAGGTAAACATAACGAGAGAGGAAGTATTAGAGGGACTGGAATCCTTGAAAGTTGATGGCCCCGATATTACCAGGGAGGCGGGTTGGCAACGGGGGGGTCGACTGGGCGCAAGGGTAACCCGCCCAGTAAAATTGGTGGGTTCCCCACGTGATCGCGAGAAAATTGAAGCTACTTACCTTGGCTTCCGGGTTTCCCGTTGGAAACCTGCACAGTGGGCGAACTGCGCTCCCGCATCGCAGGCTGTCAGCTGGAGGAGCCCTTTTTAAAGGGGCAGTCCTCCAATGCTGCTCCTGCAGCAAACAGCCAAAATTACAGCATGGAGCAGCCCAGGAGAAAGGCTGCTCCCAGATTTACTGATACCTCACTCCAGGTGTTACTGGATGGGGTGAGGAGGAGGAGGGATATTTTCTACCCGGCGGACGGGAGGAAGTGGCCTGCCTCTGCCACCAAGAAGGCCTGGCTCGAGGTGGCAGAGGAGGTCAGCAGCACCAGGAACATATCCCACACCTGGATACAGTGCAAGAAGCGCTTCAATGACCTTACTAGGTCAGCCAAAGTGAGCACACTTACTTATTCTCCTACACTCCGTCTTCCACATCACTGCCCCCACTCCACAACTCCTTCTGCACTGCCAACACTACTCTCACATCACTCCTCACACCCACTCAAATCTCATCCTCAATTTACCTGCACTTACTCACCTCCCCAGTACTCATCCCACCACTACCACTCAACCCAATCCTCATACAATCTCATGGCTCTGTCTCATACTCACCCTCTGATGCATCTCTTTCACGGTCAGCCTCATCCAATGTGCCACTACCTCTGCTGCAGCCACAGAGGATGCATCACATATGAATAGTAGGGAGCGTAAGGCAAAGGTATCGTGAGCACAAAGGGGATGCACAAGGGTGTTTGACGGTTTGTCATGTTTTTTATTTATATTTGATTTTGGTTCGACTCACAATAAATATTATATTGTCACCACTACTGCCACGTCTTGGCCATTCTTGACTGGCTTGTGCAATAAGTCCCTTTCACGAGGTTCTCCATGAACACCCACACTTGATGCCACCCATTGGGTCACCCTACAGTGGGTGTATGTGTAGTTGCACAACTACTTTGGTGCAGCACTGTGTTGTGGAGGTGGACGCGTGCCTGGCGAGGCTGGTGATGTTGCCCGTCCTCGGATGAAGTGATGAATGCAGCCATGGCGCCCCCCATCCTGACGGTGTGAGTTTGAGGGGATCTGCAAAGTTGGTAAATGCGTTTGCACAGCAGAGTTTAGGGTATAAATTAATAATTTTGAGTGGAAAGACAAAGGTGTTGCAGCCAGAACTTTGTCTGAAGTGACAGAGTGCCCTACTGCAATAAATGTGGTATTCCCCCCCAAATGTCAAAAAATCCTTTGCATCTCCCACTGGCTGCTGACTGAAACAAGACTGCTCCAACAGGGAGTGTTTCCCATAACAGGAGAAACACGCTGAGGATCCATGAAAATTGCACCCCTACCAAAATCTCCTGTCAATGAGGTCTGTCAAGTACCTCAATTAGGTAAGCAAGTATTTAAATTGTCATCCCACCGGCTTTAATTGTTGAGTCACTGAGGAACCTGGAACTGGGCGGGTTGGAGCCGGGCTCCAGACCCGCTCTGGGATTCCCCGATTTTACGAGCCCCCCCCCCCCCCGCCCCCAACGCACCCGCTCGGCAATCCTAAAATCGACCCCGATAAGTCACCAGGGGCGGATGGATTGTTTCCTTTGCTATTGAAGGAAGCTAGGGAGAAAATAGCAGATGCTCTGAGGATCATTTTCCAATCCTCACTAGATACAGGGGAGGTACCGGAGGACTGGAAGACTGTAAACGTAATACCATTGTTTAAAAAGGGTACGAGGGAAAGGCCGAACAATTATAGAACGGTCAGTCTTACCTTGGTGGTGGGCAAACTATTAGAATCAATACTGAGAGATAGGATAAACTGTCACTTGGAAAGGCATGCTTTAATCAGGGATAGTCAGCATGGATTTGTTAAGGGAAGGTCATGCCATACAAATCTGATTAAATTCTTTGAGGAAGTGACAAGGAGGATTGATGAGGGTAGTGCAGTGGATGTTGTCTACATGGATTTTAGTAAGGCATTTGACAAGGTCCCACTTGGTAGACTGGTCAGAAAGGTAAAAGCCCATGGGATACAGGGAAATGTGGTGAATTGGATCCAAAATTAGCTCAGTAACAGAAAACAAAGGGTAAAAGTCGATGGATGTCTTTGCGAATGGAAATCTATTTCCAGTGGTGTGCCACAGGGCTCAGTGTTGGGTCCCTTGCTGTTTGTGGTATATATTAATGATTTGGACTTGAATGTAGGGGGCATGATTGGCAAATTTGCAGACGACACAAAAATTGGCCATGTAGTTGATAGTGAAGAGGACAGCTGTAGACTCCAAGAAGATATCAATGGGTTGGTGGAGTGGGCGGAAAAGTGGCAAATGGAGTTCAACCCGGAGAAGTGTGAGGTAATGCACTTAGGGAGGGCAAACAGTAAAAGGGAATACACAGTAAAAGGGAATATATTGAGAGGGCAAGAGGAAGTGAGAGACCTTGGAGTGCATGTGCACAGGTCCCTGAAGGTGGCAGTACAGGTAGATAAGGTTGTGAAGAAGGCATACGGAATGCTCTCCATTATTAGCCGAAGTATAGAATACAAAAGCAGGGATATAATGATGGAACTTTATAAAACGCTGGTAAGGCCACAGCTGGAGTATTGTGCGCAGTTCTGGTCACCACATTACAGGAAGGACGTAATTGCTCTGGAAAGAGTGCAGAGAAGATTTACAAGAATGTTGCCAGGGCTTGAAAATTGGAGCTACGAGGAGAGATTGGATAGGCTGGGGTTGTTTTCCTTGGAGCAAAGGAGGCTGAGGGGAGACTTGACTGAGGTGTACAAAATTATGAGGGGCCCAGATAGAGTAGACAGGAAGTACCTGTTTCCCCTAGTGGAGAGTTCAAGAACTAGAGGACATAGATTTAAGCAGATTGGCGGAAGGATTAGAGGGGACATGAGGAAAAACTTTTTTACCCAGAGGGTGGTGGGTGTATGGAATTTGCTGCCCGAATTAGTGGTAGAGGCAGGGACCCTCAACTCTTTTAAAAAGTACCTGCACCTGCACCTAAAGTGCTGTAAGCTGCAGGGCCACGGACTGGGTGCTGGAAGGTGGGATTAGAATGGGCACCTGGTTGTTCTTCGAGCCAGGGCGGACACGATGGGCCGAATGGCCCCCTTCTGTGCTGTATCTTTTCTATGGTTCTAACAATCCCTATTCATATGAACACAGTAGGAGTTATTGTTAGTTAGTCTGGTGGACTCCATTCTTCTGTTGGGGGGTGCTGATAATCAGTTTTGACCAGACACTGACATTGGAGTCAGGCTTTTAAAAGAGAAACATGCACACCAAAAACATAGTCAGGCAGCGAAGGGCTGCAAAGAACGAGACCAGACTGCAGGACAGTCTGGGTTGTAGGACAGAATGCGGAGGAGTTATTTTGTTTAAGTAAGATAACCCACTGAAATGAGGCAGCATCACATTTTTATATAATTACACAGAAGTTTTACTTATTGAACTAAGTGAATCTGATCCTATCTGCTTGGAATCATAGAAAATGTACGGCACAGAAGGAGGCCATTCGGCCCATCATGTCCATACCGGCTGAAATTGAGCCACACAGCCAAATCCCACTTTCCAACACTTGGTCCTTGTAGGTCATGGCACTTCAGGTACTTTTTAAATGAGTTAAGGGTTTCTGCCTCTACCACCCTTCCAGGCAGTGAGTTCCAGACCCCTACCACCCTCTGGGTGAAAACATTTTTCTTCAGCTCCTCTCTAATCCTTCTACCAATCACTTTAAATCTATGCCCCTCCGGTTATTGCTAAGTGAAATAGGTCCTTCCTATACATTCTATCTAGGCCCCTCATAATTTTGTACACCTCAATTAAATCACCCCTCAGCCTCCTCTGTTCCTAGGAGAACAATCCCAGCCTATCCAGTCTTTCCTCATAGATAAAATTCTCCAGTCCTGGCAACATCCTTGTGAATCTCCTCTGTACCCTCTCTAGTGCAATTACATCCTTCCTGTAATGTGGTGACCAGAACTATACACAGTACTCAAGCTATATACAGTACTCTCAATCATCAGCAAAGTGAAGGTGTCGTTGATAGTGCTATCAAGTGGCACTTACTCACCAATAACCTGCTCACCAATGCTCAGTTTGGGTTCCGCCAGGACCACTTGGCTCCAGACCTCATTACAGCCTTGGTCCAAACATGGACAAAAGAGCTGAATTCCAGAGGTGAGGTGAGAGTGACTGCCCTTGACATCAAGGCAGCATTTGACCGAGTGTGGCACCAAGGAGCCCTAGTAAAATTGAAGTCAATGGGAATCAGGGGGAAAACTCTCCAGTGGCTGGAGTCGTACCTAGCACAAAGGAAGATGGTAGTGGTTGTTGGAGGCCAATCATCTCAGCCCCAGGACATTGCTGCAGGAATTCCTCAAGGCAGTGTCCTAGGCCCAACCATCTTCAGCTGCTTCATCAGTGACCTTCCCTCCATCATAAGGTCAGAAATGGGGATGTTCGCTGATGATTGCAGTGTTCAGTTTCATTCGCATCCCCTCAGATAATGAAGCAGTCCATGCCCACGTGCAGCAAGACCTGGACAACATCCAGGTTTGGTCTGATAAGTGGCAAGCAACATTCATGCCAGACAAGTGCCAGGCAATGACCATCTCCAACAAGAGAGAGTCTAACCACCTCCCCTTGACATTCAACAGCATTACCATTGCCAAATCCCTCACCATCAACATCCTGGGGGTCACCATTGACCAGAAACTTAACTGGACCAGCCACATAAATACTGTGGCTACAAGAGCAGGTCAGAGGCTGGGTATTCTGCGGCGAGTGACTCACCTCCTGACTCCCCAAAGCCTTTCCACCATCTGTAAGGTACAAGTCAGGAGTGTGATGGAATACTCTCCACTTGCCTGGATGAGTGCAGCTCCAACAACACTCAAGAAGCTCGACACCATCCAGGACAAAGCAGCCCGCTTGATTGGCACCCCATCCACCACCCGAAACATTCACTCCCTTCACCACCGGCGCTCTGTGGCTGCAGTGTGTACCATCCACAGGATGCACTGCAGCAACTCGCCAAGGCTTCTTTGACAGCACCTCCCAAACCTGTGACCTCTACCACCTAGAAGGACAAGAACAGCAGGCACATGGGAACACCACCACCTGCATGTTCCACTCCAAGTCACACACCATCCCGACTTGGAAATATATCACCGTTCCTTCATCGTCGCTGGGTCAAAATCCTGGAACTCCCTACCTAACAGCACTGTGGGAGAACCTTCACCATACGGACTGCAGCGGTTCAAGAAGGCGGCTCACCATCACCTTCTCAAGGGCAATTAGGGATGGGCAATTAATACTGGCCTTGCCAGCAACGCCCACATCTCATGAACGAATAAAAAAAAAAGGGTTGGCCTAACTAGTGTTTTATACAGTTCCAGCATAACCTCCCTGCTCTTATATTCTATGCCTTGGCTAATAAAGGAAAGTACCCTGTATGCCTTCTTAACCACCTTATCTACCTGTCCTGCTACTTTCAGGGATCTGTGGACATGCACTCCAAGGTCTCTTACTTCCTCTATACCTCTCAGTATCCTCCCATTTATTGTGTACTCCCTTGCCTTGTTTGCCCTCCCAAATGCATTACCTCACACTTCTCCGGATTGAATTCCATTTGCCACTTTTATGCCCACCTGACCAGTCCATTGATATCTTCCTGCAGTCTACAGCTTTCCTCCTCACAAAAATTGGCCATGTGGTTGATGGTATCATCTGCAAACTTCTTAATCATGCCCCCTACATTTACTTCCAAATCATTAATATATATCACAAAAAGCAAGGGCCCTAGTACTAAGCCCTGCGGAACCCCACTGGAAACTGCCTTACAGTCACAACAACACCTGTCAACCATTACTCTTTGGTTCCTACCACTGAGCCAATTTTGAATCCAACTAGCCACTCTCCCTTGGATCCCATGGGCTTGTACTTTTTTGACCAGTCTGCCGTGTGGGACCTTGTCAAAAGCCTTGCTAAAATCCATATAGACTACATCAAATGCACTACCCTCATCGACCCTCCTTGATACCTCCTCAAAAAATTCAATTAAGTTAGTCAGACACGACCGTCCCTTAACAAAGCCATGCTGATTGTCCTTGATTACTCCGTGCCTTTCTAAGTGATGGTTTATCCTGTCCCTCAGAATTGACTCCAGTAATTTGCCCACCGCCGACGTTAGACTGACTGGTCTATAATTACTCCTTTTAAACAATGTTCACCTTACTGTGAATTAAAGCTGCTTAACAGTTGTTTCCAATTTGCCAGTCATTGGAAATAATCGTTTGATTGTTATCCTCTGTAAACTTTTCATAATTTTGATCCCCCTTAACCTTCTCTGTCTCAATGAAAAAAAAATCCCAATTTTTCAGTGCTTTCTTCTGTAATCAGAGATTCCTGGTATATTGGTGAATATTTTCACTTTCCAAGGCTCTGTAATTTTCCTTATAGTTGGGTGCTCAGAATTGCATACAGTATGAATAATTCAGTGATTCTAGCAAGGAGTGTGAGTCAACAAATGAGAGCTACAATGTTGCGGCCCTATCCCTGACAGCTACTTTATTGGAGCACAGTCTCATGGAATTACACCCAGTAGTCCGTCTAACCAATATCGTACAGATTCCATGTCCCTTCTGTGCTTTTATATTTAATGCCCCGTGTATAAAACCCAGAATTTTATTTGCCTTTTTATGGCCTTTTATACCTGTACACCCACCTTTACAGACCTATGCATCCATGCTCCTACATTTCTCTGTTCCTCCCTCTGTTAAGAGAGTGACTCTTTCAGATATACTTCATTTCGCTGTACTTTTCTACAAAATGTACTAAACATTGCTGAACTGCATCTCTTATCTATATGTCACACCACTAACCTGTCTACCTGCAATCTCTTGCTTTCTGCCTCACAGGTTGCCTTGCCCCCTAATTTGGTCTTAAGTTTCAATATTATTATTCTTGTGACTATGTCCAAATTATTTATCTATGCGTAAAGCAAATGGGATCCCAGCACAGATCCCTGGAGCACACCACTATCTGCATCCTGCCTGTCTGAAAAATAACCATTTACCTCTAATCTTTGCTTTCTGCCCTCTAGCCATCTTTCTATCACTTTAATACTATGTGCTTTAATTTTTGTAAGAAGTGTCTAATATGACACCTTATTAAATGCCTTCTGAAAATCCATAGCTGCCAAATCCAATGCATTCTGTTTTTTCTCTACACTGTGGCTTTCTCAAAAATTGAAGGAAATTAAACAGGGCCTGCCATTTACAAATCCATGCTGACTATCCCTGGTTGCCCCATATATTTCTAATTCTCTCCAGTCCTTTGACATAATTCTCAACTTCAATAATTTTTGGATTATGATTCGTGCCTCCACCATCTCCTCCTTTATTCTGGGAGACACATCATCTGGTCCTCATGATTTTTCTAAAAAAAAGTTTCTGAAAACATCAATAAGATTTTTGAGGGGAAGGCCATCATCAGGTGAGAGCAATTTTTTTATTTGTCCTATTATCCACTATAGACATGAGCAGTTAACACTTAATAATTCTGTTGCCTAGCATAGGAATTGTGTGCTGTACATTCCAGCTTTGATGGAACCTCTGTAACATAGAAATATAGAAAATAGGAGCAGGAGTAGGCCATTCGGCCCTTTGAGCCTGCTCCGCCATTCAATATGAACATGACTGATCCTCTATCTCTTTACCATATTCCCAATCTCTCCCCATACCCCTTAATGCCTTTTGTGTCTAGAAATCTATCGAGCTCCTTCTTAAATATATTCAGTGACTTGGCCTCCACAGCCTTCCGTGGTAGAGAATTCCACAGGTTCACCACCCTCTGAGTGAAGAAATTTCTCCTCATCTCAGTCCTAAATGTCCTACCCTGTATCCTGAGACTGTGACCCCTCGTTCTGGACCTCCCCCCCCCACCCCCAGCCAGGAGAAACATCCTCCCTGTATCCAGTCGGTCTAGCCCTGTCAGAATTTTATATGTTTCAATGAGATCCCCTCTCATTCTTCTAAACTCAAGTGAATACAGGCCGAGTCAACCCAATCTCTCCTCATACGACAGTCCTGCCATCCCAGGAATCAGTCTGGTGAACCTTCGCTGCACTCCCTCTATGGCAAGTATATCCTTTCTTAGGTAAAGAGACCAAAACTGCACACAATTCTCCAGGTGTGGTCTCACCACGGCCCTGTATAACAGGAGTAAGACATCCTTGCTGCTGTACTCAAATCCTCTTGCAATGAAGGCCAACATACCATTTGCCTTCCTAACTGCTTGCTGCACCTGTATGTTTGCTTTCAGTACAAGGACACCCACGTCCCTTTGTACATCAACATTTCCCAATCTATCACCATTTAAATAATACTCTGCCTTTCTGTTTTTCCTTCTGAAGTGGGTAACTTCACATTTTTCCACAAATAAAGTGGATAACTTCACATTTATAACAAATCGTTTAACTGATAAACAAAGTAAATTGGTGTTTTTTATCAATCTCCACAGTGTATGTGAGAACGGAAAGTTGAAGTGCACTGGTCAGAATCCTCAGGGTAAGTACATTTGAAAAATTCTTTTCAGCATTCTGCAATATTTGAATAGGTATATAATATGTGTGTATAATATAAACTAGAAAAATGTCTAGAGTTAGCCATGGAGAGTCAAAAGAAAATGTAGTCTTCAAGTGAAGCAGTGTTAGAGCATGGGGAGGGGATGATGTAGGAAGGAGAGAGCAGGAACAAGGGAGGAGAAAGAGGGTGGAGAATAGAGGAAAATGAGGATTGAGACAGCAGGGGAAACACCGGGAGAGGAAGAGGAGAAAGACGGGGAGGGGGAAGGAGAGATGATAATTTTGGAAACATCTGTAGAAGTAATTGGTGGATATAAAGTATTTGATGAATTGATTAGTTTATGAATATTAATTTAATAATGAATCCATCAAGTGTAGACCTAAATTTATTGATGGAAAAGTAAAAATATATAAGAATTTATGATAGTCCTTATTTATGATGGGTCGAATGGCCTCCTTTTGTGCTGAAACATACTATGATAGTAGTGGCCATTAAGATTTCATACTGAATTGAAAGAAAAAGCAAGGATAAGTTTTTTTTAAAAAAGCTCAGTTTAAATTAAAACGGTTAAAGTTGATGAATGAGAATATATTCACCTCATATACTGTTGTTGGAAATCTGTGTCTGTAGCTTGTAAGTAGAAATTTGCTGTGTTGGGGGCGGGGGGGAGGGTTGAGAGGTAAAACAGGTGGCAGAGCAGAAGAATGTAAGAGGGGCAGCACTGGTCCGTGACCTACCAGGAGATGAGAGGAAAGAACTAGGGGGTTGTGAATATCAGGCCAGGGCTTGATTGCCAACCAGCCAGCTGCGAGCGGGGAGCAAAGCAACGCATAACAAAAGTTGCATCATCTGATCAAGTGTTATGTGATAAGCAAGATGAAAACACCTATCACAGTGTTCCCTATAGGCATAATAGGTGTTGTAGGCAAATGTGGACCCTTTTATATGTTAGTTCCCATTAGAGGAGGTTGACATAGGAGGTTTCAATGCAGTGCGTGCCCCTCTCACCGAATTTAATATATAGCAGATAAATAATATGTTGAAAACCTTACATGTGTATGTGCTTCCAGTGTCTAATTTTCCCTTCACAATTTCCTCTGTCCACGTTTGTTATGGAAACTGCCAATTTAAATTTGTCATGCTGTAGTTATACCCTTCGTCAGTGGTGGTGCTGTTGCTTTATGTCTCCAAGCGTGATAACTTTACATCGGCAGTTTCCATTATAAATGTGGACATAGGAATTTATAATAGAAATATATAAAAATAAGGACAGAATGTATGACTTTAAACTGAGCACTGAATTACAGCTGTGTGCCCCGATCCAATGAACCCCTGCCCTCTCACCCTGCTTCACCTGAAGACTAATCTTAGTCTTTATTCCCAAGAGCAACGTCACAGGAGATTGACTAGTATACATTTGAATATTATATATCCAAATCAATATATACATTTGAATATTATATATCCAAATCAATATTTAATTAGAAAGTAAATGATGTTTAAACAATACAGCATAGAATATTTTTTGGCAATAATATGTGGGTCTTTCTTTCCAGAACCTTGTTATCCTCCCAAAGTTTACTTTAACTGTGAAAATGCTCAAGAAGGTGAATATGGGGCTGCTTGTGCATCAACATGTCAGATGCTTGCAGCAGAAGGTCAATGTGTAAGTAAAAAAATACATTTAAGTTTTCGGTTTAAGCTACCAAAAGTAATCCTTGCACATTTTAAGTAAATTATTTTCAAATATAATTGCTTCAATTTCCTCAGTTAACTACAAAATGTGTATCTGGCTGTATATGTCCGGATGGATTGGTGCTGGATGAGCAGAAAGGATGTGTTCACCCTGACAACTGTTCATGCGAATACAGTGGCCTTTCATATGAACGGGATGAGGTAATTGTGAAGGACTGTAAGAAATGGTAAGGAACTTTGCACTTATATTTCCTTAGTGACCAACTTACTGTTCTAAAAACCAATATAAATGAAAGAATGTTATTTAGCTACACAGGCAGCATTTTGCACACAGCAATGAGATGAATGACCAGTTGATCTGTTCATGGTTGAAGGAGGCATGTTGGCTAGGGCCTCCTACACTTCCTCGACCAATGCCATGGGATCATTAATGTCCACTTGAAGCACTGGAATAGGGAGATGGGAACTTAGTTTAATGGTTTATCAGAAAGATAGCATCTCTGACAATGCAGTATTCCCTTAGTACTTCACTGCAATGTCAGCTTACATTAGTGTGAGCTGATAGCATTTCAATCCTTCAATCATCTTCTTCTAATCTACTTGTATAAATAATGGTCTTTGTGCTAATAGGAAATTTTAATGTGGTTATTGATTGGGAGAGAACAGCATAGGGAGAAAGATAAATGAATTTATTGAATACATTCAAGAAATCTTTCTAAAACTGCATGTCTTAAAGCTAACACAGGAGCAGGTGATACTTGATTTAGTTACGAGTAATGAACAAGCAATAGCTTATGAACCAGTAGTAAAGAAGCATTTTGGGAATAGTGACCATAATATGATTGAATTCAGTATCAGGACTGGAGAGGAAAAAAGAGGGTCACAAACTAAAGTTTTGTGCTTAAACTAGGGAATTGTTGAAGGAATGAGGAAGGAATTGACAACAGTAGGATGGGAGGAATTGTTACTTGATAAACTTATTGACCTACAATCTATTCAAAAAGATTATTAGTGGATCAAAAACAAATATATATATTCCTGGAAATGCAACCATGGTCCATGAGAGTTGTTAGGACCAGTATTAAACATAAGTGAAGGATTAGGTTACAGTGAAGAAGTATGAATTGCAAGATGATTAGGGGTATTAAAACAGCAATAAAGTAAAGCAAGAAAATAATTATGGCAAAAGGGGAGTACGTGGGAAAAACCTGCAGACGATATGAAGGGTAATAGCAAGGGTTTTTATAAGTACATCAAGAAAAAGGGAGGGGTAAAGGAGAGGTGGGCCCATTAAAAACGGTTAGTTATGACAGTAGTAAAGGATAAGGATATGGTGGCACTGCTAAATGAATTTTGCTTTGGTCTTCACAGTGGAATGTCTTACCAGAGGTACAGGAAGATGACAGATTATTGAGAGGGAGAACCGTACAGGGTTAATATAAACAAATTTATATTAAAAATGGCAGGTGGTCATAACATTCCATTCAATAACTGTTACGCTTGAAGTTGGTGCTTTGATAGGTAGCCTATTAGTTTGGCACCCTAGAGTTCACGAGTTCAACTCCCACCATGGCAAGTTGTGAAATTGATTTCAATAAATCTGGTAATTGGTGGGCTGACACCAGGAAAATAACTGTGAAAATTGCCAGGTTGTTATGGAAACCCAAGTGGTTTGCTATATAATAACCTGCCACCCCTTACCTGATCTGGCCTACATGTGATTCAAGTTGCTCACCTAGGGATGGGCAATAAATATGGCATTCCCAGTGTTGCCCAAATCCAAAAAACAAATAAAAACACGGTATTAAAAAACCTGCTGCCAGCCTGTGTACAGTTGCTAGCCCTCACCAATGGGGGTCTATACAGAGCCCTCTTTTCCTTTTGAAGTCTTGATCTCACCTCCATGTTGGATTTTTGTCAATGCAAAGGGAGATATCAAGGAAGTAAAAAAGTCAATTAAAAATATAATCAATTTTTAAAATTTGCCCATTTTTGATTTAAACAATAAGATTATTATCATCTTTTAATAGCCCCACTCTGTGGTCAACCCCCCCCCCCGCCCCCCCAGTCCCTCCCCTATGTGAGCACTCTGTAAGTCCGGGAGCAGAGCCCATGTTATTTTTTTTCTCACACTGAATGCTGAGTAGGGTCAGAGAACATGCTTGCAAGGGGAAGCCTGGAATTCTTTTTAAGACAAATGCTGGGGTAGGTGAGGCAAAGAGGGCGATCGATATAGTATTTTCATGCTAGCTTACTGAGGACATCTGGTACCCCCACTGTCCTCCATTGGGATCGCCTATCCATCTCTTTCTCCACGTGCTGAGATATCTTACCAGCTCCCACAACCACCCCCCCACCGACCTTTTGGTCCTCTCCTCCCTCCTCACCAATTATCTCCTTGACCCCTTCCCTATCCTTTCCCCTTCTGATACTCTCCTTCCCCAGCCTCCTTTCCACTTCTCTGCCTCTACCCTTCCTCATCCCTACTCTCCCGCCTTACTCTCCCCAGCTGCCCCTTTCCCCTCCGTTCTTCTCTCCCCACTCTCCCCTGTTCTTCTCACCCTCTTCCCCCTTTATCCCCTCCACCTCCCACTATCACATTTTTCAGCTCTCCTCTCTCCCTCAATCTGCCATCTCCCCATCTCCTCTGTCCCACCTTACTCCAGTTATCCTCCTGCCCTCTAGCCCTGCTTGACCTGAATACTGCATTTGGACTTGATTTCCCATAAGCTGCTACATGAGACTGACTAGTTAAATAATTGGATTGAAGCCAGACAAATCTCTCTAAAGGGTATTAAAAGAAGCTGGGAAAGAAATACAGAATGCATTGGTTCTAAGTTTCTAAATTATGCGGGATTTGGGGATGGTACCAGAAGATTGGAACGTAGCTAACATTACACCTCTATTCAAAGTAGGGAGGCCAAGTAACTGTAGGGCAATGAATTAACATTGATAGTGAGAAAATTCCTAAAGTTTGTTTTGGGGATGAAGTAAGTGAGCTAGGAAAAGTAATAAGCTGATTAATGAGAATCAACACAATTTTGTGAAAGTTAGCTCATGTCTAACTAATCTGTTCGAGTTCTTTCCTAGTCACTGAGGTGGTAGCAGAGAATCAATAGCTGTCATGTACATGAATTTTCAGAAACCATTGATTAGATAATGCACCAGAGATTATTAGTTAAAATTGAGGAGCACAGAATTGGAGGCAGCCTCCTGCCATGGATGGGAAAGTAGATGAGAGGTAAGAGGCAGGGATTTAGGATAAAGAAGAATTTCTCGGATTGAGGTGACATGACAAGTGGTGATCCCAAGGAATTGGTTCTGAGGCCCCAGCTATTCAATGTAAGGGAAGTTTTCTGATGGCTGGCCTTTTGGTGTGAGCACTTACGACGCTTACACTAAATACCTGCCATGTTATTTTAAGGCAGACAACAACCCAGTTTGAGAATAGGCAAAATTTATTCAGATGTCATATGGGAGAAATGGTGAACTGTTGAAAAGAGAGCAAAAAATTGCAAAAGGAAATAGATTAAGCTGGTGGGTGGTATAGTTTAATGTAACAAAGTGTGAGGGCGTAAACTTTGAATGTAAGAATATCAAGGGCAATTAGGGATGGGCAATAAATCCTGGCCTTGCCAGCGACGCCCACATCCCATGAATGAATTAAAAAAAATCAGATGGGAATTCAGCCTGAACAGCGAAACACTCAGGAAGGAGATAGATGAACAAGGGATTTAAGGGTCCAGGTCCATAAACTATTATAAGCTAGCCCGAAACTGCATAGGAACAATTTTTAGCAAAGAAACTCTGGTTTAAGCGATTTGCGCCATTTTTGCACCTTTAAAACTCTTCCCGAGTTTCCTTAATCTTTTTAGTATTTACCATGATCCACCTGTCAAATCCCCGTCGGGCTTGTTTGCACACGTGTGCCTGCTAGCTAGGGTTACTGTAGACGCAAATTTATTAGATTTACTGCCCTGTTGCACTCTGGGTAAATTACACCCAAGTATGATGTGCAGCAGCTACCTGTGTCACCTAATCAAAGAAGAAATGAGGAGTTTGAGGGCCTAGAAGAGTCTGAAAACTTATTGGTTTCTGCTATTTGGAAATGTTTTTTCAACCTGTTCTTTTGCCACCTGAAGATTTTTGAAATACCGAGTCCCCCACCCAACTCTAAGAGCAACTCAGGAGGCAACTCACTATATTATTATTATTATGGAGGAGAAAGAAGAACAACATAGGTTGGGATAGAAGGAGAATCAGGCAGCATGGCAGAAGAATGCAGCTCAGCAGATATTACCCTCCTTTTAAAAAAAATACTGGCAGCACAGGTCTTATGAGGACCTCTCTGAGGAACTCTGCATTAAAAAAGCTTGCTACTCAAAAGCTGCAAAAGGGAATCGCTGTGACCTGCTGCATGAAGATCTCAGGCCATGCTTATCTGCCAGCACTGCGCTCTCTGTGGCAATGAAGGTCACTACTGCCATCAAATTTTACGGCTCAGGCTCTTTTCAAGTGGCCACTGGGGATCTCCGCAACATGCGCCAGGGAGAATTAAGGGCATGTTTATACCAAATCACTGACTCCCTGTACTGCAGAACAGCCCACTTCAATGGCTTTGAGATCACAGCCAAGCAGCAGAGAGAAAAGGTCGCACACTTCTATGGGGTTCTTGGCTTCCCCAAGGGGATGCCATCAATGGCACTTCATATTGAAGGGACCCACCGAGCATTCACCTATGTGGACAGCAGGAGATTCCACTATTAATGTGCAGATAGTTTGTGCCACTCAGAGAACGCCAACGCCTGATACACAGGAAGCTGCCATGATATCTTCATCCGCCGGCATTCAGATAGCTACTGGGTGATGGGACATACCATTCTGCTGCCAGGGCTGATGACCCTACTCTTGCACCTTTCATGAAGGTGCCATTTATCAATGACGGTTGTCTATCCTCATTGGCTGAGGTATCAGCCTTGGCTCAGTGGTAACACTCTTGCCTCTGAGTCAGAAGGTTTTGGGTTCAAAACCTACTGTAGAAACTTAAATCCACGATCTAGGATGATAGCTCATTGCAGTGCTGAGGGAATGCTGCATCATTGGAGGTGTTGTCTTTTGGATGAGATGTTAAATTGATATGCTGTCTGCTAACTCAGGTGGATATAAAAGATCCCATAGCACTATTCAAAGAAGAGAAAGGGGGTGTCCTGGACAACATTTATCCCTCAAACAACATTATTAAAACAGATTAATTAAACATTGCTGTTTGTGGAACCTTGCAGGGTGCACATTGGCTGCTTTATTTCTCCACATTACAACAGTGACTACTCTTCAAAAGTACTGCATTGGCTGTGAAGTGCTTTGGGATGCCCTGAGGTCATGAAAGGCATTATATAAATGCAAGTCCGTTCTTTCCTGTTACAACTGCCCCCTTGCTGCAGTTGCAGCTGTGGCTGCTCTCTGACCACCCCCCCCCCCCCCCCCCGCTGGCATTGGTTGCTATTGCTCAGTTGTTAATTCGCTAGTTCCTTATGCAATGTGCTGTCTGATCCTTGCAACTGCACCTTATTTGCAAATAGTCTTACTTCCAATCTTCCAAGTTTCATTACCTGGCCACAAACCGTCAAAAAAATTTCAAAATGGTAGGAACATCAACCCATCTGCTTCAGTTTTTACAAATTTCTTCTCTTCTCCCATTAGCATGAGAGAACAATGTAAATCTGTGCCATGGTAAAATGCAGAAACATACACACACGAGAGACATCCAAGAGAGCACATTGGCACAAACCTTGACTGCAGAAACATAGCAATAATAAGACAATTGTTGCAGTCCATGCCCGCTCAGTGCCCACACCCAAATCCACAGCCAAGACCAAACCAAGCACAGCCCTACTGTGCCAAAAAATCCAATAGCAGCTCACAAAAAAATAGCATTATCGGATGGCTGATAATTTACTCAATAATCAAGATAGGTCAGACATGTGACAGCTCTATCCAAATCTAATATTTTGCTGTGACAGGTATTCTCATTTTCATTTACAATACACATTGGCCCAAATCTTGCTGGAACGGGATATCAAGCAGCTTGCAGCATTAGTTAGACTTTATCTTGCACCTTTCAGCTCGAATATAATTTGCGCCGTAACTTGCTGGAAGTGTGAGCTGATGATGGCACGGCAAGGGGGATCTGGGACCTTAGTGAATGATGGGACCAACAGTCTATCACCTAAACCAATGAGATTTAAGGATTGAGAAAGAAACAGAGGATCAACAGAGATGGAGGGTGAATTAGAGAGGGTGAATTAGAGTCGAATCAGGTACAGAAAGAGAAATAAAGAGATGCAAAGAAAGATTAGGGTAAGAGAGAGAGAAAAAAGAGACAGAAAGGAAAAGTAAGAAAAAAATGTAAAAATTTAAAATTTGAAAGTTTAAAAATCTCTAACAACAATTTACTACATGCAGGAATGAGACTCAACAGTTTAAATTGTTCCCTTTCTGGGCAGGAGAGATTGATTGGCATTGCATTAACAATTATCATGTCATTAAAAGGGTACTTACGCTGTTAATTATGAGCCCTAACTTTCTGTGTTGAGTTTAATGGCCAATTAATGTGCAAATCCAGCAAGTTCTTAAAAATTACGGAAGCTAGGGACGAGATGCTGTTTGCGCAAGGCAAATGGCGGAGCATCGTGAATCGACCAGCAAGTTCTGGAGATTCGCAACTCACGGGGTATCTCTTCTTCCCCTAAACTTGCTGGCTGATTTAAAGAATCATAGAAGTTTACAACATGGAAACAGGCCCTTCGGCCCAACATGTCCATGTCGCCCAGTTTATACCACTAAGCTAGTCCCAATTGCCTGCACTTGGCCCATATCCCTCTATACCCATCTTACCCATGTAACTGTCCAAATGCTTTTTAAAAGACAAAATTGTACCCGCCTCTACTACTGCCTCTGGCAGCTCGTTCCAGACACTCACCACCCTTTGAGTGAAAAAATTGCCCCTCTGGACCCTTTTGTATCTCTCCCCTCTCACCTTAAATCTATGCCCCCTCGTTATAGACTCCCCTACCTTTGGGAAAAGATTTTGACTATCTACCTTATCTATGCCCCTCATTATTTTATAGACTTCTATAAGATCCCCCCGAAACCTCCTACTCTCCAGGGAAAAAAGTCTCAGTCTATCCAACCTCTCCCTATAAGTCAAACCATCAAGTCCAGGTAGCATCCTAGTAAATCTTTTCTGCACTCTTTCTGGTTTAATAATATCCTTTCTATAATAGGGTGACCAGAACTGTACACAGTATTCCAAGTGTGGCCTAACTAATGTCTTGTACAACTTCAACAAGACATCCCAACTCCTGTATTCACTGTTCTGACCAATGAAACCAAGCATGCTGAATGCCTTCTTCACTACCCTATCCACCTGTGACTCCACTTTCAAGGAGCTATGAACCTGTACTCCCAGATCTCTTTGTTCTATAACTCTCCCCAATGCCCTACCATTAACAGAGTAGGTCCTGGCCCGATTTGATCTACCAAAATGCATCACCTCACATTTATCTAAATTAAACTCCATCTGTCATTCATCGGCCCACTGGCCCAATTTATCAAGATCCCGTTGCAATCCTAGATAACCTTCTTCACTGTCCACAATGCCACCAATCTTGGTGTCATCTGCAAACTTACTAACCATGCCTCCTAAATTCTCATCCAAATCATTAATATAAATAACAAATAACAGCGGACCCAGCACCGATCCCTGAGGCACACCGCTGGTCACAGGCCTCCAGTTTGAAAAACAACCCTCTACAACCACCCTCTGTCTTCTGCCGTCAATCCAATTTTGTATCCAATTGGCTACCTCACCTTGGATCCCATGAGATCTAACCTTATGTAACAACCTATCATGCGGTACCTTATCAAAGGCTTTGCTAAAGTCCATGTAGACCACGTCTACTGCACAGCCCTCATCTATCATCTTGGTTACCCCTTCAAAAAACTCAATCAAATTTGTGAGACATGATTTTCCTCTCACAAAACCATGCTGACTGTTCCTAATCAGTCCCTGCCTCTCCAAATGCCCGTAGATCCTGTCTCTCAGAATACCCTCTAACAACTTACCCACTACAGATGTCAAGCTCACCGGTCTGTAGTTCCCAGGCTTTTCCCTGCCGCCCTTCTTAAACAAAGGCACAACATTTGCTACCCTCCAATCTTCAGGCACCTCACCTGTAGCTGTCGATGATTCAAATATCTCTGCTAGGGGACCCGCAATTTCTTCCCTAACCTCCCATAACGTCCTGGGATACATTTCATCAGGCCCCGGAGATTTATCTACCTTGATGCGCGTTAAGACTTCCAGCACCTCCCTCTCTGTAATATGTACACTCCTCAAGACATCACTATTTATTTCCCCAAGTTCCCTAACACCCATGCCTTTCTCAACCGTAAATACCGATGTGAAATATTCATTTAGGATCTCACCCATCTCTTGTGGTTCCGCACATAGATGACCTTGTTGATCCTTAAGTGGCCCGACTCTCTCCCTAGTTACTCTTTTGCCCTTTATGTATTTGTAGAAGCTCTTTGGATTCACCTTTGCCTTATCTGCCAAAGCAATCTCATATCCCCTTTTTGCCCTCCTGATTTCTCTCTTAACTCTACTCCGGCAATCTCTATACTCTTCAAGGGATCCACTTGATCCCAAGTGCCTATGCATGTCATATGCCTCCTTCTTCTTTCTGACTAGGGCTTCAATCTCCCAAGTCATCCAAGGTTCCCTACTTCTACCAGCCTTGCCCTTCACTTTATAAGGAATGTGCTTACCCTGAACCCAGGTTAACACACTTTTGAAAGCCTCCCACTTACCAGACGTCCCTTTGCCTGCCAACAGACTCTCCCAATCAACTTCTGAAAGTTCCTGTCTAATACCATCAAAATTGGCCTTTCCCCAATTTAGAATTTTAACTTCTGGGTGACCTATCATTCTCCATAGCTATCCTAAAACTAATGGAATTATGATCACTGGTCCCAAAGTGATCCCTCACTAACACTTCTGTCACCTGCCCTTCCTTATTTCCCAAGAGGAGGTCAAGTTTTGCCCCCTCTCTAGTCGGGCCATCCACATACTGAATGAGAAATTCCTCCTGAATACACTCAACAAATTTCTCTCCATCCAAGCCCCTAATGCTATGGCTGTCCCAGTCAATGTTGGGAAAGTTGAAGTCCCCTACTATTACCACCCTATTTTTCTTGCAGCTGTCTGTAATCTCCTTACATATTTGCTCCTCAATTTCCCGTTAATAATGTGTGTCGTGAACTCACTGTTATCCTTCCAGGAAAATGTGGCCCAATAAAATGTTTATTATAATTGCACATGTCTATAATTTAAATTCTATTTATTTACAATTCCATATATTTCTTTTCATGTATATATGGTTGTGTATAGTTATAAAATTATATATTTTTGTCTATATTAAGTTTATACTATTTTTGTGTACTGTCACATATTGTATATTGATTGTTTTTCAAGGTCATCTATTGCATTTTTGAACTACTGATGCATTGTCATGCATATTACATGGTGTATCGTCCAACTCATTGTGGGATATCCACTAGTTATTAAAGTATATTATTAAATTTACCTGTATTGCCCTACATCAATTATATTTCCGAACTCTAGGATCTATAAAAGTAATGTGTTGATTGAACTGCTTCGGAAATTGAAAAATTAGGTTTTACGGGATAGAATTTACATGGAGATCACCCAATCTTCCGCTGAAGCAGTGGCGGGAGATATACCCCTTTGTCTGTAAATTATTAAAATACTGTGTAGTACACTGATATTTAAGAATTGAGAAAAATTGGAAACTGCATTTTGTAATCTAATTAAAAGATTAGTCCAAGAGTTTGTTGAGTATGTGCAACTTGCTCATAGGAGGGTAGATTTTCTGATTAATGATCTTTTATATCCAATTAATTGGCATCAAATATGCATAATTGATTGGAACAATGAGCAGAAATCAGTTATGCCATTTAGTGCGCCATCCAACTTTCTGTTTGGGTTTTGTATTGGCACAAGAAGCACCCACAAGTTGCAGTTAATGATGCTAAAATTAATTTTTGCTGACATTGTGTTCAATGTCCTTGTATTAATACCAGTATAGTGTTCATTTATCTTCCTGCCCCTATAAAATGGGTGTCTAGGGCTGCTCGGGTCCATTGTTTATTGAAGTGCATTTAAAGAGCCTTGTAATAAGATTTACAGTAGTATTTTGAGGCTATATCTGAACTCTTTCTCTTTTTTATTTTGTTTCTTTCATCTTTTACTTAGTTGGTCAGGAGGCTTTGTGCCAAATGTTCTTCTTGCACTCCTTTTTTTTAATGTCAGTGATACTAGGATAATGGGATTCTTATTGGGAATCCCCTTTCACTTAGTGTTTTGGAGGAAGGAGAGGAGGAGCAATAGAGGGATTCCAGGTAGGCCAAGCTGCACCGGAAGAAGACTGCTCACCTGCCAGTATCCTTCCACTCACATTACAGGCAGAGGTACATCTATCTGGCAATAACCATGAAGAAGTGGTTATACAAACTCTGTGTCAGTACACAGCCAGATGCAGGGCTGTGCTATCTGCTGTAAGGACACCTATAGCTAACAAGCATCATGGAATTGGCACTGCCAGTGGCAGTAATGGTCAGCAGCTTTGTCCTCGAGTTGCGCTCCTTGCAGTCATGCTGCCCTACAGGGAAGGTGCCCCAGAGTGGAAAGCAAGACTACTATCCATTTCATTCTGCATCACTTGTACATCGCCAGCCATCAAACAAGAGGTTGGAATATTGCACCCTCCGGCACTTTTCAGAGACTTGGGGGTAAATTTTAACCCCCAGAACGGGTGGTTTGGGGGTGGGTGGGAGGTTAAAATAACAGGTTTTCGGAACTGGCTCCAACTCACCCACTTCTGGGTTTAGCCCAGGCAGGTTTGTATGCGTATGCACAGCAGACACCAGGAAGTCCCGCCCCCACTTAAAGCCAGCGGGCCAATACTTAACAGGGCAATGTACCTAATTGAGATACTTGAGGTACTTAATATTTTGTGTATTGGATAATTAAAATGAATTCAAACTTACCTGTTAAGGTTTCCCATCACTTCTGATTCTCATCAGATGAAAGCAGGTGGGAAGGCCCGGATCCATGAGGTGAGTGCCTTTATTGCACTGCTTGTGGGCTCGCAGGAGCAGGAATGCTTCATCCAGGCCCAACTAACTCATCTGGCCGACAGGAACCCCACGATTGGCCAACTCACCCCTCCCCCCATGGTGGACCCCCACCTACCTCCGACTCTTCACCGACCTCCAGTGACCTCCGGTCTTCTTCCCGGCCCGTGATCCCTCCCTCCCTCCCTTCGATCCCCGGCTGCGGCCTGTTGCAGCAGGCCTTCCTGCCCGACAGCCAGCCAGCCTGTCAATCTGGTGAGCTTGCGACCCGCCCACTTACCTCCCGGGTTTCACACCCTGAAATCTCCCCTCTTTTCCCCCCCTCTCCCCCCAGCTCGAAGTTAAAATTTATCCCTTGATTTCCTGTCTGCACATTTATTGTGTCAGCCAGACTTGTGCTCGGCATTTTGTTATCGAAATAACCTTTGCAAAGGGTGAAATACGAGGCTGCTTACTTGAGATTTCTTCTGATGAGGTCTTACCACCCATCTGGATTGGGAGCTCGCCCACTCTATGTGAATTAAGCTGATTTTACAAAATGGGGCTGGGTTAGCACAGCAACAGTTGGGCAGGCATGAATAATACACTGCTGGTATAATGTCTGGTCAGAAAATCCATCCAGGTAGAGTGACTTTTTGATACTAGTGTGAAATTTGCATCTGTCCGAATGGTTGAAAATTTATAAGTTACAAGTCATCATGTAGACATGAACTAGAGGTGAGTGTAAAGAAAGCAAAAATTTCAGTGGTAAATGTTTTAATTATCTGAAATAATTATTTAAAAAAATTAAGTTCCACACTCGTATTCTATTTTTTCACATTGACAGTACGCAGCTAATGCCTCTAAGTTTTGAAGTTATTTTAGTAATAAATCTATATTTTGATATCTATGGGATGATTTTGCTTTTTAACAGTTTCTGCACTAAAGGGAAGTGGAATTGCAGGGGAGATGCAATGTGTCCTTCAACATGTATGGTTCACGGAGAAGGACATATCTCCACTTTCGATGGCAAGCAATATGTGTTTGATGGAAATTGTGAATACATTTTAGTTCAGGTAATATGTGAAGAGTTACTGTTGTTAAAGTTTATTCATTTTTTTCTCGTCTAGTTGTCACTCCAGTTTTCATCACTCACCCTTCTCTCCTAAAGGCAGCAACATAGGTAGCAGTACATCTCCAATACTTAATTCAAACGCCCATTCTTTATATATGGCCCTGAACAGTAGGCATAAGTGGTCCATTACCGCCAAGTCCAAACTGCCATTATTTACATATACACTGAAACCTATACAAACACCCCCAGACAGTGGACACCTTCAAAAAATGGACATTTATTGATAGTCCCAAATAACATACATTTGTAATAGATACAAGCTTGAAACCACGCACACTCGCATATTACGAACTATGCACAGCCTTCAATCCACCAAGTCCATTTACAACTTAGAAAACGGGACACGCAGCTAAGTGCGAGGCGGCAGCGGGTGAAAGAAACAGCTTTTGTGGAATGGAGATCTCTTTACCCAGCATCCAAAGCTGCACTGGAACCGCTCTATCTTTGGGATTGAATGCTTGCATGGCTGTATTTGTTATGGATGCCGGATGAAGAACTCCCCATTCCATAAAAGCCAGGAAATTTCAGCTGCGGGGGGAGTGGGGAGGGGGTATAGTGGAGTCAGGAATCGGGGCCCTGAAATCACAGGGAGGGGAGTCCCGAAATCGTTGGGGTGGGGCCTTAAATCGCGGGGGGGGGGGGTCAAAGGTTGGGAGAGGGAGGCTGGGGAATGGGGGCTAGTGGGAGAGGGAGACTGGGGAATGGGGGTTGGGAGGAAAGGGGGAATGAGGGTTTGGGGGAAGAGGGAGACTGGGAAATGGGAGCTCGGGCAGAGATGGAGACTGGGGGCTAGGGGGAGAGATGGAGTGAATGGTTTCCCCTTTTCCCCGCCCTCGGTTTCATGGGTGACCTCCTGGAACTTCTCACACAACAGCTGCTGGCGCGAAACCACAAATAAAGATTCTCAACTACAGGGGACCCAATCTTTAAAAGGTAAGTCCAATAACATTTGTAGAAGTCACGTGGTCAGAACACCACCAGTTCAAACTTCCAGAAATGCCTCCAACCAGAGTTGGCAACCCTACTCCACCAGTACGTCAGGTACTAATGAGTTGCTAACAGCCCCTACCCACCCCCCAGCACTTCAAACATTAGCAACTGCAGTACACGGAGGGAGAGGGTCCCAGACAGGGGTCTGCATATTAATGTCCCCCAATTTGGTTGGGATCTTCCAGGAACTCCGGTCCTACAGCAGCCACTTCTCCCTGAGCAGGCTGCCAACATAGCAGATCCCAGGATCAGGCCAGCCCTCCCTCAATGGAAAAGGACCCCAGGATGGCAATGAACTGGGAAGCCCAATGAATAGAAAATTTAATGAAATCACATCCTGCTGATAGGGCTCCAGGATTAGGCACGTTTCCAGGTGAGGATGAGAAAAAGAAGTAACGCTGCAGGAGATGCAGCCAATTTTGGGTCATCCAGTTTACTGTACATACAATGACCATTTCAAAAACAAGGACATCTGCAAATAAAGGACTCCTGATGCAAGTCCCTCAGATGTCCCTAATTTACAGGTTTCACTGTATTCATTTCCAACAGGAGTCACTAGATAGTGATAAGGGCTGGGGGAACTGAGTCTTAGCAGTTCCCGCTTGACATTGGCTAATTCAGCATAGACCAGGGATTCATCTTGGGATTTTCCTGGTCTTTATGGC
Organism: Heptranchias perlo; assembly: GCF_035084215.1. NCBI lineage: Eukaryota > Metazoa > Chordata > Chondrichthyes > Hexanchiformes > Hexanchidae > Heptranchias > Heptranchias perlo. The sequence continues at coordinate 1,629,854 of NC_090336.1, read as the reverse complement.
CCAGGAGCACATCATGCAGTGTAATTGCTTACTAAATCATTGGGGGGTAGTGGCTGCATTCTTCTATTTTTAAGATATTTGTAGTTTTGTGTAATCCATAATTATTATGTATAATTTACATTAAAGAATATGTTCAATCCATTTGTTCCTTTAGGATGCTTGTTCCGCAACCTACACACAGCCATCATTCAAGATAGTAGCAGAAAATGTTATTTGTAGCCGCTCAAAAACAGTTTGTACCAAGGCTATAAAAGTTTACTTTCAGGTATTTGTGTATTACATACTTTCAATTATTCAATTTCATATAATCCCCAGGATGGCAGTGATGTGATATAATCTCTTCAATATAATCAATACTATTCATTATTACATATTAAAAGTCTTGCATCTGCATGCAGTTGCTGTTTTCTAATATTTATTTCCTGTGACACCTTTTCTGTCACGATTTGTCCATCACTGTGACGCTTTTGCTACTAAACTTTGATTGGCGGAAAGTAAAACAGCAGGAAATGAAAAGCAGTTAGAAAACTGCCATTGAGTAAGTAGTAAGGACGCCAATCCTGAACTGAAGCAGTCAGGAGAAGCTAGTAAAAAAAAAATTAAATGAATCAATTTGATCACTCAAAAAGCTGTTTGAAAAAAAATGTATACTACAGATTTTCTTTGGGATTACTGCTCTGTGTCATGTTCCTTGGAGAATGATTGGAGGAACACAGGAACGCCAGGCTGGTCTGACAGCACCAGAAGCATATTGCACCTACTCATCAGTGGCTACACTCTAGAATTTTAAGATCAGGTCCCTCCTTCCTTCATCAGATTTAGGAGCTGTGTTTGAGGAGGCTATGCTTCACAGTGAAAGCTAATGAGTTATGCCACATGCTGTACCCAGAATTGCAACCCACCTGCACCACAGGCACCACACTGCCATTGGTTGTGAAGATCACCACTGCCCTAAATTTTTATGCTCCAGAGTTACTCCAAGCTGCATTCAGGACCACTAAGATCCGAGCCCCGGGGCCCCTCACTCGAGGCCATCGGTTTCATGATCCTCTGATCAAGACTATCTAACACTTCACGTCCCACCCCCAGCTTTCTCTGCACTGAAACGTAGCCGATATACTCCCCTCTGGCTCACTAACTGATGTGCTTGCTTCCCCCTGATGGATGTCTCTGGCAGTGTTTAGAGGTGCATGTGATGGGACAGGGCCTGAAACAGATGAATCTGGCACCTAATCTTCCTGCTCTGCTTGTTATAGGTATGGCACATCTAGAAGAGGGCAAGAAAATAACTTAGAATGGGCTGATGAAGAGCAGAGTTTCATGAGGCTTAGGAACATAGGAATTGCTAGACCGAAAAAATACCATGGTCCATCTAATTCGCCTTCTACAATCCTGGTAGTCACAGTAATGGAGTTCTTAATGGGGCTTTTCAGTACAAGAAGTGAAATGAGGGATTCATACTATGGTTTGCTGATAGATTATTTATGGTATAGTAGCATGAGCAGGAAGGGAATCAGAATGTCATCACAAACCTGCAGCAGGAACCTGCACTCTGGCTTCTTTGTCAACGCCAGCCTCCACTGTCTGCCTCCTCATATGGGGTTAGAGTGAGTGAGGGGGGGGGGGGTGGTGGCAGAAGACACCTGTGGCCAATCTATCTGTAGTTATAGGCTATCTTCTTTAAGAACAAAAGCAAAATACAGCAGATGCTGGAAATCTGAAATAAAAACAGAAAATGCTAGAAATACTCAGCAGGTCAGGCAGCATCTGTGGAGAGAGAAATAGAGTTAACGTTTCAGGCTGATGACCTTTCAGCAGATCTGGAAAAAGTTAAGAGATTTAACAGTTTGTAAATAAGTACAGAGCCAAGGATAAAGGAGGGGGAGGAGGAAAGAACAAAAGGGAAGGTCTGTGACATAGTGGAGGGCAGGGGTGATTAAATGACAAAAGGGATGATGTTGCAAGGCAAAAGGGGGTAATGGACAATAAAGAAACAAAAGATGGGTCTAGAGGAGGTGTAAATGGCAACATCAGAACCATTACTGGCACCTGCCGTCCGATGAGAGCAGCTCGCCACAGAAAGTTGTCCAGTAATTAACAGCATTAGTGCCCTTTTAATTATGTGATAATTGTTAATGACTGCTAATCAACCTCGCTGGCGCAGAAAGTGAACAGTTAAAAGTGTGGAATCTCATTCCTTGGAGATTTTAAAAATGTCAAATTTTAAAATGTTATTTCTTACTTTTCTGTCTCTTTTTTCTCTCTCTCTTAATTCATCCTTCTCAGTCTTTCCTCTGTTTATTTCTCAATCCTTAAATCTCATTGGTTAAGGAGATACACTGTTGGTCCTGTTGTTCATTAAGTTCTCAATTGCCCCTTTTCCCTCACTGCACCAATATCAGTTCACACTTCCAGCAACTTACAGGGCAAAAAAAATTGAGCTGAATGGTGCAGGAAAAAGTCTTAACTAATCGGGCACACCATGAGATGCACTGCTCCAGCAAATTCCTGCCCATTAAATGGGATTGTTCGAATCTGTGAAGGACAGAAATTGCAGCAGCGCCGCCCAATTGCATGAATTTTTGAATGGTTAGGATAGAAGTGACCATTATCGCTTGGCGTGTAACATTACCTAACTTTTCATTGCAATTTCCTATCACAGTGCCACCAACCTGTATAACAGGTACTGTAGGGAATATTGTGACCCACTTTGCATTTTAATATATAATAGATGAACTTTCAAAAGGCATTTGATAACATTACACCAGCTAAGATTAGGGAATAACGAATGGAAGGTAACCTTGTGAAATGGATAGGAAATTAATTGGGCGATAGGAGGCAGTTAGTTGAGATAAAAGTTTGAGCAGTGACCAGTGGTGCTCCTCAGGAATTGTTGCTGGTGCATCAGCTTCTCAATCATCTATGAATGAGCTTGATTTGGAAATAGAGGGAAATGTGTCCAAGTTTCCAGGTGATACTAAGATAGGAGATAAAGTGAACTGTGAAGAAGAGAACAGAAAACTGCAAAAGGGCATAGCTAACTGAGCGAATGCAGTTTAACATAACAAAGTGTGAAATAGTACAGTTTGTATGTAAGAGTGGCAGGTGTGAGCATAATCTAAATGGGAAAGGCCCTGAGAAGGCCAGTAGATGTAAATGAACAAAGGAACTTAAGGATACAGGTGCATAAGCAGCAAAATGGCCCTAACCAAAGACACGAACAACGTTCTCTATGACTGTGACCATGATGCATTATCTCTCCTCATCTTTGCAGCCTTCAACACAGTTGACCACCCCATTGCCCTCCAATGTCTTTCTTCTGTTGCCAGCTCGGTGGGATTTCCCTCGCTTGGTTTCATTTTACCTATCCGATTGTACACAGTGCATCTCTAGCAATGATTTCTCTTCTCGTCCCTCGACTGTTACCTCCAGCGACCCTTGAGAATCCATCCAGAGCTATCTCCTGTTCCTTATCTACATACAGCCCATTGGTGACATCATCACAAACATAGGGTCAGCTTCCACATGTATGTTGATGATGCCTAGCTCTTCCGCTCCATTATCTCTCTTGACCCCTGTACTGCCTCTGAGTTGTCTGACTGCTTGTTCAACATCCAGTTTTGGATGGGCCTTAATTTCCTTCTGTTAAACAGTGGGAAGTCTGAAACCATCGTCTTTGGTCATTGCCACAAACTCTGTACCCTCACCGCCAATTCCATTTCCCTCCCCAGCCACTATCTCAGGCTGAATCAGACCGTTTCCATCCTTCGTGTCTTACTCAACTCTGAGCTGAGTATCTGACCCCATATCCTCTCCTTTCAGTCAGAAATAGTGAGCATTTTGGTTTGGTTATTGTATCTGGTGTATGCTTGGGGTAGGAAATGGTAAAGATGGCTGAAAAAGCTAGTGGAAGAAGAGAAATCTTCAAGCAAGCTTGGTGCTCCTTGTCACAAGTAGCAATTTCAGAGTTCCATAAAGCCCAAGTCTATCCAATGATGAAATATTGTTCTATTATTTGGCGTATTAGAAAGAAAACCTATCTCTTACCACTGGACGAAGTAGAGCCCAAGGCAATGCAAACTGTACACTTAATGAAGATAGTTTACTGCAAGCCAGCTTCCACGGCCTATTACATGAGAGAAATATTACCAGGCTGTCAATCCACTGAAAAAATTAAGAGCAGAACAGCACCACAATACAACTCAAGTCAGAATTCTATATTTACAAGATTGAATAAATCTTAAATCTGATCAGAATTCTGCCAAACCTTCATACACTGCTTCACCTCCCTATGTAACTTTCTCTCAGTATCACTACTTGGATCTCTTGTCTCATGCATGTAGAAGTTTCAATACAGAGTTAGCCCATCACTTGTTGAACTTTAGTTGATCCAATCAGCACTAGGAAATCAGCAACTTTCCCATTGATACAGAGTACAATTTTTGGAAGTCTCTGCGGTCTCAGCATCAGCAAATAGAGTCAATTTTGTGATGTGTCCTTAGATGTATGTCCTTATGTCCTTTCTTTCTTTATGTATGTCCTTGTTGCAGTTGCTAGTGTTTATACCCATTTGTATCAACAAAATATACAAACAGCAGGCACTTTGGGAATCTACAAATACATTATGGTCCCATAATATTCAGTATGGGGATTACAATTTCGAAGTTTGCTGATGATACAAAACTTGGTACGTAGTGAGGAGGATAGTAGCAGACTTCAGGAGGACATAGACAGACTGGTGAAATGGGCAGACACATGACAGATGCAATTTAATGAGGATATGTGTGAAGTGATGCACTTTGGGAGGAACAACATGGAGAGGCAATATAATCTAAATGGTACGAGCTTGAGGGGTTTGCAAGAAAGAGGGACTTGGGGTGCATATTCACAAATCTTTGAAGGTGGCAGGGCAAGTTGATAAGGCGGTTAAGAAAGTGTATGGGATACTTTGTAAATAGGGGCATTGAATACAAAAACATAGAAGTCATGCTAAACCTTTACAAATTACTGGAGTATTGTGTACAATTCTGGGCACCACACTTTGGGAAGGATGTCAAGGCCCTGGAGAGGGTACAGAGGAGGTTTACCAGGATAATACTAGGGATGAGGGACTCCAGCTATGTGGAGAGATTGGAGAAGCTGGGATTGTTCTCCTTGGAGCAGAGAAGGTTAAGGGGAGACCTAATAAAGGTATTAAAAATTATGAGCGGTTTTGTTGGAGCAAGTAGGGAGAAACTGTTTCCTCTGGCCAGTGGGTCGGTAACCAGAGGTCACAGATTTAATATAATTGGCAAAAGAACTAGAGAGGAAATGAGGAGAAATGTTTTCACACTGAAGGTTGTTAAGAACTGGAAAGCACGACCTGAAAGGATGGTGGAAGCAGATTCCATTGAACTTTCAAAAAGCAATTGGACATGTACTTGAAGAGGACTAATTTGCAGGGTTATGGGGAAAAAGCTGGGGTGTGGAACTCAATTGTACAGCTCTTTCAAAGAGCCGGCACAGGCACAATGGCCGAATGGCCTCCTTCTGTGCTGTAAGATTCTATAATTCTATAAAGTAAAACCAAAATTTTACCCCCTTTCTACTTTTAGAAGTGTACCAAAACATTAAAGGATTCATTCAGTGATCCTTTGCTTACTAGTGGAGAGCCTCACTCTACAGTAGTGCAGATTGGAAAACTGCTCTAGCCTTATTTTTCAACTGCAATCTCATCGAGCAAGGCTTGATTGGGAGTGCAGGATCGCTGAATTTATCCATGAATTATTACCAATAATCAGAGTTTTTTCTTCATCAATTTCTTCTTCACCAACAGTATTTGTTAATTATAATTAAATTGTTATGCCTATGGTGGAATTGTGGTTTTATTAAAACAAATAGAAGTAATTTCTGTATATTGTTATCTGTGATCATACAAATACATATTATTAATTTGTATTTTTCTTCTAGGACTTTCTAATCAAAATGACAGATGGCACTTACAAGGTTATACCTGAAAATGCTGCAGGGAAATTCACTGTGGTTCACAATCAGATGTATCTAATATTTTATTTTGTAAACACTGAAAGTTTTCAGCTAATAGTTACCTGGAATTTAAAGATGAATACTTACATCCAGATTGCTGGACCGTCAAAGGTAATTAAATAACAGTCCTTATAAGAATACATGTATTTTTGTAGGCATGAGCGGGTATATCTAGATCAGTGGTGTCAAACTCAATTTATATGGTGGGCCTGATTTTATATCCTGGCACTTGGCGTGGGCCACATTCAGCAAAAGTTACTTGGACACACTGGGGTGGATGTAAAACGGGTTCAGTGGATACTAATTCCAGGGTGCAAGATCCTGCCATATTGGTCCTCACTGCTTTTAGACGTTCATGGCGGCTGCCTGAAATCAGCATTAGATTCATTTAATTAATGACCCTTCTGCAAAATGAATGAAAAACTAGGTGCAAGCTCGGACTAGTTTTTACAATTCTGCAGCAGCCTAAACAACGGCTCTTAAAGGGACCACAAAAGGCTGCTGAAGAAATTGTAGTGAAAACGTGCCTCCCCCAGCACCAAAGCACTAATGTGGGTTGCTGCCGGCCCATGCTCGGCCCTCATGCATTTGCTTCTGCCCACTGCCCAGCGATGCAGCAGGCCCAAATTTCATCCCCAACATTGGGCGAGCTGCCTCTGGAGGCGCAACAGATGCCGGGCAGCTCGCCTCTATTATTAAAATGAGGCCTGAAGCCCAATTTGAAATGAGCCTCGGGCCTCAGCCACAAATTCTGCGAGATCCCGAGCGAGAAGCCGACAGATAAGATGGGAGCTTCAAGCCCGGGGTTGTCTGTGGGGTTTGTTACCCTGAGAGAGGAGCCGAGGTAGTGGGGCTGCAGCTTGCGGCAGTTCCACGCGCTGCTCCCCTCCTCTCCCAGCCTAATGTGAACGGTGGCAGTTGGAGCTTGCGATGTAAAAACATAGCGTGCAATTCCTTGAGCGCAGTGAGAATCCTCGGGCTCCGTTCCTTTGTTCCCCATTCACACAATAGTGGAAGCAATTTTTCACTATTGACCCACAGTAAAGACCCCCGATTTCACTCACCCCTTTACTGCCTGCTCCTCTCGCAGTGGCACAATGCTGGGCACAACGCCTAGAAAACCCACTCCATTATCCTGTCCTCCTTTTTTTTCCTCCCCGACCCCCATTCCCTCATCCCCCTCTCTCCCCCGAGTCCCTTTCTCCCCCCTGAGCCCCACTCCCTAGAACCCTGTCACCCAATCTCACCAACCTCCGCCCCCAAGTCCCAATCTCCAGACTCCTCCCCCCACCCCCCTCGAGGCAATCTCCTGCCCCTTATTGGGGAGAGGGGAAAGGGGGGTGGATCTCTGTGCCGGTGGGAGGGGGCGCTGATGTCATGGAGCATGACTGCGGCGATAATTTAAAAGCGCAGATCTCCCAGGCTGTAAGAAGCAGTGCAAGGGAGACTAGGCATAGCATACTATGGGCTGGATGGAACTGTTCTGCTGGCTGTATGTTTGACACCGCTGATCAAGAGGCTTTAAATACAGTACCATTGCTAATTTCTGTCTGTGGAGTTTCCTGTGCACCTTCAGCAGAATCTTAGAAAGATTTGTGTTTAGAAAAAAACTTTAGAAGAAAGAACTTCTAGTTATATATCACCTTATCATTGTCTCTCGGAAAATGTCAAAGTGCTTTACATACAATTTTTTAAAATTTTTTTTATTCATTCACGGGATGTGGGCGTCGCTGGCAAGGCCGGCATTTATTGCCCATCCCTAATTGCCCTTGAGAAGGTGGTGGTGAGCTGCCTTCTTGAGCAAGATTTTTTACAACTGAGTGGCTTGCTAGGCCATTTCAGAGGGCAATTAAGAATCAACCACATTGCTGTGGGTCTGGAGTCACTTCTTGGCCAGACCGGGTAAGGGCGGCAGGCTTCCTTTCCTAAAGGACATTCGTGAACCAGATGGGTTTTTACGACAATCCGGTAGTTTCATGGCCATCATTACTGATACTAGTATTTTTAATTCCAGATTTTTATTTAATTAATTGAATTTAAATTCACCAGCTGCCATGGCAGGATTTGAACTCATGACTCTGGATTTTAGTCCAGATCTCTGGATTACTAGCCCAGTAACATAACCACTATGCTACCGTACCCATTAGCATAGTGGTTATGTTACTGGGCAATGAACTACTTATAACTGCAGCGCTTGTTACGCAGCAGACTGTAATTGTAAACAATATGCCTGATCTTCATTACTTTATGATGATAAATCTTTGTCTTTTCCAATTTAATTCAGTGCGATGGAGTTGATTTAAAGATTGAACACAATTTAATTTTGTGACCATACACCTTAATCTAACCTTATTTTTAATTAATCACAAGTGCATAGTATGCCCAGAGATATTGTTATCATGGAACACTATGTTCCCCATCAACAACAACAATTTGCATTTATATAGCATTTCTCCCATGTGGAAGACATCTTAAAGCACTTTACATAAGGAGGAAAGGATATAATGGGGGAGCTTAGTAAGGATGAAGTCTTCAGTATTTTGGATGAGTAGAAGCTTTTGGAGGGTTGATATAGAGGTGAACATTAGGAGGGCATTGGAGAAGTCAAACCTTGAGCTGATGAAGAAATGGGCTAGGGTTTCAGCAGCAGAAGGGAAAATATACTCATAGTATCATCATAGTACCATAGTAGGTGCAGCACAGGAGGAGGCCATGAGATCCATCTAGTCCCATTCCCCTGCCCTTTCCCTATAGCCCTGTAAATTTTTTCCCTTCAAGTATTTATCTAATTCCCATTTGAAAGTTACTACTGAATCTGCTCCCACCATCCTTTCAGGCAGTGCATAAAAAATGTCTCCTCGTGTTGCCTCTGGCTCTTTTGCTGATCACCTTAAATCGGTGTCCTCTGGCTACTGACCCTTCTGCCTCTGTAAACAGTTTCTCCCTATTTTCTCTATGAAAACCATTCATGATCTTGAACACCTCTATCACATCTCCTCTTAACCTTCTCTGTTCTAAGGAGAACAACCCTAGCTTCCCCCAGCTGGGGGAACATTTAGGGAACAGCGATCATAGTATCATAAGTTTTAGATTAGCTATGGAAAAGGACAAGGACCACTCTAAAGTTAAAATACTCAATTGGAGGAGGGCCAATTTCAGTGGGATGTGAACGGATCTGGCCTGGGTAAATTGGAATCAAAGATTGCAGGCAAAACTGTAATTGAACAATGGGCGGCCTTTAAAGAGGAGATGGTTCGGGTACAGTCTAGATACATTCCCATGAAGAAGAAAGATATGACAACTAAAACCAGAGCTCCCTGGATGACAAAAGAGATAGAGAGTAAGATGAAGCAGATGTCAGGTTGATAATACAAGTGAGAGCCAGGCTGAATATAGAAAGGTCAGAGGGGATGCGAAAATGGAAAGGACGGGCAAAGAGAGATTATGAGAATAGACTGGCAGCCAACATAAAAGGGAATCCAAAAGTCTTCTATAGGCATGTAAACGGGTAGTAAGAGGAGGGGTGGGGCCGATTCGGGACCATAAAGGAGATCTACTCATGGAGGCAGAGGGGATGGCTGAGGTACTAAATGAGTATTTTGCATCTGTCTTTACCAAGGAAGAAGATGCTGCCAAAGTCACAGTAAGTGAGAGGTAGTTGAGATACTGGGTGGGCTAAAAATTGATGGAGGAGGTACTAGAAAGGCTAGTTGTACTTAAAGTAGATAAGTCACCTGGTCCGGATGGAATGCATCCTAGGTTGCTGAGGGAAGTAAGGGTGGAAATTGCGGAGGTACTGGTCATAATCTTCCAATCATCCATAGATATAGGGGTGGTGCCAGAGGACTGGAGAATTGCAGATGTTACACCCTTGTTCAGAAAAGGGTGTAAGGATAAACCCAGCAACTACAGGCCAGTCAGTTTAATCTTGGTAGTGGGGAAACTTTTAGAAACGATAATCTGGGAGAAAATTAACAGTCACTTAGACAAGTGTGGACTAATTAAGGAAAGCAGGCACGGATTTGTTAAAGACAAATCGTGTTTAAAAAACTTGACAGTTTTTTGATGAGGTAACAGAGAGGGTCGATGAGGGCAATGCAGTTGATGTGGTGTATATGGAGTTCCAAAAGATGTTTGATAAAGTGCCGCATAATAGGCTTGTCATCAAAGTTGAAGCCTATGGAATAAAGGGGGCAATGGCAGCATGGATACGAAATTGGCTAAGTGATAGGAAACAGAGAGTAGTGGTGAATGGTTGTTTTTTGGACTGGAGAGAGGTATACAGTGGTATTCTTCTGGGGTTGGTACTAAGACCATTGCTTTTTTTGATATATATTAATAACTTCGACTTGGGTGTACAGGGCACAATTTCAAAATTTGCAGATGACACAAAACTTGGAAGGCTAATGAACAGTGTGGAGGATAGTGATGGACTTCAAGGGGACGTAGACAGGCTGATGGAACAGGCGGATATGTGGCAGATGAAATTCAATGCAGAAAAGTGTGAAGTAATACATTTTGGTAGGAAGAACGAGGAGAGGCAATAGAAACTAAAAGGTACAATTTTAAAAGGCGTGCAGGAACAGAGAGATCGGTGGGGGTTATGTGCACAAATCGTTGAAACATAGAAACATAGAAAATAGGAGCGAGAGTAGGCCATTCAGCCCTTCGGGCCTGCTCCGCCATTCAAAATTATCATGGCTGATCGTCTAACTCAGTACCCTGTTCCCGCTTTTTCCCCATATCCCTTGATCCCTTTAGAATTAAGTAATATATCTATCTCCTTCTTGAATACATCTAATGACTTGGCCTCCACTGCCTTCTGTGGTAGAGAATTCCACAGGTTCACCACCCTCTGAGTGAAGAAATTTCTCCTCATCTCGGTTCTAAATGGCATACCCCGTATCCTGAGACTGTGACCCCTGGTTCTGGACTCCCCAGCCATCAGGAACATCCTCCCTGCATCTAGTCTGTCTAGACCTGTTAGAATTTTATATGTTTCGATGAAATCACCTCTCATTCTTCTAAACGCTAGTGAATATAGGTCTAGTCGACCCAATCTCTCCTCATACGTCAGTCCTACCATCCCAGGAATCAGTCTGGTAAACCTTTGTTGCACTCCTTCCATGGCAAGGACATCCTTCCTCAGATAAGGAGACCAAAACTGCACACAATACTCCAGATGTGGTCTCACCAAGGCCCTGTACAACTGCAGTAAGACATCCCTGTTCCTGTACTCAAATCCTCTTGCAATGAACGCCAACATACCATTCGCCTTCCTAACTGCTTGCTGCACCTGAATGCTCGCTTTCAGCGACTGGTGTACAAGGACACCCAGGTCTCGTTGCACCTCCCCTTTTCCCAATCTATCATCATTCAGATAATAATCTGTCTTTCTGTTTTTACAACCAAAGTGGATAACCTCACATTTATCCACATTATACTGCATCTGCCATGTTCTTGCCCACTCACCCAACATGTTTAAATCACACTGGAAGGTGAAGATGGTCGGGCCAGTTGAGAAAGCAGTTAAGAAAGCATACAGGATCCTGGGCTTTATAAATAGAGGCATAGAGTACAAAAGGAAGGTGTTTATGATGAACCTTTATAAAACATTCGTTCAGCCATAACTGGAGTATTGTGTCCAGTTGTGGGCACTACACTTTAGGAAAGATGTGACAGCCTTAGAGAGGGATTTCAGGAATTCCTCCCCCTCTTTGCCCTTTACATTGTTACTGTCCCAATCTATGTTTGGATAATTGAAGTCCCCCATTATCAGTACTCCATAGTTCTTGCACCTTTCTGTAATTTGCCTGCAAATGTTCTCCTCTATCTCCTGCCCACTATTTGGTGGCCTCTAGTATACGCCCAGTAGCGTAATAGTTCATGTATTGTTCTTTAATTCTAACCAAATAGATTCTGTCTTTGACCGCTCAACTACATCATCTCTTTGCAATGCTATAATTGCAGGTCTCTGTTATTGCCACTATATCATAGTCCATGAGCCTTCAGCTCACCAACCTTATTTAGCACGCTACATTCAGTTATGCACATGCACTCTAATCTCAGTTTAACTGCCTCACATTTACCCCCTGTCTGATCCCTCCTATTTCTGAACTATTCTTTACTCTAATGCTACTTGTCCCTCCCGGTCCTCTGAGCACCTTGTCTCTCCTCTCTACTGTTTCATCCTGGTGTCCATCCCCCTGCCAAATTAGTTTAAACCCTCCCCCAAAGCACTAGTTACCCTCCCGTGAGGACATTGGTCCCAGCTCTGTTGAGGTGCAACCCGTCATCTTGAACTGATCCCTCCTGCCCCAGAACTGGTCCCAATGTCTCAGGAACCTGAATCCCTCCCTCCTGCACCATTGCTCCAGCCACACATTAATCTGTCTTATCCTACTATTCCTATACTCACTAACATGTGGCACTGGGAGTAATCCAGAGATTACTACCCTTGAGGTCATGCTTTTAAACTTCCTCCCTCGCTCCTGAAAGTCTGACTGCAGGGCCTCGACCCTTTTCCTTTCCACATCATTGGCTCCCACATGGACCACGACTTCTGCCTGTTCCCCTTCCCCCCCCCCCCCCTCAAATGTTCTGTACCCTCTCAGTGATGTCCTTTACCTTGGCATCATGGAGGCAACACACCATGCGGGTTTCACATCAGCGGTTGCAGAAACACCTGTCTATCCCCTATCGAATCCCCTATAACAACTGCATTTCTTTTGCCCCGCTGTGTAGCTGAGTCTCCCACGATGCCGTGGATTTGCTCCTGAATGCACTCCCCCGAGGTGTCATCACCCTTATTGGTATCCAATGCTGAATACCGGTTTGTGAGTGTCACATTCCCAGGGGACTCCTGCACTGCCTGCCCGTTCCTCCTAGTCTGTCTGGTGGTCACCCACTCCCGCTCTGCCTGAACTCTCTGTAGCTGTGGGGTGACCACCTCCTGAAATGTGCTATCCACAAAACTCTCAGCTTCTCGTATGCATTGTAGTGACGCCAGCCGCCCCTCTTCCTCAGAAAATCTGAGCTTGAGCTCGAGCAGTTGGCGGCACTTCCTGTACATGTGGTTTTCCAGGACACACGAAGTGTTCTAGAGTTCCCACATGGCACAGGATGTGCATGCGATGGGGCCCAGCTGTCCTGCTGGACTAGTGGTGATAGGCAATATTACAGTGATACATGAAAGTGGTTTTGGTAACGGAGTGTGGGGAAGAAAGCTGAGTGTGGGTTAAAGCAGGGCACCAAGATTACATACTCAGCTTGAGATAGCAGGCTGGAAGTTTGATAGGACTGAGGTCAGAAGAATGGAGATATTGTGGGGAGCTGAAGAATATGGCCTCAGTCTTGCCACCACTCAACTTGAGAAAGTTCTGTCTTATCTAGGTCTTGATATTAGACAGGCAGTTTGAGCGTGTGGTAACTCTCATAGGCAAGGTGCTCATGGCCTTGGCTTGGCCCTTGATTAATGTTAAAATTTGCTCCTATCCTACTTGATTGGTTGTAACCTCCTCATCTATAAATCATTTCCTAGCAAAACCTTACACTGTGTCACTGCAGACACTCATACTTCTGTTCCCTGACCGTGAGCAACAATCCAGTGGAACTTTGGCCAGCAGAACATTAAATTATCTGCTAGTTCTTACATATGGGCTATCTTGCCCTCCACATACTGGTTGTTCCAAACGAGGTGGGCTGCTCCATGGTGAATTTACTCCCTTTATCTCGCCACACCTCAGTGAACCTTCTGTTTATTGTGATCGGGTGCAGGTATTTTGCCAGTTTCCCAGCTTCCAGTATTGTAACACACTGCACAGATTTAAGCATTATGACAAGGTTGGATCTTTCTGGGAAGTACCTGATCCCCCACCTGGACCAGCAATCACCTATGTCATGCTTGAGTCTGTTACAGTTGGTGCATCTAAGGCTCTGGATTTCACCCTCAGCCTTATATTTTGCAAAGCACCCCAGAGCTCTTGTGACAGCAAGTACATGCCTGGCTAGGTGTCCCCCCGCCTCTGACTAGTGGTCAGGAGGGATCTGGTTACCCACCTGGAGCCTCATGCCCACAAGGACCTATAGTGGTGGTCTGCTTGCTTTTTACATCCTCGGTCAAGTAACCAAGCTGTTCAGATACTATTTGCAGAAATGTTTCCCTTAACTTTAACTGGCAAAATAGTCTGTTACACCTTTGTGTACTAGCCTCATTTGCCATGTCTTCAAGCTCAATAACCATATCTCTATAAGTACTGAACTAATTTTTCTTTAGTTTCTTAAATTTCTATCTGTAAACTTCAGGCATTAAATCATAAACACCAGGAGTAGCGCACTTTACAATGTCATAGTCCATACTATCGGTCAGATTGACCAAGAAAATGCCATGAGCATCTTTCTGCTTAATGAAGTGATGAGTTGGCTGGGCCATTGATTTTTCTCCCACTTGAGGTGACCGTCTAACAATTCAAATGCTGTGAAAAAACTATCAGTATTACCACCCTTTTTAAAATTTGGAATCAGATTTAGTTTAATAAAATGGTGGGCCCCAAGTTCTATGATCTCACTTATAATCTATAGCCTATTGCCGTGTGTGTTTAGCATACAAATAGCTTCACTAAGTTTTCGGCTCATTCTAAGTTATGCCTGGTGCTGCTCCTGGCATAGCCTTCTACACGCCCTATTGAACCAAGGTTGGCCTCCTGGCTTGATGGTGATCAAGAGGTGAGTGATTTGCTGGCCACGAGGTTACAGATGGTGGTGGTATACAATTCTGCTGCTGCTGATAGCTCGCAGTGCCTCATAGATGGCTACTTTTAGACTGCTCGACCTGTCCTTAGTCTGTCCACTTAGCATGGTGGTAGCGACACACTACACGATGGAAGGTGTCCTCTCTGTGAAGATGAGACTTTGTCTTCATAAGGGCTATTTAGTGGTCACTCCATCCATTGATATCATGGACACATATGTCTGCATCAGGTAGGTTGGACATCAGTGGGTGACCTGCTGGAACATTGTCTCATTTCCCTTGGTAACAGTGGCAGGCTGCGTCTGTTTGACAGAGATCCCACGGGAGCCTGTCCTGCATAACTAATGAGCCTCAACCTAGGAAAATGTTAGTCAGTGGGATGGGCAGAAGTCCTGTCCTGACTCTCTTCTAGCAGCTAACCTGTCCCGGAGGAAAATCAGCACGAAATGCAATGTCTCAAAGATGGGACATTTGCTTTTTCAAATTTATAGAGAGAATGACCGTTTAGTTTATTTGTCTCCATGGCAATTGTTTCATTCTGACCGTGTATGGAGAATGTCATTACACCCAAAGTGAAGAAGACCCAAAAGGTGGCTAATCTTTTTTTGCTCACTCAATCATCAGTGGAATTTGCATTATTAGCATTCCAATTATCTGCCAGAACCCTGCTGTCCAATTACACAGACTCCCTATCACAAATCCCCTTATTCAATAAATTCAATCTCTCAGCCCAGAAAAAGAATAAATTCAATTTAGATTATTTTTATTGTATTTTTCTTCTTTGATAACCCTGGGCTATTGCTATTCAATATATATAAAATCAATACTTGGGAAGAGTCAATTATCTGCCATTATCTATCAGCGGTATCCCTTCTGTTAATGGCAGGTAATGGGAGTTACATTACAATGCTAATTAATATATTTGAATTCAAAAGGCATGTATGCACAATAATTTGTTAGCATTAAAAGTGAATAACATTCTTACATGTTGTCAGCTTTCAGTTTGTGGACTTTGCGGCAATGCCAATGGTAATATAAAAGATGAATTATTAACTCGGAGCCACTACGCAGCTTTCACTTTAATGAGCTTTGTAAATTCTTGGAAAGAAGATCCCATGTGTGATGATGTGACTGAAGTTGTATATCCATGTGCCAAAAATCCATATCGTAAGTCCTGGGCAGAAAAACGATGTAAGATAATTCACAGTGATGTGTTTCAACCATGCCACAAATTGGTGAGTATGTTCAACAGTCAGAAATCTCAGTATTATAAGGTTAAATAAGTGTCAAGGATAAACATTAAAATCAACCAGAAATTCAAAATCAAAATGAAACTGCCTGGTTTGGAGAATTCAACAAAGAAAATATATTTCAAAATTTTTCATTTAAGAATGTATTGGGTTTACATTTCTTCTGTTTTGTTAAATTCTATAGCAGTAAATGAACCCAGGAAAAGTTAGGAGTGAAAAAAGAGAAGTCAGTCAGATGTTGTTATTCAAAAGATAATTAGGTTGTGTAAGAAGATATCAGGAAAGTCCATTGAAGTGAACAACATAAATGGGTTCCGAAGCAACGAGCTGCATTTCTGGTGAAATTGAGGGATGTATTTAGAAGGCAGGTAGGTGGGTTCATCTATTAAAAAGGAACAGGTTATTTGGGTCAAATGGCTTTCTCACCCTAAAAATTCTAATGGGGGTAAATTTTATGATTTATTTCTCCCAGAACAGAACTTTTCACAACAGAAGGACTAGCTGGATTGCTCTTGCATAGAGCCGGCCAGGACTTAATGGGCCGAATGGCCTCCTTCCGTGCTGTAACCTTTCTATGATTCTATGATAACCCCCCCCACCCACCAAGAAATTCATGTGCAGAGATCGGTGCACCCGAGTTGTGATCTGCATGGCTTTCCATCCATCAATGCTAAATACAAGAGAGCGTTTTTAAAATCATTTTTGGGCAACCTGTATTTATGGTACTAGATGAGCAAACTAGAGGTGGTGAATTCAAACCCCACCGTGACAATTTGTGAAATTTAATTTAATAAAGCTGGTAATTTGTGAGCTGGTACTACAGAAAAAAAAATGACATGAGAGTTGCTGGATTCTTGTAAACGCCTAATTCATTCACTAATTTCCTGCAGGTAAAAGAACCTGCAGCTCTTACCCAGTATGGCCTACATACAACTCTAGTTCCACACCACATGTTTGACTTTTAATGCCCCCTGTAGTGGCGTAGCAAGTCTCTCATTTGAAATCAATCATTTCAAGGAGATGGTCCATTACCACCAGCTCAAGGTAACAAGAGAGGGTAACAGGGTAATCAGTACAGCCTTGCCAAAGAAGAAATAAAAATAACAGAATGAAATAGTGAGAACAGCACTGTACACTCTCCCTCTGTGATGCACCACCAGACTTACTGTGAAGTGCTAGTAAGTTATCTTGTAAAACAATTATATGATGGTGAGCACACTTACCTTACCAACCCTGTATAGCCCAGCAAATTTCTTTCTCATCTACTCCCAAATTCAGGCCACAGGTGACAGAATTAACTCGCTCGGCAGTCTCTTTCCAGGCTGCACTGGCAGCACTTTTGACCGGAGGCTGCCCCTGTGCTTCAAAAAGAAGCATTCTTCCCTGTAGTTCCTCCTGCAGAAGCACCTCCAAAGCAGGAATGGTGCTGTTCTGCCTTTGCGCCTTGCTTCTGCCATTTTTTTCACATTTGGAGCCAGTTCCCCTTTAACGGTGTTCACCAGGCTTTCAAAACCTTCTGATGCCAGATATTTCTCACCCTGACACTCTGTATCATATGCTGAAAATGTATTTAAATGAGCTGACCTCGCATTATAGCAGAGGATCAGCACAATGTGCTGCAGGAGCATGTAGCACCCAAGATGCCTCCGTGCCATTATCTAGCCCATAAAGAAGCTAACACTTCAAACAATATGATTGGCTCCACACCACTTTCAGAGTATTTAGGGCAAATCAACATGTGTTTAGACAGACAACACAATAGTAGTCCCAGGTGGGTCCTCTGTCAACTCAATGATTGTTCCCATATCAGTGGGCAATGTGATAATAGCTCTGGTTTGGACCATAGCCAAGTGGGCAGCCAAGAATGAAGAAGACAGTCAATACCTCCCTTAAAATAACATTAGCAGGAATATCGTGCAGGCACCTTTAATTGACCACAAGGTTTCTGAGCCAAATGGAATACCTATGGGATCTTCAAGGAATTAAAGGAGAGAGCTAATGTTTATAAAAAAGCACTGAAATGGCTTGATGGTCGATAAAAAAAAATTGAAATTATTTTCTTAAAAGGTTCATAATGAGACTTTGGCTGATATTTTTCAGATGTCCAACAGTACAGCATCACCCGCTCCCATTCTCCCGGTACCTTCCCATGCAAGCACAGGAAATGCAACACCTGCCCTTTCACCTCCTCCCTTCCCACCGTCCAGGTCCCCAAACAATGCTTCCCGGTGAAAAAGCGATTTACTTGTACTTCTTCCAACTTAGTATACTGTATTCACTGCTCATGATGCGGACTCCTCTACAGCGGGGAGACTAAACACAGATTGGGTGATCGCTTTGCTGAACACCTCCGTTCAGTCCGCAAGCATGACCCTGAGCTTCCACTTGCTTCAATTCTCCACCCCGCTCCCACTCTGACCTCTCTGTCCTCGGCCTCCTACACAGTTCCAATGAAGTTCGAGGACCAGCACCTCATCTTTCGATCAGGCACTTTACAGCCTTCTGGTCTCAACATTGAGTTCAACAACTTCAGATCATTACCACAACTCATATTTTCTCAGACAGCAAGTGCTGGTAATGGTTTTGCTATAACCACTTACACTTCCTCTGGACCCATCTTTTGTTTCTTTTCTTGTCCCATTGCCACCCCATTTTGCCTTGCACCCTCATTCCTTTTGTCATTTAATTATTTCTGCGCTCCACCCTATCACAGACCTTTCCCTATGTTCTTTCCTCCTACCCACTCCCTCCTTCACCCCACCCCTGTTTACGAACATAAGAAATAGGAGCAGGAGTAGGCCAGATGGCCCCTCAAGCCTGATCCACTATTCAGTCAGATCATGGCTGATCTTTGACCTCAACTCCACTTTCCTGCCCGATCCCCATATCCCTTGATTCCCCAGAGCCCAAAAATCTATCTATCTCAGCCTTGAATATACTCAATGACACAGCACTCACAGCCATATGGGGTAGAGAATTCCAAAGATTCACAACCCTCTGAGTAAAGAGATTCCTCCTCATCTCAGTCTTAAAAGGCCGACCCCTTATCCTGAGACTATGCCCCTTAGTTCTAGACTCTCCAGCCTGGGGAAACAAGCTCTCAGCATCTACCCTGTCAAGCCCCCTCAGAATCTTACATGTTTCAATGAGATCACCTCTCATTTTTCTAAACTCCAGAGAGTATAGGCCCATTCTACTCAACCTCTCCTCAAAGGACAACCCTCTCATCCCAGGAATCAATCTAGTGAACCTTTGTTGCACTGCCTCTATGGCAAGAATATCTTCCTTAGCTAAGGAGACGAAAACTGTAGGCAGTATCCCAGGTGAGGTCTCACCAAAGCCCTGTACAATTGTAGTAAGACTTCCTTACTCTTGTAATCCAACCCCCTTGCAATAAAGGCCAACATGCCATTTGCTTTCCTAATTGCTTGCTGTACCTGCATGCTAATTTTTTTGTTTCTTGTACGAGGACACCCTGGTCTCTCTGAACACTAACATTTACTCGTTTCTCACCATTTAAAAATATTCTGTTTTTCTATTCTTCCGACTAAAGTGAATAACCTCACATTTCCCCACATTATACTCCATCTTCCACCTTCTTGCCCACTCACTTAACCTATCTATATCCCTTTGCAGATTCTTTGTGTCCTCGTCACAGCTTACTTTCCCACCTAGCTTTGTATCGTCAGCAAACTTGGATACGTTACACTCGGTCCCTTCATCTAAGTCATTAATATAGATTGTAAATGGCTGAGGTCCAAGCACCGATCCTTGCGGCACCCCACTAGGTGCAGCCTGCCAACCTGAAAATGACCCGTTTATCACTACTCACTGCTTTCTGTCCGTTAACAATCCTCTATCCATGCTACTATGTTACCCCAACCCCATGAGCACTTGTGTAACAACCTTTTATGTGGCACCTTATAAAATGCCTTTTGAAAATCCAAATATACTACATCCACTGGTTCCCCTTTACCCTGCTAGTTACATCCTCAAACTGCAATAAATTTGTCAAACATGATTTCCCTTTCATAAAACCATGTTGACTCTGGCTAATCATACTATGATTTTCTAAGTGCCCTGTTACCACTTCCTTAATTATAGATTCCAGCATTTCCCTGACGACTGATGTCAGGCTAACTGGCCTGAAGTTCCCTGTTTTCTCTCTCCCTCCTTTCTTGAATAGCGGGGTTGCATTGCTACCTTCCAATCTGCTGGGACCGTTCTAGAATCTAGGGAATTTTGGAAGATCATAACCAATGCATCCACTATCTCTGCAGCCACCTCTTTTTTAGAACCCTCAGATGTAGCCCATCAGGTCCGGGGAATTTATCAGCTTTTAGTCCCGTTAGTTTCTCAAGTACTTTTTCTCTACTGATATTAATTACTTTAGGTTCCTCACTCTCATTAGCCCCTTGGTTCCCCATTATTTCTGGTATGCTTTTCGTGTCTTCCACCATGAAGACTGATACAAAATATTTGTTTGACGCATCTGCCATTTCCTGATTCCCCATTGTAATTTCTCCTGTCTCAGTCTCTAAGGGACCAATGTTTACTTTTGCTATTCTCTTTCTTTTCTTACAATCTGTTTTTATTTTTCTTGCTAGTTTACTTTCATATTATATTTTCTCCCTTTTTATCAATTTTTTGGTCGTCCTTTGCTGGTTTCATAGAATCATAGAAAGTTACGACACAGAAGGAGGCCATTCGGCCCATCGTGTTCGTGCCAGCCGAAAAAGAGCAATCCAGCTTAATCCCACTTTCCAGCACTTGGTCCGTAGCCCTGAAGGTTATGGCACTTCAAGTGCACATCCAAGTACTTAATGAGTTGAGGGTTTCTGCCTCTACCACCCTTTCAGGCAGTGAGTTCCAGACCCCTACCACCCTCTGCTCCTCAGCTCCCGTCTAATCCTTCTACCAATTACTTGAAATCCATGCCCCTGGTCACTGACCCCTCTGCTAAGGGAAATAGATCCTCCCTATCCACTCTATCTAGCCCCGTCATAATTTTATATACCTCAATTAAATCTCCCCTCAGCTTCCTTTGTTCTAAAGAAAACAACCACAGCCTATCGAATTTTTTCTCATAGCTAAAATTCTCCAGCCCTGGCAACATCCTCGTAAATCTCCTCTGTACTTTTTCTAGTGCAATCACATCTTTTTTGTAATGTGGTGACCAGAACTGTGCGCAGTACTCAAGCTGTGGCCTAACCAATGTTGTATACAGTTCTAGCATAACCTACCTGCTCTTATATTCTATGCCTCGGCTAATAAAGGAAAGTATCCCGTATGCTTTTTTCACCACCTTATCTACCTGTCCTGCTACCTTCAGGGATATGTGGACGTGCACTCCAAGGTCCCTTTGTTCCTCTACACCTCTCAGTATCCTCCCATTTATTGTGTACTCCCTTGCCTTGTTTGACCTCCCCAAATGCATTACCTCAAACTTCTCTGGATTGAATTCCATTTGCCACTTTTCTGCCCACCTGACCAGTCCATTGCCTACAGCTTTCCTCCTCACTATCAACTACACGGCCAGTTTTTGTATCATCTGCAAACTTCTTGATCAAGCCCCCCACTTTCAAGTCCAAATCATTAATATATACCACAGAAAGCAAGGGACCTAGTACCAGGCCCTGTGGAACCCCACTGGAAACAGCCTTCCAGTCGCAAAAACACCCGTCAGCCATTACCCTTTGCTTCCTGCCACTGAGCCAAATTTGGATCCAACTGGCCACTTTCCCTTGGATCCCATGAGCTTTTACTTTTTTGACCAGTCTGCCATGTGGGACCTTGTCAAAAGCCTTGCTAAAATCCATGTACACTACATCAAACGTGTTTCCCTCATCGACCCTCCTTGTTACCTCCTCAAAAAATTCAGTCAAGTTGGTCAGACATGACCTTCCCTTAATAAATCCATGCTGACTGTTCTTGATTAACCCGTGCCTTTCTAAATGACGATTTATGCTGTCCCTCAGAATTGATTCCAATAATTTGCCCACCACCGAGGTTAGGCTGACTGGCCTATAATTACTCGGTCTATCTTTTTCTCCCTTTTTAAACAATAGTACAACGTTAGCAGTCCTCCAATCCTTCGGCACCACACCTGTAGCCAGGGAGGATTGGAAAATGATGGTCAGAGCCTCTGCTATTTCCTCCCTTGCTTCTCTTAACAACCTGGGATACATTTCATCAGTGCCTGGCGATTTATCCTACTTTCAAAGATGCTAAACCCTTTAATATTTCCTCTCTCACTATGTTTATCCCATCCAATATTTCACACTCCTCCTCCTCCTTGACTACAATCTATGCATCGTCCCCCTCTTTTGTGAAGACAGATGCAAAGTATTCATTAAGAACCATACCCACATCTTCCGCTTCCAAACATAGGTTACCTTTTTGGACTCTAATAGGCCCTACTCTTTCCTTAGCTATCCCCTTGTTCTTTATGTAGTTATAAAACATTTTTGGGTTTTCCTTAATTTTACTTGCCAGTATTTTTTCATGCCCTCTCTTTGCTTTCTTAATTTCCTTTTTAATTTCACCCCTGCACTTTCTATACTCCTCTAGGCTTTCTACAGTATTGAGCTCTCAGTGTCTGACATA